>NC_064460.1:2105646-2405646 GCF_023343835.1 Lagopus muta
ATGATGTCCCACATTGGGATGATGTCCCACATTGGGATGATGTCCCATACTGGGATGATGTCCCATACTGGGATGATGTCCCACATTGGATGATGTCCCACATTGGGATGATGTCCCCACACTGGATGATGTCCCACATTGGGATGATGTCCACATTGGGATGATGTCCCATACTGGGATGATGTCCCACATTGGGATGATGTCCCATACTGGGATGATGTCCCACATTGGGATGATGTCCCACATTGGGATGATGTCCCATACTGGGATGATGTCCCCATACTGGGATGATGTCCCATATTGGGATGATGTCCCATATTGGGATGATGTCCCCATACTGGGATAATGTCCCATACTGGGATGATGTCCCCATACTGGGATGATGTCCCACATTGGGATGATGTCCCCATACTGGGATGATGTCCCACATTGGGATGATGTCCCACATTGGGATGATGTCCCACATTGGGATGATGCCCCATACTGGGATTGATGCCCCATACTGGGATGATGTCCCACATTGGGATGATGTCCCATACTGGGATGATGTCCCCATACTGGGATAATGTCCCATACTGGGATGATGTCCCCATACTGGGATGATGTCCCACATTGGGATGATGTCCCCACACTGGGATAATGTCCCATACTGGGATGATGTCCCCATACTGGGATGATGTCCCACACTGGGATGATGTCCTCACACTGGGATGATGTCCCATATTGGGATGATGTCCCATATTGGGATGATGTCCCACATTGGGATGATGTCCCACATTGGGATGATGCCCCACACTGGGATGATGCCCCATACTGGGATGATGTCCCGATGATGTCCCACATTGGGATGATGTCCCACATTGGGATGATGTCCCATACTGGGATGATGTCCCACATTGGGATGATGTCCCACACTGGGATGATGTCCCACATTGGGATGATGTCCCACATTGGGATGATGTCCCTCATTGGGATGATGTCCCATACTGGGATGATGTCCCCACACTGGGATGATGTCCCACATTGGGATGATGTCCCACACTGGGATGATGTCCCCACATTGGGATGATGTCCCCATATTGGGATGATGTCCCACACTGGGATGATGTCCCACATTGGGATGATGTCCCATACTGGGATGATGTCCCATATTGGGATGATGTCCCACATTGGGATGATGCCCCACACTGGGATGATGTCCCACATTGGGATGATGTCCCTCATTGGGATGATGTCCCACACTGGGATGATGTCCCACATTGGGATGATGTCCCCACATTGGGATGATGTCCCACATTGGGATGATGTCCCATACTGGGATGATGTCCCCCATACTGGGATAATGTCCCATACTGGGATGATGTCCCCATATTGGGATGATGTCCCACATTGGGATGATGTCCCATACTGGGATGATGTCCCATATTGGGATGATGTCCCACATTGGGATGATGTCCCATACTGGGATGATGTCCCACATTGGGATGATGTCCCATACTGGGATGATGTCCCACATTGGGATGATGTCCCACACTGGGATGATGTCCCACATTGGGATGATGTCCCACACTGGGATGATGTCCCATACTGGGATGATGTCCCCATACTGGGATGATGTCCCCATACTGGGATGATGTCCCATATTGGGATGATGTCCCCATACTGGGATGATGATGTCCCCATACTGGGATGATGTCCCACATTGGGATGATGTCCCACACTGGGATGATGTCCCACACTGGGATGATGTCCCATACTGGGATGATGTCCCCACACTGGGATGATGTCCCCACACTGGGATGATGTCCCATACTGGGATGATGTCCCCATACTGGGATGATGTCCCCATACTGGGATGATGTCCCACATTGGGATGATGTCCCCATACTGGGATGATGTCCCATACTGGGATGATGTCCCCATATTGGGATGATGTCCCACACTGGGATGATGTCCCACATTGGGATGATGTCCCCCACATTGGGATGATGTCCCACATTGGGATGATGTCCCACATTGGGATGATGTCCCCACATTGGGATGATGTCCCACATTGGGATGATGTCCTACATTGGGATGATGTCCCATACTGGGATGATGTCCCATACTGGGATGATGTCCCATACTGGGATGATGTCCCACACTGGGATGATGTCCCCACACCACTCTGTCACCGTTTGCAGAGGACAGCTCTGTGGCAGCACTCAGCGGTGTCACCTCCACCCCACAGATGATGGATGGGAGCAGCAGCACAGCTGTGCCCACTGCTGGAGGACGCCCCCCCCCCCATTTGTCACCCTCCCCTCCACCTCCTGCCAGCAGCCCATGCCCGTTTCATTAACTCTTTCCTTCGTTAACCCAGCGCTGCCTGGGAGGGACCCCTCTGCTCCCCCCATGAGGAGTGATGGAGGATCCAGATGCTCCCTGCTCACCCTGTAATGGGGTTTCCCCTTTTCTTTGGGGTTGGATTTGGGTTGGAGGATCCAGATGCTCCCTGCTCACCCTACAGTGGGGTTTCCCCCTTTTCTTTGGGATCAGATAAGGGATGGAGGATCCGGATGCTCCCTGCTCACCCTGTAATGGGGTTTCCCCTTTTCTTTGGGATCAGATAAGGGATGGAGGATCCAGATGCTCCCTGCTCCCCCTACAATGGGGTTTCCCCTTTGCTTTGGGGTCAGATAAGGGATGGAGGATCCGGATGCTCCCTGCTCACCCTACAGCAGGGTTTCCCCTTTGCTTTGGGGTCAGATAAGGGATGGAGGATCCCGGTGCTCCCTGCTCACCCTATAGCAGGGTTTCCCCTTTGCTTTGGGGTTGGATTTGGATTGGAGGATCCCAGTGCTCCCAGCTCACCCTGTAATGGGGTTTCCCTTTGCTTTGGGGTTGGATTTGGGATGGAGGATCCAGATGCTCCCTGCTCACCCTACAGTGGGGTTTCCCCTTTGCTTTGTGGTCAGATGAGGGATGGAGGATCCCAGTGCTCCCTGCTCACCCTATAGCAGGGTTTCCCCTTTGCTTTGGGGTTGGATTTGGATTGGAGGATCCCAGTGCTCCCTGCTCACCCTGTAATGGGGTTTCCCCTTTTCTTTGGGGTCAGATAAGAGATGGAGGATCCCAGTGCTCCCTGCTCACCCTACAGTGGGCTTCCCCTTTGCTTTGGGGTTGGATTTGGGTTGGAGGATCCAGATGCTCCCTGCTCACCCTACAGTGGGGTTTCCCTTTGCTTTGGGATCAGATAAGGGATGGAGGATCCCAGTGCTCCCTGCTCACCCTACAGCAGGCTTCCCCTTTGCTGTGGGGTTGGATTTGGGATGGAGGAGCGCAGCCCGCGGTGCACTTCGGGGCGGTGTAACTCGACTCTCCCATTCCTGTCATGTTTTACATGGCCGGGCATGTGGTGAGATCGTGTTTGGCCAACCTTTGCTTTCCCCAAAGGAGGGAACGGAGGGGCCCACCGTGCCGCCGATTTATTGCGCCTCCGGAGAGCTCCGAAAAAAGCAGATGCCTTCGGCCTTAATCTGCCCCGTTGCCATGCAAACCCCCAACCCGCTTTGATGTCCCCCTTAAATGCTCCATGTGTTTCCAATAAACGGAGGTTTTATCGCTGGAGCTGTTAAAGGCAGAGCTGGGGGGGGGGGGGAGGAAGGGGGGGGTCGTCCCTCGGATCTATGGGGGCTGCTGGGGGGTAAAGCCTCTGCCCTCGGAAAGGGGCCACGGTGCTGCCCCTTCCCCATGGTGTCACCTCCACATGGGTCCCTTTCCCCATGGGGGGGGGGTCACCTCCAGATGCGTATCCCCTCCCCGTTATGTCCCTTCCCCATGGGACCCCCTCCCCCATGGTGTCGTCTCCCCATGGTGTCACATCCATATATGTGCCCCCTCCCTGTGGTGTCCCTTCCCCATGATGCCCCCTCCCCATGACGTCCCCTCCCCATGATGCCCCCTCCCCATGATGTCCCCCCCCCTATGTCTATCCCCTCCTCATGGTGTCACCTCTCTACATGCATCCCCTCTCCATGATGTCCCTTCCCCACGGGATCCCCTCCCCACTGTGCCCCCTTTCTATGCGTATCCCCTCCCCACGATGTCCCCTCTCCATGGTGTCCCTTCCTCATAGTGTCACCCTCCACATGTGTGCCCACTCCCTCATGGTGACCCTTCCCCAAGATGTCCCCTCTTCACGATGCCCCCTCCCCATACTTATCCCCCCCCCCCCCCTTCCCCATGGTGACCCCTCCCCACGATGTCACCTCTCCATCATATTCCCTCCTCATGGCATCACCTCCCTATGTGCATCACCTCCCATTTGTGTCCCCTCCCCACGGTGCCTCCTCCCTGTATGCGCCCCCCTCCCCTTGGCATCCCCTCCCCTTGGCATCCCCTCCCCATGATGTCCCCTCCCCATGGTGTCACCTCCCCACGTTGTCCCCATCCCTATGGGATCCCTTCCCTGTTATGTCACCTCTCCATGATATCCCCACCTCACGGTGCCACCATCCCTATGCACACCAGCTCCCAGTGGACGCCCCCTCCCCACGGTGCCCCCTCCATATGTGTATCCCCCTCCCCACGCTGTCACCTTCCTGTGCCCACTCCAAAACGCTGCATGGAGCTGCGCGATGCCACAGCGCTCCCTGCAACGTCTGTTGGCTCTTTTTTGTGCCCCCCAGACAGCAAACTTTGGGGTCTGGGGCAGGGGGGTTTTATTCTCCCCTTCCCCATTCTCCCTTTGGCTGAAGCGTGGTGTCAGCAGCGCTGCTGATAGACGCTGCAGAAGGGGTCAGCAGCGCCGGTATTCTTTTATTTTGACAGCGCCATGAAAGTGTTATGTGGTCGCAACGCCTCCCCGCTGCTCCACCCCCTCTGCCTTTATCAACCTGAAAGGACCCATGGCCCTATTTACGACCCAACTCGAATGGCGTGGCGCGCGGGGACGGCCCACAGCGAGCGCTGATTTATGGACGCGACGCACAAAGCTGACCCTCCAGGACGTCCCCTTTTTGGGTGCATTTGACCATTTTTCAGGGCCTGTGGTGGGGCTGTGAAGGTCATAGAGCCATTGGGGGGGGGGGTGTTTTCGGAGGGACCTTAGAGATCATTGTGCCATAGGATGGTTGGGTTGGAAGGGTCCTCGAAGATCATGGAGCCATGGGGTGGTCAGGTTGGAAGGGACCATAAAGATCATAAATGATGGGGTGGTTGGGTTGGAAAGGTCCTTAGAGATGATAAAACCATGTGGTGGTGGTGTTAGGTTGGAAGGGTCCTTGAAGGTCACAGAATTATAGAATGAGTTGGGTTGAAAGGGTCCTGAAAGATCACCGAACTGTGGGATGGGCCGGGTTGGAAAATTATGGGATGGTTGGGTTGGAAGGGTCCTGAAAAATCATGGGACCATGGGATGGTGGGGTTGGAAAGGACCATAAGGATCATAAATGATGGGGTGGTTGGGTTAGAAGGGCCTTAAAGATCATCAGCCATGGGATGGTGGGGTTGGAAGGGTCCTTAGAGCTGATAAAACCATGGGATGGTGGGGTAGGAAGGGTTCTTTAAGATCGTAGGACCATAGGATGGTTGGGTAGGAAGGGTCCTTCAAGGTCAGAGAATTATAGAATGAGTTGGGTTGAAAGGGTCCTGAAAGATCATCAAACTGTGGAATGGGCTGGGTTGGAAGGAACCATAAAGATCATAAATGATGGGGTGGTTGGGTTAGAAGGGCCTTAAAGATTATCAGCCATGGGATGGTGGGGTTGGAAGGGTCCTTGAAGGTCAGAGAATTATAGAATGAGTTGGGTTGAAAGGGTCCTGAAAGATCATTCGAACCGTGGGATGGTTGGGTTGGAAGGGACCATAAAGATCATAAATGATGGGGTGGTTGGGTTAGAAGGGACTTAAAGATCATCAGCCATGGGATGGTGGGGTTGGAAGGGTCCTTAGAAATCATAAAACCATGGGATGGTGGGGTTGGAAGCATCCTTAGAGATGATAAAAACCATGTGGTGGTGGTTGGGTTGGAAGGGTTCTTTAAGATCGTAGGACCATAGGATGGTTGGGTTGGAAGGGTCCTTGAAGGTCAGAGAACTATAGAATGAGTTGGGTTGAAAGGGTCCTGAAAGATCACCGAACCGTGGGATGGTGGGGTTGGAAAGGACCATAAGGATCATAAATGATGGGGTGGTTGGGTTGGAAGGGCCTTAAAGATCATCAGCCATGGGATGGTGGGGTTGGAAGGGTCCTTAGAGATGATAAAACCATGGGGTGGTTGGGTTGGAAGGGTCCTTAAAGGCCATCCAGCTCCAACTCAGCATATGGGTCTTCTGACTGTATTTGCTCTTTTCCCACTGATTTAACAGAAAACCAAGTGCACAGCAGTGCACAGAAGTGCTGCCATGGTGCCCTTCTCCCCCGGTGCTGTTGTTGATGACATCTGAAGTCGGAATGCGAAATGCCTCCGCTCCCAGCCGTGACACGAAGCAGCCCAGCAGGGCTCCGCTTTCCCTGTGTAATTACTGCCAGACCCCAACCCGTCCCTGCGCCCCCTGGGGATGCACGAGCTTTCCCTGCAGAGGGGATGGGCTGAGGTGGCGATTTCCAGGGCGGAACTTGCAAAGAAAGGGCAGCACGAAGGGTTTCTCCACTGCTGGCGGACGGCTCCCTCACGCTGTGGGGCTTTAGCGCGGGTGGCTCTTCTATCTCAACCAATTTATGCCTGCATGGAGGTCAGCCAGGGTGCAGGGTGCTGTAACCAGGGTGAGAAAAGCTCTTGACAAGAGCACGAGGGCTCTGCTTTATGTCAAGTGCCAGCCCCGCACCTGCAGTGCTTCCCTTTGGTGGAGTGATGGCAGCGTGGCTGGAAGTGTCCGTCTGTCCGTCCGTCCGATGCTTTGCTCATTACCTGTGCTCTGCACGGCCAGCGCATGGCACCCAGCGTCACCCAGCCCCTGGGGACACATCCCGTGCTGTGCATCCCTCATCTCTGCAGCCCGAGGTCCCTGTTTGCACGCTGGGAGCAGCACCACTCGTGGGCTGAGGGGCAAAAATCAGAATTGCGCGGGTTTCTTTTCATGGAGGTGGATTTTTGGCAGGGATTTTTTTTTTTTGCTGTGGAGAAAGCAGATCCAGGTGCTTGCACTCAACCAGGTGTGAAGAGAGGGCAGGGGAAGGGCTGCAGCGTGGGTTGTGCTGCACACAGGAGGAACATGGGATGGTCATCTTGTCCCCATGGGTTGGGGACTGGGGGAAAGGAGTGGGGAGGAGAAGGGGTGAGTGTGGGGATGGGTGGGTGCATCCTTCTTCCCTTCCCTTCCCTTCCCTTCCCTTCCCTTCCCTTCCCTTCCCTTCCCTTCCCTTCCCTTCCCTTCCCTTCCCTTCCCTTCCCTTCCCTTCCCTTCCCTTCCCTTCCCTTCCCTTCCCTTCCCTTCCCTTCCCTTCCCTTCCCTTCCCTTCCCTTCCCTTCCCTTCCCTTCCCTTCCCTTCCCTTCCCTTCCCTTCCCTTCCCTTCCCTTCCCTTCCCTTCCCCTTCCCCTTCCCCTTCCCCTTCCCTTCCCTTCCCCTTCCCTTTCCCCTTCCCCTTCCCCTTCCCCTTTCCCCTTCCCCTTCCCCTTCCCCATTACGACCCTGATGGACAAAAAGCACTGATCACAGGCTTACACACCTGTAGACATTCACACCATGGGTGCTTTGTCTCCATCCCATCACCACTGAGTCTGGTCCGAATCCACACCACATCCAAAGAGCCGCAGAGTCTCCAGATCTGGGACTTCAGCAAAACTATTTCCTGACTTCTGGGGGGCAGCAGCAAGACTGAAGTCCTGCTTTCCGCTCAGAAGTCTTGTGGAAAGTCAAGATCTTCCTCAATGGAGACATTCAGAATGTCCGTAACGATGCACACGCAGAGTTCATGTTTCACCGTGCTTTGATTTATCATCCCTTGAGTTAATTATTGACCTTAGCTTTGCCTCGGTCAATATTTACCTCCCCAGCTCAATAAATCTCGACGTTCACCTCAACAGATAGTCAATATCTGCTTAGTGTTTATCTATTCCCTCAGTTGCTAATTTTGCTGAAAGCTTTTATTTATTCTCGTAGCGCGTGCTGCCTCGGCGCACGGCGCGGGGGATCGATCCTTCCCTCAGACAAAGCCTCCGCTCCTCCATGGTGCAACAAGGCACGGGTGACGTCGATGCAGCCAAGGCCTCATCCAGCTGGCCAGCTTTCAGGCATCGGGGTTTGGTGATGCGGCCGGCGGCTTTGCTGGACCACGGACAACAGTCTGTCCAGCCCGCAGCTGGGGAGCAAAGCCCCGTTGGGACGCATTGGGCAGCCCCACGGTGGGACGCAGTGTGCAGCCCCTGTGGGCTGGGGGAGGGACATGGGCTGCATTCCCTTCTCCACCCCAACGCCATCCGCAAGGTCTGTGCTTGCAGTTCCTTGGGCATGCAGTTCCCTTCCCTTCCCTTCCCTTCCCTTCCCTTCCCTTCCCTTCCCTTCCCTTCCCCTTCCCTTCCCTCCCTTCCCTTCCCTTCCCTTCCCTTCCCTTCCTTCCCTTCCCTTCCCTTCCCCTTCCCTTCCCTTCCCTTCCCTTCCCTTCCCTTCCCTTCCCTTCCTTCCCTTCCCTTCCCTTCCCTTCCCTTCCTTCCCTTCTCTTCCCTTCCCTTCCCTTCCATCCCTTCCCTTCCCTTCCCCTTCCCTTCCCTTCCCTTCCCTTCCCCTTCCCTTCCCTTCCCTTCCCTCTTCCCTTCCCCTCCCTGGGGAACCCTGATGATGCTGCAGCTCCGATGGGTTCCATGCCATTGGATGCAGCCACAGATTTGGTCAGACCATCGCCTGACTCGGGAACGGTTCTCTTCCCTCCTCACCTCTCCCTGCACATCTCCATCCCCACAGCCCCCCGATCCCTCCGTCCCCACGAGGAGGAGCGCGGGACGACCTCCATCTCCACACTCCTGCCTCGAACTTTTAATATTTTAATTGAGTGAATTGACCTGGACTCGTCTATTGAACTCTGCCTGACCTCTTAAATAACAGGTCAAGGATTTAGCTTGGCGGCGCTGACCTCTTCCCCTTATCTGCTAATACTGCTCCTCTCTCAATTAGCTGCCATCCCCCGGCCCCGGTGCTGGGACCACTTGGCCGGCGTCAGTGTGGCTTCGTGCAACGCACGAGTGGCTCCGAAACGGAGCTCATTGGGGCGGTCCCATCCACAGCCCCTTCCTTAGGGACAGACCTCTGCCAGGGGACGTGGGATGGGAGAACCCAGAGGACGCTCGGTTCTCTTTGGGATGGGGCAAAGTGATGCTGGGAAGCTCCCAGAGCTGCTCGGGCATCGTGCGATGCGCTCAGGGTGGGTTTTTCCCCCATTTCTCCACGTGCTGTGGGGCATGGAGAGGAACGCCATGACATCGGTGCATCTGATGAACCAAAGCCAAGTGACCGCTTTGAGACACCTGGGGACAAACACGGGATCCCTGCCCTTGAAATGACAGCTAAATGACCCCAGGAGAGCGACGGCAGCTGTGAAAGCGACGCTTTGGTGTCACAACAGCAGCAAAACCTCCTGCGCAGCAGCTGAAGCAACCCCTGCACGCACAGCTCCGGCGCACAGACGAGAGTTTTTCACCTCCACGTAGCACCAGGACCCCCCCCCCCCTTCCTGTGACCCCCCGTGCCTCTGCCACCACCCCGGTGCCACGCAGCTGCCGCGTTCATCTGCTCGGTGCCTTGCGGCAGCGCTCGGCTCAGCACGCACAGCAAATGCACGCGGAGATTTGCAGCGCCATAAAACTTCGCCTGCTCCAATTTTATCTCGCCGGAGCCCCGGCTCGTGGTTACCCAGCCCTGCTAAATTAGCGCTGGGCTCCGCATTCCAGAGTATAAATATCTGCCATTGTAGTGCTGAGGAATGCGAGCGCGTTGGAGGCTAAAATTAAAGAGCGGGGAAGGAGGCAGCTCGGGTTACCAGAAACAAGACTCCATTGTGCTCCCATTGGGGCTTGGCTTGGTGCAGGGGACTGTTCGTGCTTAGGAACGGCCTGGGTTCAGTGCAAGGGGCAAAGGAGCTTTGATTGCGATTCTGGGTAGATTTAATGGCCGTTTTTTGGTAGCTTTAATTGCAGCTTTGGGGTACGGAGCTCGAAACTGAGAGCTGCTCCCCACCCGGTGCTTTGCAGCAGGGCATTTTCTAGGGGGGCTGTGTGGCATCTGCGCCCGCGTTGGGTGCTCCTCTTCTTTCCCCTTCTGCTCCCCACCCACAGGGAGCAGCAATCAGTAAACCACAGCATAAGATCCCAAACAGAAATGGGTTGGGATGTGCTGAAGCCATCGGCTGCCCCTTATACGCATCTGTGGGTCCAAGCTTCTCTCCTTGGGGGGGGATGATGCCCCAAAGCCCCTTCTATGCGCTCTATGCACAGAGATATTTCTGCCCTCTGGAAAAAGCGGGGTGGGAGAAATCTTTGCCTTTTCCTTCTTAAAATCTGTGTTCTGCAAAGGAGCAGCAAATGGGTCAAGATTGGGCTGCGCAGAAAGAAATCCACCAGGATTCTCCCCTTCTTGCTGCAGATGCAGGTGTCTGCTGGGCCAAAATGACCAGGAAGGAGCAGCAACAACTGCAGCAGAAAAAAGCTCAGGTTTGCTCACTGCTTGCTGCTTTGCTCCCCATCGTTTACATGGAGGTGGGATCTTTGCAAGGCTGTGGGGCTGAGCTCTGATTTCCAACACACAGCTGAGCGCCCACTGCCCCTTCCGCCCCCTTCCACAATCCTTTTTCTGCCCCAGCAGCACCAAAAACCACCAAAGAATGCAGTGCACCGAATAGGAAGGACCACTGAGTCCCATTCCCAGCATCGTGTGGCACCACCCCAAATCCCAACCCCATTTCCAAGCGCTCCATGGCCCCCACTCCACCCCTTACTCTGCTCCTTTTCCTGCCTCAGCAGCGCAGAGGAGCACAAAATAATCGCTGAACAACGCAATGTCTCAGATAGGAAGAAGCACTGAGCCCATTTCCCAGCTCCGCGTGGCGCCACCCCCAAACCCAAACCCCATTTCCAACCCTCCTTCAGCTGACGATGACCGCATCCCCGCCGCGCCGGGGGCAGCTCTGCCTTTAAGCACATCCAGATGTGGGCAGCGGAGCTGTGAAAGTCCTTCTGTGGCCGCAGCAGAGGCCGTGGGGGGCACAGAGCCCAGAGGCGTCGCTCAGGGGCAGATCCCATACATCAACACGACGATTTGGGGACCTCTCCATCGCGGCCCCATCCCCCATCGCCGACCCCGATCCCCCAAAAGATCACTGCAGGCTTTTGCTAAGCGGACAAAACTCACCCCCCAGATGCACAGAACTGAATTTTGGGCACTTCTCTGCACGCGCAGAGGCTGCATTTCCCCAAAGCAGGGCGAGAGCCCTCGTTAGGGAAATCGTCCTCGTTAAGAACCCCGCTCGGCCCCGTTGCAGGGAGCGGCGGTGGGTGAGGATGCGGCGCCCGCGCGGGTCGTAAATCAGTGCCTCTCCGTAATTTTATGTAACGTTAATAAATCAGACAAATGAAAATAGCTCGGGCCTTGTAGGGCATAAATCAGCCCCCCGCTCCGGCGCGGTGCTTTAAAATAATTTGTAGATTGATGGTTGTCCGCCTCCGTGAGCGGGTTGGGGGCCTGGGAAGATTCTTAATGAGCTCTGTGATGTGACGGCCCCCGGGCAGCGTCCCCCCCCCTCCCCATTTGGGCAGAAGAGGCTCTGTGTGCCCAGAGGTGAGCAGGGAGGAGGGCATGGGGACCTCGGGTGCACCTGCGGTGGGGTGGGCAGATTTTGCTCTTTCTATAGGGGAAAAGGTCCCTCGGCCCCTGTGGGTGTGAACTCAGAAGGGTTGAGTCCTCCATTGGGCTCTTCTGTCCCTTCTGCTGGGCCCAAGGTCTATGAAGCAGCATCACCAGTACCACCAGTACCACCAGTATCACCAGTACCACCAGTACCACCAGTACCACCAGTATCACCAGGACCACCAGTATCACCAGTATCACCAGTACCACCAGTACCACCAGTATCACCAGTATCACCACTATCACCAGTATCACCAGTATTACCAGTATCACCAGTATCACCAGTATCACCAGTACCACCAGTACCACCAGTACCACCAGTACCACCAGGACCACCAGGACCACCAGTATCACCAGTATCACCAGTACCACCAGTATCACCAGTACGCCAGTATCACCAGTATCACCAGTATCACCAGGACCACCAGGACCACCAGGACCACCAGTACCACCAGTACCACCAGTATCACCAGGACCACCAGTATCACCAGTACACCAGTATCACCAGTATCACCAGTACCACCAGTACCACCAGGACCACCAGTATCACCAGTATCACCAGTACCATCAGTACCACCAGGACCACCAGTACCACCAGTATCACCAGTATCACCAGTACCATCAGTACCACCGGTATCACCAGTATCACCGGTATCACCAGTATCACCAGTATTACCAGTATCACCAGTACCACCAGTACCACCAGTATCACCAGTATCACCAGTATCACCAGTACCACCGGTATCACCAGTATCACCACTATCACCAGTATCACCAGTATTACCAGTATCACCAGTATCACCAGTATCACCAGTATCACCAGTATCACCAGTATCACCAGTATCACCAGGACCACCAGGACCACAAGTACCACCAGTATCACCAGTACCACCAGTATCACCAGTACCACCAGTACCACCAGTATCACCAGTACCACCAGTACCACCAGTACCACCAGTATCACCAGTACCATCAGTACCACCAGTACCACCAGTATCACCAGTATCACCAGTACCACCAGTACCACCAGTATCACCAGTATCACCAGTACCATCAGTACCACCAGTATCACCAGTACCACCAGTACCACCAGTACCAATATCACCAGTACCACCAGTACCACCAGTACCACCAGTACCACCAGTATCACCAGTACCACCAGTACCACCAGCCGTGATGGAGGCTCTGGTTGAGGCCCCCACGTGGCACAAAGTGTTTTTTCCACCTGAGCACCAAAAATGGCACCCTGTCCTTCCTACGGGCACCAGAGCCACCCGCCATCTGCACTGGGACCCAGCCTGCATCCAGATCCCATAACTTGTTTCACAACCTGGATTCTCCAACTGCCTGCACAGATGGGGTGGCACCACCCCAAATCCACAGCCCCCACCCCACAGACGCCTCTGCTATTGGGATTTCAGCATCACAGGGTCCATAAGGGGACCAACGTCCCATTCCCAAGAGGGACAGAAACCCCAATTCCCAAAGGGAACGTAAGACCTTTCCCAAAGGGGAACCTAAACTCTGACCCCACATGGGACCTAAGATCCATCCCCAAAGGGAACCTAAGCACTGTCCCCAAATGAGACAGAAGCCCCATCCCCAAAGGGAATCAGCCCTGCCCCCTAATTTGGACCTAAATCCCATCCCCAAAGGGGGATACGCACATTGCCATGTAAAGGCACCAAAGCTCCCTCCCCTATGGGACAGAAACCCCGACAGGAACCCATCTCACCACACGTGGGGCTGAGCGGCGGTGCTTCCCACCCCCATCCCACTCCCGTTGCTCACATCCCAAACACCCCATGAGCAGAACACACAGCCCTTCCCAATCCCCTACCGAGGGACAGCATCCAACCCCACGATCCGTCACCCAAACAGCAGCAAACGCTGCGCATCACATGGCAGGACCCGGGATTATCCCATCTTGTCACTAAACCCTCACACGACCCCAGGAATGTCCCCTCCCTGTGGGAGCACAGAAACCCCGGTGTTCCGAAGCAGGAGGTGTCAGCACGCATTTCTGCTGATGGTTTCTATCTCTGATCAAACACAGATGTAATTAACGCGCTCGGACTTTGGATGGGGAGCTCGTTTTTTAGGGGCATGGCAGGGAGTTATTAGCGCAAACAAACGGCGTGACCCCGCGGTTCCCATCCGGAGGTTCTGCACTAATGAGGGGAGGTGGAGCAGGGCTGGAAATCCGGCGTCCCGTTTGGTGAAGGGCAGTGCAACCCGAAGGATGGCAAAACCCACCTGGTTGGTGGCCGCTGGTGATGTGGCACAGGGTTTCTCCTGCCAGATGTGCGCCGCTGGCTGATGTCACAGCGGTCCCAAATGTCACCGGGTACCAAAAAAGGTCAGCTCCCACCTGGCATCTTCCAGAGATCTCACGTGGGGTTGGGTACCAAAAGCCATCGGCTCCCAGTTGGTGTCACCCAGAGATCCCATGTGGTTGGGTACCAACAAATGTTGGCTCCTGCCCTTCATCACCCAAAAGATCCATCTGTAGTTGGGTACCAAAAGCCATCAGCTCCCAATTTGTGTCACCCAGAGATCCCACGTGTGGTTGGGTACCAACAAATGTTGGCTCCTGCCCTTCATCACCCAAAAGATCCATCTGTGGTTGGGTACCAAAAGCCATTGGCTCCCAGTTTGTGTCACCCAGAGATCCCACGTGTGATTGGGTGCCAACAAATGTTGGCTCCTGCCCTTCATGGCCCAAAAGATCCATCTGTGGTTGGGTACCAAAAGCCATCGGCTCCCACTCCTCATTGCCCAGAGCTCCCATCTCTGGTTGGGTACCAAAAACCATTGGCTCCCACTTTGTGTCACCCAGAGATCCCACGTGTGATTGGGTGCCAATAAATGTTGGCTCCTGCCCTTCATCACCCAAAAGATCCATCTCTGGTTGGGTACCAAAAACCATTGGCTCCCAGTTTGTGTCACCCAAAGATCCCACGTGTGGTTGGGTACCAACAAATGTTGGCTCCTGCCCTTCATGGCCCAAAAGATCCATCTGTGGTTGGGTACCAAAAGCCATCGGCTCCCACTCCTCATTGCCCAGAGCTCCCATCTCTGGTTGGGTGCCAAAAGCCATTGGCTCCCACTTTGTGTCACCCAGAGATCCCATGTGTGATTGGGTACCAACAAATGTTGGCTCCTGCCCTTCATGGCCCAAAAGACCCATCTCTGGTTGGGTACCAAAAGCCATCGGCTCCCACTTTGTGTCTCCCAGAATTCCCATGTGGTGTCGGATACCAAAAACCTTCAGCCCCCACTTTGCATTCCCCAAATGTTCCACGTGTTTTTGGGTACCAAAAAGCATTGGCTCCCACTCCGTGTCTCCCAGTTTATTCCACCTGTGGTTGGATACCAAAAAACGTCACCTCCCACTTTGCATCACCCAAACGTCCCCTCTGTGGTTGGATATTGAAAAGCACTGACTCCAAATTTGCATCTCCCAGAGCTCCCATGTGGGGTTTGGGTACCAAAAACCCCCAAAACTGCTGGGAGAGGGACGCCCACCCCCAACCCCTGGTATTGGTGCTCACATCTGTGGGGTTTTGGCATCGTGCACAAAAATCCCTGCTGGTGTTGGGGTTGTGCTGCACCTTACGCACGTCCCATCAGACGTGGAAGGTCCTGGAGGCCCGCCGTGCATCACTCAGAGCTGTGACATAAAGCAGAGGGGCTCTGATGTGATGGAGTCACTTCCAAAGCATTTCCCCCCCCCATGGAAAGTGAATGGGAAGCACCGGTGCCAGGATAAATCCTGATGTGGGAAGAGCGGGGAAACCCTCGTGGGTCACCGAGCGGCTGCTGCAGGAACAGAGCCAGAGCCTTTCCCTGCTGCTGAATCGGAGCGGGATGGCAAAAAGGAGAAATGAGGGATCTGCTGGGCATGCAAAGAAGCGGAATGAAGAGAATGCGAGGTGGGAGCAAAGCGTGCTCGGGTGGAGCAGCGAGCTGCCACAGCTCGTTTCCGCGGGAGAATGGCGAAACCCCAATTAGCGCTTTGTGTCGGCCCTCCTGCGGGGTCCCGGCCCGTAGCAGCGCCCCGCTGCGTCCCTGTCCCTCTGTGTGCAGCTTTCTGCTCATCCCCCGGGGAAAAAAAATCCCATTAATTGGTCGTGTTGGGGGTTTTGCTTTGTCAGCAATATTCCCGTGCGTGGGTTGCAAAGGGAAACAGAAATATTCCCATGCACGGATGGCAGAAGGGGTGAGCACGATTCCCACACGCGGGTTGTGAGTGGGAGAAGCAATGTATTGCCATGCATGGACTGCAAATGGGATAAGCAATATCCCCGTGCATGGATTGCAGAAGGGGTGAGCAACGTTCCATTGCACAGATTGCAGAAGGGATGAGCAAAGATTCCCATGCACGGATTGCAAACGAACAAAGAAATATTCCCATGTAGAGACTGCAAATGGGACAGGCAGTGCTCCTGTGCATGGATTGCAAAAGGGGTGGGCAAAGATTCTTATGCATGGATTGCAAAAGGGATGAACAAAGATTCCCATGCATGGATTGCAAAAGGGGTGAGCAAAGATTCCCATGCATGGATTGCAAAAGGGATGAGCAGAGATTCCCATGCATGGATTGCAAAAGGGATGAGCAAGATTCCCATGCACAGAATGCAAACACATAGAACAGGCAATGCTCCCATGCAAAGGGGATGAGTGAAATTGCCACGCACGGATTGCAGTGGGATGCAGCAGAGCAGCAGAGCCTTGTCCCCACGTTGTCCCCATGCCGTGCTGGGGCTGAGCTGTGGGCAGGGAACTGCAGCTGCGTCCCGCATGGCTGCTGCTCCTGGGAGGAAAAATGAGCCCCGATCCCTGAGGGATTCAGCCCAGCCTTCATGCAGGGGGAATTAGGGCTGTAATGTGATTACATCAGGGAAGGTCTCGATCTGGTTCGATAAAATGGAACGGGGGCTCCAGCAGCCAAGGAGAGGCGGCTGCAAAATGACCTTAAAAAGGCGAATGTTGGGGTCTGGAGAAGCTCTCACATCGTCCCAGCCCTGCTGCTGGGGGGCAGTGCGATTCAGTGGGGCGGATAATGCCTTAATAGAGGGTTGTCTGCCCAACACCTCCCGTTGACACAGTATCCTTGGGGGCAACTGTTTGATTTTTGCCTGGTAAAGTAATAGTAGGAAAGTATGTCAGGTATTTGGGATTCCTCCCAGCGCCGCTCGGCAGCTGAGCATCCGGCCCAGGGCTCCCTGTGCTCCTCCAGGCAGGGATGGGGCTGCTGGGCTATGGAATGGGGTGCTGGGATGGGGGGGTGCTGGGATAGTGGGGGTCAGGGGGGGTGAGTTGGAGGGCACGGGTGCTGGGATGCTGGGGTATGGGGTGCCAGGGTGTATGGGGTGCTGGGATGCTGGGATGTAGGGGGATGGAGTGCATGGGGTGCAGCGAAGCAGAGTGTGTGGGTCAGGTGCATGGGTGCAGGAGGCATGGGAGCGGGTTGCAGGGTGTTGCAGTGCATGGGTGCTGGGGTGCAAGGTGTCAGGGTGTCAGGGTGCTGGGATGTAGGGGGACGGGGTGCTGGGGTACGAGGTCTTGGGGTGCATGGGTGCTGGGGGGCTTGGATGTAGGGGGTGGGATTCTGGGGGCCGGGGTGTCAGGGTGGATGGGTGCTGGGGCGCAAGGTGTCAGGGGATGGCATGCTGGAGGACATAGGTGCTGGGATGTAGGGGGTTGAGGTGCGTGGATGCCAGGGTGCTGGGATGAAAGAGGTTGGGGTGCACTGGGGTACGGGATACCACGGCCCATGGGTGCTGGGATGCGGGAGGTCGGGGTGCACGGGCACTGGGGTGCTGGGATGAAGGAGACTGAGGTGACTGGGTGCTGATCTGATGGGAGGTCGGGGTGCGTGGGCTGTGGGATGTTGGGATGCAGAAGGTTGGGTGCTGGGATGCAGGATGCCACAGTTCATGGGCCACGGGGTGCAGGAAGTCGGGGTGCACAGACTCCGGGATGGTGGGGTAAAGGAGGTTGGGGTTCGTGGATGTCAGGATGCTGGGATGCAAGCGGTTGGAGCACATGGCTGCTGGGATGCGGGACGCAAGGACGCCGGGGCGCACGGCTGTTACGGTGCACAGGATGTTGGGGTGCAGGGGCACCAGGGATGCAGGACGTTGGGACCCACGGCTGCTGGGATGCAGGATGCCGCGGTCCACGGCTGCTGGCGTGGGGAGGTCGGGGCGCACGGGCTCAGAGCTGCCGGCCTCCCCCCAACCCGCCCTTCTCTCCCCGCTTTGTGCCTCCTCAACCCCACCCGGGCCCGAACCCTTCACCGCATCCACCTCCGCCCCCCGCCCCGCTCCACCCCACTCCCCCCCACCCCCACCCCCGCTGCGCCCGAGGGGCCGCTCCGCTCCGCCGCTCCGCTCCGCTCCGCCCCACAGCGGTGCACGGGGGGCGGTCCGTGGGCGTCGTGGGGGCCGTCCCCATAGCCCCAACCCTCGGCCCCAGCACAGCCCCAGCGCCGGCCCCACAGCCCCCGCCGCCCGCGGGCCGCCCCGCATTGTCCGGGGGCAGCGGCAGGATGGGGGTCCCCGCACGGCCGCCCCCTCCCGGGCTGCGTTAAGGCCCGTCGGTATGAGGAGGTGAGTGGGGGGGGGTCCCCGGGCCGGGGGGGGGAGGAGGGGGGGGGCGCTGAGGGAGGGAGGGGCGGTTCCCGGCCACGCATCCCCGTGCTGGGAACCTTCTCCATCCAGGCCGGAATCTCGGGAGGTTTTGGGGTGAAATAAGGCGATTTCGGCTCTTTTGGCACTTCCTTCCGGAATTCAACGAGTTTTAGGAGTGAAATGAGGCGATTTCGGCTCTGCTGGCTGCAGAGGGGTCCCAACCCCACCCTGGGGGTCGGGCATCCTCCGAACCCCGAGCTTTGCCCATTTCCCTCCCCCCTTCCTCCCCCCCCCACCCCCCCCCAATAAATAAATAAATGAATAAATAACCCTCACACCAACGGGGATCGTGGGGAGCGGAGGAAAAGGAGGAGGAGGAGGAAGGGTCCGCATCCCGCTTGTGCCCCCGGGGGGGTCCGGCCCCGAACAATGCGCGATCGTGAACGTCAAAACGGCCCCGAAGCGCCGCGGGCTGCGAGCGGTGCGCGCCGCAGTGGGGAGCCGCTCCAGAAAGCGCTTTTTTGGGGGGAGGGGGGGATTGGGGGGGGGGGGGGGATTTGTTTTGAGGTTTGCTTCTTCCTCTCGGAGGACAAAAGGCATTTGAAGGGGGGGGGGAGAGGGGGGGGAACGCAGAAAGAGCGGAACAGAACGGCGATGCTGCGGGATTTATCGCTTCTCTCCGTCGCGGTTCTGGGGGCTCCGTGCGCGTCGTCCCATCAGCACAAAATGCTGCGAAACGGAGACAGCGGTTCGTAATGGGAGAACAGCGAGGGAGAAAAGTGTGCGGGGCTGAAATGGGAGCTGCGTGGGGAGACGGGAGTGGAGCTGAATGCAGGACCGGGTGTGGGACCGAATTCGGAACTGAATGTAGAACTGAATTTGGAACTGAGTTGGAAGCGAGTGTGGAATGGACTGAAGAACCGAATGTGGGACTGAATTCAGAATGAGTGTGGAACTGAATATAGAGCCAAATTCAAAACAGAGTGCAGAGCTGAATGTAGAACCGAATTCAGAGCTGAATTTGGAGCCGAGCACAGAACTGAATGTGGAACTGAGTGAGGAACTGAATGCAGAACTGAACTCAGAGCTGAGTTTGGAACTGAATCCAGAATTCAGAGTAGAACCGAATTCAGAACTGAATTCGGAACTGAGTGCAGAACTGAATGTGGAACTGAGTGTGGATCTGAACAGAGAACTGGATTCGGAAGTGACTGCAGAACTGAATGCAGAACTGAAGGTGGAACTGAGCGCAGAACTGAGCGTGGATCCGCATTCAGACCAGAACTGCAGGGCTCTCAGCACGGCGGCACCGGGCTGTGGGTGATGCTGGGGGTGGCAGCGCCGCTGTTGTTATCAAACCCAACATTTGGTTTCGGTCTCTGCAGCAGAACTGTGTTGACATTTTCCCCTCTTCGGGGATAACGAGTGGCACGAACTGCATTGTGCTCCTCGGAGAACTGCAGGAACGTAAACACAGCAGCCTGGATTCATCGGCACTCACTGAGCTCCGTGATTCCAGCAGCGCCGCTCCGGAGCCGCGGCTCTCCTTCAAAGTTTATTCTGGCTTGGGGACGCATCCCCGTTAATTCCTGTCGGGGTTTTTTATGGCCGACCGCGGGACCGCGGCGGTGTTGATCCGTGGAAGGGATCTGAGGGCTCCGGGGGGATTTTTGGCACAAACCAGCGAGAGATTCCCCCCCTCTCCCAACTCCTTTTCCGCAGGGAAGCCTTTGGGCAGTGCCTTTGTTCTCCCGCGGAGCCTCCGCCGCATTCTTTCCTTTTGCCATTATCATTTTGGTTAAACAGAAAGGCGAGTTCTGTACCATATGGATCATGTTAACAATTGCTTATCTGGAAGCGGTGTTTTCTCCTCCCTCCTTTCCCCCCGCAGCCTTTCTCTCCCTCCCGACATCGGGGCTCTATCAGCATCCCCAGGGCCGCGCTCCCGTAACACAAAGCGCTCGCATCCCACGGGAGTTCATTCTCGAATTAAGGGAAAGCTCCAAAGTGGGAAAATTCATCGCAGCGAGGGGAGCAGCGGGAATTTGTGGCCCTGGGTCCAGGCGGTGCGTGGCCAAAGCTCTGTTTGCGTTATTTGCGGGTCGCCGGAGCTGAGGCGGAGATGCTGTCTGTGTTTGATCCCAACCGAGGGGCCACAGTTCCTGCAGATGCACCCCGGGCTGCTCCCAGCTCCGTATTTCTGCATCCTATCCGTGGAGTTTGGGATCTGCCCTTCAATCCATCGGGATGAAAGCGTGGGCCCTGCATCCCGCATCCATCCGTTGCTACGGGCCTGAATCCGGCGCTGAGGGCGAAACCTCGGGCAGATCTGAAGCTGCGGGGTCACCTCCTCCTCCTCTGATGGCAAAAGCAGAGAGGGCACGAGGAGCCGGAGGTGGCACCGCAGCGTGGGTCCATATCCGTATCCATCGGAGCAGGACCCCAATCCCAGGAACCACAACCGCTTTGCAAGGATCCCATGCTTCTGCTGCCATTTGCAGATGCCCTCTGCTTCGCTCGCAGCGTTTGTGTTTTTGCGTCCTCCTCTTGGGGATGTTCCCAAAGGCGGGGTTTTTGCTGCCAACAGCTTCCTTCCTTCCTTCCTTCCTTCCTTCCTTCCTTCCTTCCTTCCTTCCTTCCTTCCTTCCTTCCTTCCTTCCTTCCTTCCTTCCTTCCTTCCTTCCTTCCTTCCTTCCTTCCTTCCTTCCTTCCTTCCTTCCTTCCTTCCTTCCTTCCTTCCTTCCTTCCTTCCTTCCTTCCTTCCTTCCTTCCTTCCTTCCTTCCTTCCTTCCTTCCTTCCTCCCTTCCTCCCTTCCTCCCTTCCTCCCTTCCTCCCTTCCTCCCTTCCTCCCTTCCTCCCTTCCTCCCTTCCTCCCTTCCTCCCTTCCTCCCTTCCTCCCTTCCTCCCTTCCTCCCTTCCTCCCTTCCTCCCTTCCTCCCTTCCTCCCTCTCTCCCTCTCTCCCTCTCTCCCTCCCTCCTTCTCTTCCTCCCTCCCTCCCTTCCTCCCTTCCTTCTTTCCTTCCTCCTTTCCTTCCTTCCTCCTGCTCACATTGGCTGCTCTCCTGCAGTTCCCTTTTGCTGCTCGGGGAGCTGAATGCCCCCACGGTGCCGGATTTGCCGGAGGATTCCTACAGGGAATTTCTCGGGGCTGACGTTAATGCATCTGGAGAAGCGGTGCTGACCTCTGCGCGACGCTGACCTTTGCATTTATGCCATTGTAAACACTTTTCAGCTGTAGGTTTTGAGCTCTGGTGATTCTATGGCTCTGAGCAGAGCCTTTGTCATCCCTCGCATTGGCCAAATGTGTGGCTTCGTGCAGCTTTCTGCACTGCTGTCACCCCCAGGCTCCAAAAAACTCATTGCCACCGCTTGGGTTTGTGGCACCGGGACCAAACTGGGTTTTGTCAGCATCAAATGGGAACATTCCCATCGCTGGATGGCATTGGAGGATGGGGAAATCCCCACTGGGGGCTGAAATAATTCCCGTTGGCGGGTGGGAAGATCCCCATTGTTGGATGAGTGGATTCCCATTGGTGGCTGGGAAAATCCCCATGGGTGGCTGAAAGGATTCCCATCTCCGGATGGGAAAATCCCCCATTGGTGGTTGAGAAAATCCCCCGTTGCTGGATGGGAAATTCCCGTTGCTGGATGGGAAAACGCCCTTTGCTGGATGAGAAAACCCCCGTTGCAAACTCCTTCTCCCAGCCCCGTGCCCTGTCATCAGCTGCAGTTAAGGCTGGTTAAATTGTACAGATCACCAGCTCTGTTGTTCCCGCAGCAGCGCATGCCTGGGGCCACTTATCAGCAACCCCTGATCTTTATGGGGGCCCTCATAAACCCAGCCAAGGCCTCTCTGCTTCCAGCATGGAGCGGGGCAGGGTGCGCTTTGCGTGGCTTCCCTGCCTTCTCCCGAGTGCAGAGCACTCGATGATGGAAAGCATGGGCAGATGCACTTCATTACAGCAGCGCCCGCGCTGCCTGCGTTGCAGATGTGCCCCTCACTCCATGCCCTGGTCTGGGTTGCCCCATTTTGGTGCCATTTTGGCTGCCATGTCTTCAGGCTGCCTTGCTTTCCTTCCAAAGAGCCACTTTCCTTTTTTTTCTTTTTTTTCTTTTTTTTCTTCCACCCCAAGAAAGTGAAAACGAGACAAATTGCACTTTAACCCACCCTTGTCTTGTCTACCAAAAAAAAAAAAGGCTGAATAATAGCAGAATAAGTGCTCCTTTCTCCTGCCCCGGCCAAACTCATCAGAGGAGGCCATCCCCAACCAAGAATTTGCTGTGTAAATAGAGGAGAGGTGCAGCAGCACGGAGCAGGGAAGGGGCTCTCGTGGCCACAGCGACACTGCAGCCCGTTCCCCATCCTTGCTCAGCGGCTCTCAGCTGCTCGCTGTCATTAATCTCCCTCCGTGTTCCCAAAGCGACGGCATCAGCTGCGGGCTGGCATTGTGAGCAGAAGACAGGGGATGTTTCCAGCAGTGGGGCTGCACCCAGTTCTGCTCCTTGTCCCGTAGGGTCTGCGTGTGTCAGTGCTGTTTGCCTAAGGGAGGATGCGTTTGGAGCAGGACGGGGTGGAGCTGAATGGGCTTGGAGGTCCCTGCCAACCCATTCCGTGGTTCCATGGTGATCTCTAAGGTCCCTTCCACGCCACAGTGTGGTTCTGTGATCCTGAGGTCTCTTCCAAATCAACCATTCTATGGTTCCATGACCTTCAAGGTCCCTTCCAACCCAACCATCCTATGGTTCTGCCACCTTTAAGGACCCTTCCAACCCAAACCATGCTTCCGTGATCTTTAAGGACTCTTCCAACCCATTCCATGGTTGTATGATCCCAAGGTCCCCTCCGACCCAACCAATCTACGTTTCCATTCCAGCATGCCTTTACAACAGGGAGAGCTCACAAAGCCACCACCATCGCATCCTACATCCCAGTGCCTCCCAGAGCAGGGGGGGAAGTAGTGTAATTAGCACAGATGGTTGCAGAACGATGTAATTAAATGGTGATGGGCTGCGATCCCATGCCATTATGCAGGTTTTGTGCCCCCAGTGTCACCAATGGGCTGCGGGAGGTTGGGGTGGATGAGCCACCATGTGTCACCCATCCCATCCCATCCCATCCCATCCCATCCCATCCCATCCCATCCCATCCCATCCCATCCCATCCCATCCCCATCCCATCCCATCCCATCCCACCCCATCCCATCCCCATCCCCATCCCCATCCCATCCCACCCCATCCCATCCCATCCCATCCATCCCATCCCATCCCATCCCATCCCATCCCATCCCATCCCATCCCATCCCATCCCATCCCATCCCATCCCTTCCAATCCCATCCCATCCCATCCCATCCCCATCCCCATCCCATCCCACCCCATCCCATCCCATCCCACCCCATCCCATCCCATCCCATCCCCATCCCCATTCCATCCCATCCCATCCCATCCCCATCCCCATCCCCATCCCATCCCATCCCATCCCCATCCCCATTCCCATCCCATCCCATCCCATCCCATCCCATCCCATCCCATCTCCATCCCATCCCATCCCATCCATCCCATCCCATCCCATCCATCCCATCCCATCCCATCCATTCCATCCCATCCCATCCCATCCCATCCCATCCCCATCCCCATCCCATCCCACCCCATCCCACCCCATCCCATCCCATCCCATCCCATCCCATCCCATCCCATCCCCATCCCATCCCATCCCATCCCATCCCATCCCATCCCACCCCATCCCACCCCATCCCATCCCATCCCATCCCATCCCATCCCATCCCCATCCCCAAGCACAGCACTGGGGCAGCTCTCAGCTCCCATGGGTCGCCCCATTGGCCGCACGCTCCAGGTACGCGCCGCAGAAATAACGCAGTTATGGATCTGACCTTGGGCTGTTCATATCCTCCTGGTACGAGGTGATTACTTTTTAATGAGTGGCTGCTGAAAAGGGAGGAAAATGAATTATTTCTGCCCTAGGATTAGCTCTCGGAGATGGGCCCAGCGCTGAGCGATCGATGCACACTCGGAGGCTGCACATGGCTCAGGACTGCTCCCCATTTCCCAGCACGGGGGACATCGATGCTTTTGCTCTGTGCGTGGGATGAAGCCTTTCTGTGGTGTATCAGGACCCAGAGAAGCAACTTTTGGCCTCATAGGTCTCTGCTGAGCCTGCTGTCGTCAGGATCTCCCCTTTTAGGGGCAAATCCTGACTTGTTGGGGTGAATTTCCAACTTTTGGGGACCAAATTCCCAATCTGTTCTGGTGAATTCTCACCTTCCTGGGGGCGAATTCCCACTTTCTTGGGAGCCAGTGCCCAACGCGTTGGGGGCGAATTCCCAACTGGTTGGCATTTTACCTGCTGGTTTTGAGCAGCCCTGCGCCGTTCTGTCATAAGCAGCAGAGATGTTCTGACCCTGCTCTAATTAGAAGCCCAATAACTGCACGAGGAGTGCAAGGAGGTGGGAGCTGCAGGGATGTGTGGGTCCCCAAACCCAACACCCATCCTGCAAGCAGAGGGGAGACGCAGCCTACAGGGCAGCGGTGTCAGCAAAGAAAGAATCCCCAAAGAGGGAACTGCTGGAAAATCCATTAGTGAATGGAGTGCAGGAGGGACTTTGGCTTTTCATGCTGCTGGCGCTGCGTTTAAGAAAGAATCGGGGAGTCAAAAGGCTTGGGAAAACAAAAGGCACCGAGGGAGAGAGGCCTCTGCACGGTGCTGTGCCTTGGGGTGGGCGTGGGATGGGCTCTGCTTCCCCCGGGGCGCACGGCGGGGATGGATTGGTGTAAGAAATGGGAGATTTTTGCTCCGTCCCCCCTCGGAGCGTGCTGCACGGGGAAGGCAGCCAGGCAGAACATCCAACCGCGTTGCTAAAGGTGCTGGCTAGGGCAGGGAGGCTATCCAGAATTAGAGTTAATTAAGATTGATTCGTTCCGTGGAGGATAGGAGCTGGAGCGTTACAGCTACCGCTGCGCCAGGCTCCGCTGCACGCGGCAAATTATCTCCGTGCTGCAGCTTCCTCTGCAGCCCCCGGCCCTGTGGCAGCACACAGAGCACAGGGGGGGGGGGGGCGAAGGGGGGCTGCTGGAGTGACTTTGCCCCCGGGGGAGTCCGTTGTTGGAGCTGCAGCGTGGAAAGCACCCGGAGAAGGGAGGGCTGGGGGGTTGAGGCTGGGGGTCTTCCAAGCAGAGCTGCAGAGCTGTTTGTTGCTTGTGGGGTAATGAAACGGAGCTGCAATGCTTTCTTCTTGCAAAGGGAAGCGTGCAGAGCTGCTTTGTGCCTTGTGGGTGTCGTGCACCTATTTGGTGCTCGCGGGCTGCAGAGGTTCTGCGCGAGGCTGGGGTGCGAATGAGAGCTGCGATGCTTTTTTCTTGCAAAGGGAGGAGGGCAGAACTGCTTTCAACCTTCTGGCGTCCATGCATTTGTCCTGCAGATGGTCTGTGTACGGTTTGGGTGCAGCAGCAGGACAGGGGCGGTGGGATGGGTTGGATGTGGTGATCTTGGAGGTCCTTTCCAAACGGAATGATCACAGGATCGCATGGTCCTGCGGTCGTGGAGCAGCAGAGCAGAGGATGGCATAAAGATGCCCTCAGACTTTTCCCCTGCATCTCCCTATCGAGGTCCACGGGCAGAAGCAAAGCCCACACCTCGCTGTGGGATGGGGCACAGGGCTGGGAGCGGTGCGTTGTGGTGCGCTCCTGTTATGCAGATTGTATGCAAATTGAGTCCTCTTCTGGAAGCACCTCTGCTTGGGGAAATGGTTCTGCTGATCAGAAATGGACTTTTGTTTTTCCTCCCCATTGGAATCCTCAGGAAATGGGATGGGTCCAATGCACCACATCCTCGTCCGGCTCTGGAGAGCTCGCATGGTGCCAAGGAATGAGATTTTGGTGACAGATTTTGATGCTGGGAGCAGCATCTGTGGGCCACGTCCTGTGGGAAGGGAGCACTTACCCAAAGTGGACTTGAATGACCTCAACGAAGCTTCTACCAAAGCCCTTCCTACTGGGAGCTGCCCTTCAAGACGGGCTCTGCTTGGAGGTCGCAGCCTAAATGCCAACCCAGCAAACTTCGGACAAAATTGAGGGCTTTTGGGGCAGGAGAGCATCCACAAGGTGAGAAGTGACAGCAGAGGAAATGGCAGAAAGAGCTGGGGTTCTGCACGTGCTGCAGTGCCCCTATGGCAGAGCGGGCAGCGCGGGGATGGATTCACGCTGCAGTTCATCCCCTGCAGGCAGATCCCAGCACTGAGCGCCCATGGACCAGAACCGTGTGATGCTGTGATGAAATAAGCCAATAATTCCCACTTCCTTTCAGATCCCTGTCACCCCTCTTTCTCCCATCCTCCTTAAAATACTGAAAGGTGGAGCAAAACGCCTCAAACCCACCAACGGCACCCATTATCACAGAGACCCCCGTTTTCCCACATCCTCTGATCCTGGGGATTCCTCCAACCCCCAGCACTGCCTCTCCAGATGGAGGATGATGCTCAGCTGCCGCCGGGCTGAACAGACACATATTAATTTTTCATTCTCCGGCCGGATCCTGGAGCTGCACAGATGGGCTGTGGCCCATTGCCCTCTGCACTGCATCCTGATGTCCAGCTGCTCCGGGTGTGATATACGGTTGGGCAGAATGGCTGAGCCCCAAGCTCCCACGTGGTGGCTGATCCTTGTGGGGTGGGGATGGGGCACGTGGGAGCTGCCACCTTCCTTTTACCACACTGACGTTGGCTGTGCTGTGGTCACTGTCCTGTCCTTCTCTTTGTTGGGGGGCAGCCAGGAACGTGTTGGGTTCACTGTGCAAACCAACCTGCTGTCTTGGCGGCCAGCTTCCTAAAACTCCAAATCTGTGCTGTGCTGGAGGACCATGAGCTGCACGGCTTGGATATGGAGGAGTGGAAGAGGGAAGCGTCCCCAAGTCACCACCGTGGACAGATGGAGCTGCGCCACGGGGCTTTGGGTGCTCCTCTGCCTGCTCCGATTAGATGCAAAATAGCTGTGCAAGAAGCACAGAAGGTGGGAGCTGTAGGGGCACTGCCAAAGCTGGCATCCATCCGACCATCTCTACAAGCAGAGGGGAGATGCAGCCTCTGGAGTGCTGTGTCAGCAAGGAAAGAAGCCCCAGAGAGGGAACATCTGGAAGATCCATCAGAGAACGGAGTGCTGCAGAGACCTTGTGGTTCTTCGCATCACTCTGTGGCCCCGGGTCCAGGGGGTCCCCTCTGGTTCCTGGGGACGTGCTGGAGGTGACCCAGCCAAAACAACACTGTGATCTATAGCAGCGCTGTGAAAACACTTCAGCACTTCGCCACAGCCCCCAGCTCCAAGCGCGCCCGCGTTGGCCATAATTCTCTTTTATTGCCAGGATTTGACTCGCTGTAACACCAACGGTGCTGCTGTGAGGCAGGGGTGAGCCGGGCCAGGACGAGCTCTGCACAGCAGAAGGCAAAAAGATCATCAGGAAATGCCTCATTTACAAGAAATACCACCACCCCTCCGCCCTCCCAAGCACTGGAGAGCCTCGTGCTGCTCGGCCTCCACTGAAGCACCGCATCTCCTGCAGTGGCAAAGCACTGAACCATGGCTGCAAAACCCCAGGGCTGCAAAGCACTGAGGCGCGGTTCGGGATCCGAGGCAAATCCTATTGCAGCATGCAAAGCTGTGCATGCAATAGCTGCACCCGTGCTGCGAGGGCATGCGACAGGGCCTTGCACCGACCGAGCTGGGGGTGCTGAGAGCAAAATCCTGCTGGGAAAACCCATCTGTGTGATGGAAAGAGATCGGTGTGAGCAGTGTTTGTGAGGACTATGGGAAGTGTCAGGGGCTGGGCTGAGAGGTGGGACCCCCAGCAGCTGAGCGTGCTCGCTCTGGGGCCAAGGGGGGGATGATGGAGCTAAGCAGAGTCTTGAAGGAGCAGAAATCCTCCCCCTGGAAAGGAGCCCTCAGCAAGATGACAGCAGTACGAGCAAAATGAGAGGCTCATCGGTTTGCTTCTGCTGCATGTGCTCCCTCCCTCCTCTGGCTGGTGGCTGCAAAGCAAAGGGGAAACCGAGGCACAGCCAGCATTCGCAGGGCTGCTCCGGCACAGGTGCTCGCTTGGATTTCGACCCCAACTTCAGCGCATCGTTGGCTCGATGCTACGCGTGGAAACCCTCCATATCCGTGGGAACCCCGTTCCTTTGGGGAGAGCTGAGAGAGCCGAGAGCACCCACTGCTGCGTACACACGTGTTGGACACCCACGGCTGCACGAGGTCCCCCCAGGAGGGGTCGTGGGGGGAGCGCACCCCAACCCAGCGCCATCGGGACACCCTCGGCGCTGCGCCCCGGTTGCGCGCAGCGAGAAGGGCCCCGAACAAAAGCCCACTTCAGAGCCGCTGCTGAATAGATTAACAAGATTTCCATAATTAGGGCGGGAGGGAACAATAGGATTCTCCCCTGCCCAGCCCCCCCTGCCCGCCTTTGTCTTGCGCTGCGGATAATGGGGCAGCAGCGAGGGTGGGAACCGGCCGTGCCATTTGGTCACTGGACAGTAATTTTCTCACACTGCCAAGGGGAGCATTGAAACATCTGTCCCCGCTCCGAGCGCTCATTCACGTCACATCGCGGCCCCCTGACAACTTCTCCCCGTCCCACCAACCCTCCCCCTCCGCCGGGTTTGCAGGGCGTTCGCATGGCTTTGCTTTCCCTTTCCCAACCGCGCCGTGCGCTGAAGCGCTTCGGGTTTCGCAGCCGGGTTTTGCAGCCGGGTTTTGCAGCCGGGTTTCGCAGCCCTTCCGTGCTCTGATCGCTGCGCTGATGCACGGCTGCGTTTCGTTCTGCTGTGCTGCTCTGGGATGGAGCTGTAGCACCGCATCCCCGGGGCTGCCCTCCCTCCTCAGGGCGCTGCAAAGCAATCGCTGCGCTTCCTTTAAGCGCGGATTTTTAGGCTTTGGGTGCTGGCATCCATCCACGCTACAAGGGGAAAAGCAAATTGCATTTCTCTGCTTGGCATTTCCAGCACTGAGGGGGTTCTGAGCACCCATAGGAAGCATTTTGAGGTTTGGGTCCTGATCTAGAAAGCACATCTCTTGTTCAGTGCACCTAGCAAGGGTGGAAACTCATGGTGCTTCAGCACCCCCCCCAAAACACACCTCTACATAATGCCTCGCTCCTCAGCAAAGCCTTATTTTTCCCTTCTGTAGCTCCTCGGTGCCTCTGCTCCCTTCTGGCCCTGCATTCTGCTCATGCACAGCTCAGGGCAAGAACTGCAGCAGGAGCAGAGCTTTGCTGGGAAGCTGCCTTTGTGCTCGGTGGAAAGGCCCTTTCCTGCACACCAGCTCTGGCCGAGCGTTTATCTCTCGGTAGCACTTTAATAATGGTGAGTAAATGCAGGGGGGGGATGGCAGATAAAGCCAGGCAAAGCCGCCATTTAAATCCTCTTGTGGAAGTTTGATATCCAAAGTGGAAGTACAAATGCCATATAAGTCAATTAAAGCATTAAGTAATCTAATTGTGCCGCGGTCACAAAGTGGCTTAAAGGCTGAATGGGGCGTGAGGGCCCTCCTGCTCCCACTGCAGCTTTGTGTGGGGCTGGGGGGGCCGCTGGGGGGCTCAGCACGGCAGATAACAATGGGGCCGGGGGCTGCCATGGCTCTTCTGCCTTTTCTTCCCCAGCAGGGACGTTCACCACTACGAGGGGTTGAGCAGAGGGACGCAGGCCCAGGTGGGACAGCGCTTCCGTGTGCAAGTCCACGTCCCCAGCTGCCCTGGGGATGGGGGAGATGCACGGCTCCCACCCAGGCTTTGTTCCCTGAGCAGAAACACGTGGGGTTGGCTGGGGCTGCTCCGTTCCCCGTGCCATCCTCCCCATTGCGTTGCTGCAGAGCTGTCTGTGCTCTGCCCCCTCTCTCCTTGCTGAGAATGTGCCAAATGCTATTAATGCATCGGCAGAGCAGTTAATATGGGTGCCCTGCGTGCAGCCAGGAGTTGGACTCAGCGATCCTTACAGGTCCCTCCCGACCCAAGATATTCTACAATTTCAGTGATAATATGCCATAAAACTATTAATATGTTGATGCAATGCGATGCAAAACGCAGCAATGACAGCAGAGCAGCAAAGCCCTGTGCTGCAGCAAGTGAGGACTTGCTCAAATGCGACAGCCAGGGACACAGAAACAAAGGAAAGGAGCTGCTTACCTTCAGAAAGCCTGGGGTACACAGGGATCTCCAAAGAGATGCCCTCCCCTCCGCTGCCAACCCTTAAATGAGGTCTGGGAAGGGGTGGATCCTGGCTCCAGCCCTTCCATCACTCGGGTGCATTGCAGGGCCTGGGTTAGCCCTGCTTTCCCACCAGGTTCTCAATCACTGGGGCAAGCCATTATTGATATTCCGTTCATTGTAATTATTATATATCTATTAAGATGTTGTTAATGCTGGGTGCGCAGTGGCCAGCCAACGCCTGGCTTCTGGTCCAGGTGAAAGAAACAGAGCAGGATGCTGGGACTGGAGCTGCTGCTGGGGTTTGGGAGGGCCTGGTACGATAGCATGGATGTTGTCTTCTGTTGGGTGATGGGTCGGTTTGATGATGTGGGTGCTGTTTTCTGTTGGGTGATGGGTCGGTTTGAGGATGTGGGTGCTGTTTTCTGTTGGATCATCAAAACTTGATCTGGATGATTGCTCTGAAATACTTGTTGGGAGTGTCTGCATCAGTGGTGCAAGGTGTTTGCACTGATGATGCAAAAGGGTGGTGGGGGGTGTTTTTGACTGTGAGATGTATAATTTAGGATACAGAGGTTGGAAGTAGATGGTCTTGAAGGTCCCTTCCAATGCAAGCCTTTCTGTGATTCTGTAATTCCTCAATTCTGTCTGATTGGGATCAGGAGGTGCAACACGGTCCGGGGGAAGGGTGGTTTGGTGGGTTTTGAGCAGTGCAGAAGGGCGCTTGTCCCAATTTTGGGGGTCTCACGCTGCTGTAGATGTGGCACTTGGGGATATGGTCTGGTGGACGTGGCTCGGTGGGTTAGACTTCGATGATCCTGGGGGTCTTTGACACCTTAACGATGCCACGATCCCTGTGTCCTGTAGGTCTGTCGAAGATGCACTGGTCACCAGAGCATGCCCAGTCCCTGAACCAGTGGCCAGAGCAGCACCTCGACGTCTCCTCCACCACCTCCTCACCAGCCCACAAGTCCGACCTCTACCCCAGCACCCGCCAGCGCTTCAACTACGCCTGGGCCAACGACGACATCTCAGCACTCACCGCCTCCAACCTCCTCAAGAGGTACGCCGAGAAATACTCGGGGGTGCTGGATGCGCCCTACGAGCGCCCGGCGCTGAGCAGCTATGGGGATGGCGCCTTCGGGCCCGTTAACGGGCAGAAAGGGGACGGTGAGCCCTGGCCTGTGCCTCACGGTTCTGATGGCGCCTACCCACTGACCCCCATCCACGATGGTCTCCCCGGTGCCAAGGCCGTGGTGCCGCCCGCTGTGCCGGCCGGTAGCGCTCCGCTGGGGCTCGCCGGCTCCCCGGTGGTGTCGGCCAACCTCGCCGATCCCATTTACGCTGGGAATTCATGCGGAGCGGCAGGTGGCTCCGGCGGGCTGGGCTCATCTCAGGAGTACCCTGCAGGCTACGGCAGCACCTACTTGCCCTCCGGCTACTGCGGCCAGCCCAGCACAGCACTTGCCCCTCCACACCCACCCACCCTGCACAGCTCGGGGCTTCTGCAGCCCACGCACCCCTCATCCGCCCTGGTGCCGGGTTATGGTTCCTCCGGCCCCGTCTACAACTACGCCTCGGGCAGCTACGCCACACAGCCGGGCTATGGAGCCATCCACCCGCCCCATCCCTCCGCCTCCTACCTGCCCTCAGGCATCGCAGCCCCCACCCCGTTGCCGGCCCCCGGGCCCACCACTCGCCCATCTGTGGTGCCAACCTATGGCTACCAAGCCGCCGGGTTGGCTTCGTTGGCTGTGCCGCCTTTGGGCACCGAAGCGACGGGCACCTTGAAGAGGAAAGCTTTCGATATCTCCGGTGGGGAGGATGAAGCAGAGGGCAGATATCGGAAATACAGCTACGAGCAGCCAAAGTCCCCCTACCCCATGTCGGACAACGGCGAGTGCCGAGGCAACGGCTTCCCCAGTGCCAGCAAGCGGCCGGCGGGCAGCGCTGAGGAACATGGCAGTAAATACGGTGGGCAGGCGATGAAGAGCGTGGTCTCACCGCCCTACGGAGCTGGGGATGCTCCACTGCGACCCACAGAGTCCTTTGAGAAGTTCAGCCCTCCCCTTGCCAACGGGGAGCGGGCGGCCGAGCCGGGACACCCCTTCCCTTTGAGGCTGCCACCCAAAGCGCCCGTCTTCAGCAGCCAAGCAGTGGAGGAGCAACCCAAAAACGTTGACCCGCTGGTGTTGGAGTTGGTGAACACCAAGATCGTGGAGCGCGGGCCGCCCGTGCAGTGGACGGACATCGCCGGGCAGGTCTCCATCAAAGCAGCCATTGAGGAGGAGCTGGTGTGGCCCATCCTGCGACCCGGTGCCTACACTGGGGCGAGCAGGCTGCCCAGAACCATCCTCCTGTTTGGGCCGCACGGCACTGGGAAGACCCTCCTGAGCCGCTGCATCTCCACCCAGCTGGGCTCCACGCTGCTGAAGCTCAGCGCCGCTGCCCTGCTCACCACCTGGAAAGCCGAAGCCGAGAAGATCCTCCAGACCGTCTTCTTTGTGGCCAAGTGCCGACAGCCCTCGGTGGTGCTCATCATGGAGGTGGAATCCTTGCTGGTGGCCCAGGACGGCGGCCAAGCTGGAAACCTCAAGTCTCAGCTCCTCTCCTACCTGGACAATGTAGCTACCTCGACCGAGCAGAACGTGGTCATCATAGGGACCACCTCACGGCCCGGCAGCATGGACGAAGCTTCCCACCGGCGCTTTGCCAAACGTTTCTACATCTCCCCACCGGACAGCATCGCCCGGAGGCAGATCCTCCACCACGCTTTGGCTCAGCAGAGCTCCTGCCTGAGCGAGCGGGAGATGGCGTCCCTGGTGCAGCACACCGAGAGCTTCTCGGGCAGCGAGCTGATCCAGCTCTGCCAGCACGCCGGGGCCACCACCCTGCACGGCTTGCCGGGCCAGATCCAACCCACCTCCTACAAGGACTTTGAGAAGGCCTTTTGCAAGGTCCGCCCCGCCGCCTCGCAGAAGGAGCTGGACTTGTTTGCTGAGTGGGATAAGATGTACGGGTCCAGGCACTGACCGGGAAGACCCGGCCACAACCAACATACCTCTTTCTTAGGGTTTCTGATAGGACTGGGCTTTTTTGGTCCTTTGTTTTTCTGAAGCAGTCGCTCGTTGAACTCAGGATAACCTATTTATTGTTCACCCGCCTCCCCTTGCAGCCGTTTCCAGACCGTAGAACCGCAGGATCACAGAACCGTAGAATGGGTCGAGTTGGAAGGGAACCTGAAGGGTCACCCAGTGCAACTGCCGTGCAGTGAGCATCCACATCTCGGTCACAGAACCGCGGGGTTGGTTGAATTGGAAGGGAACCTTTGGGGTCACCCAACTCCAACTCCTGTGCGGGGGGCCGTCGAGAGCTCAGTCGTGGAACCAGGGAATGGTTGAGTTGGAAGGGAACCCAAAGGATCATCGGCGCAACTCCGTGCCGCCAACATCCAGGCCTCCATCGCAGAGCCGTAGGATCGGGGAGGGAACCTCGAGGGTCGTCCGCTCCAACTCCCGTGGGCATCCGCAGCTCCACCGCGTCGCTCAGATGCGATGAGCAGAGCTGAAAACGCGCCGCAATTAAAGCTTTTATTAATTACAGCGGATGGGTGCTCACAACCCCATGCCTGCGTGCGGAGGTTTTCCTTCTTCTCACTTATTCCCAAGCAAAACATCGACGGCGGCGACGGAGGAAGCGGCACAGGGAGGTGGGGGGACCACAGAACCCAGGGCTTTGGAGTAAAATGCTGTAGATTGTTGAATATACTAGACTTCGTTTTTATTTTTGTAAGCTGTGTAGGTTGGTTTTGTTGGTTTTTGGTTTTTTTTTTGGTGGATTTTTTTTTTTTGTTTTCGTTTTGTTTCGTTTTCTTTCGAACTACTCAGGAAATGAATGAAAAAAAAAATAATGATAAAAAAAAGGAAAAAAAAAAGGAAAAAACAAAAAAAAAAAGGAAAAAAAAAAGCATTTTTTTTTTCAAAACTCTTTGGATCTGCTCAGAAATGGAAAAAAAAAATAAGAAAAAAAAAAAGAGATTTTAAGGGTTCGCAGAGGTGGGACAAAAACTGCCTCGTGATTTTTGCTTCCAAAAAAAAGAGAAAAAAAAAATAAAAAAGGTGACAGAAAGAAGAAAAATAAAAGAAAACAAACCCCAAACCCGTAACCAAACTTGAAGCTGTTACCAAGGTGGAAGTTGAATGTATTGCGGTGCTTCTCACTCTCGCTGCGCCCGCGTTTCCCTGGCTTTGCTTTCGCTCCCGCTGCCCTCGCGGCTTCGCTTCGTTTTGGAATCCATCCCCAGCACCACTTTTTGGCTCCTTCTTTTCTCCCTTCTTGACGCCCCGCATCCTCGGGTCGTCGCCTTTCGCTTGCCTTCGTTTTATTTTCTGCTTAATAATAATTATAATAATAATATTTTGTGTTTTTTAGTGCTATGTACTGTGTTTGGGAGTCGGTCTCCCCCCGAACCTCAGGGTCTGCGCACGCAGAGCAGCAGAAGAGCATTGGGGGCACGGGGTTCTTCCCCCCAACCCCTGCAGTGCTCAGGATGCCAAAGGAGCCAATTTTGGGGGGTCTTTCCCCCATTTCTTTCTCATTTTCCCATTGAATTGTGCACGGGAGCCCCTGCACAAAGGGCATTAATGGGGATGCACCTCCGCCTCCTCCCCATCTCCTCCAAAAAGTGGTACTGGGTTCCTGAAGACTTTTTTTTTTTTTAATTATTGTTATTAATTATCATTATTTGACTTTGTACGCTCTCTGTAACCATTTCTACCTCATTTTGCAACGTATTGTACATGAAAATATTTAATTCATGTCTTATTGATGTCTGAAAATAAGAAATGCTTTCGAGCTGTAATGGTCTACCTCAAGAAATACTGTATTTTAAAAAGAAAAGTATTACACAGTATTAAAGAGATTACAGAAAACCCTCCGGAGATCCCATGGTTTTGGCACCAGCTTTTGCCCAATCTCATCATTTTCAGCCCCAAACTGGGTGGCTGGGGGACCAGGAGGGGAAGGGGACGTAGTGGGGGACAGAGGGACACTGCAGGAGGAGAAAGCATTGCAGGGAGGGGCGGTGGGTCCAGCTGAGCCCCATCCCTATTAGGGGTGGTTTGGGGGGGTCCAGGTGTGCCCTAGAGAGGGAGGAAGCTGGGGGGTTCCTGATGAAGCCATGGCCTTATTAGGGGCTGTTGGGGGGACGGGGAAGGGGGGCAGATGAGCCTTGACCTGTGACTGGGGCGGTGTGGGGGGTACAAGTGTGCCCCAATTACCCTCTAGGGGGGCTTTGGAGGAGTCCTGGAATGTGCCACCCCATTAACAGGGGACAGGTTGGGGGAGGGGACATGGCCCTTAGTACAGGAAGCTGGGGCTCAGCTCTGCCCATAGGATCCATAGGGACAGTTTGGGTCCAAAGTGCCCTCAGTCCTCATTTGAGGGTGGTCCAGGTTCAGCGTCCCCTCACCAGGGGAAGTTTGGGGTTGAGGGGGGGAGGGGGTGAGTGTTGCAAATGCATCTCCCTAAAACCAACCCTAACTCTAAACTCTAAGCCTAAGCCTCACCCTAACCCTAACCCTAACCCTAACCCTAACCCTAACCCTAACCCTAAACCCTAAACCTTAACCCTAAACCCTAACCCTAACCCTAACCCTAACCCTAACCTAACCCTAACCCTAACCTTAACCCTAAACCCTAAATCCTAACCCTAACCCTAACCCTAACCCTACCCTAACCCTAACCCTAACCCTAACCCTAAACCTTAAACCCTAACCCTAATCCCTAACCCTAACCCTAACCCTAACCCTAACCCTAACCCTAAACCCTAAATCCTAACCCTAACCCTAACCCTAACCCTAACCCTACCCCAGTTTGGGGTCGAGGGGGGGAGGGCTGAGTGTTGTGAATGCAGAGGTGTGAGTGGAAGAATTGATCCCTTTAAGGCTGTCTGACGGCTGCCATCTTCGGTGAAATCTGTGGGGCAGCAGCGCTGCTCCTGGGTCTGCCCCACTTTTGGGGCTGCGCTGGGAGCGCTGAGCAGAGCGGAGCTGCAGAAACGGGATGGGAACGGGGTGAGCCGATGGGAGGCGGCTGTGGCCGGTGCTGCAATGCCACCTCGTGGTTACGGCGGATGGACGGACGGACGGACGGACATTCGGACGTCCTATAGGGGCGGATGAATGGATGGGTGAGAGATGAATGGTTGGACAGATGGTTGGACAGATGGATGGATGAGAGATGAGTGGATGGAGAGACAGACGGATGGATGGATAGTCGGATGGACAGACAGACGGATGGATGAGAGATGAGTGGATGGAGAGACAGAAGGATGGATGGATAGTCGGATGGACAGACAGACGGATGGACAGACGCTGCTAGAAGTGGCGAAGGTGCCCTGAGGTGCTTTGCAGGCAGCACGAGGTTCTCGGCCCTTCTGTAGGAACCCCAAGCTGGATCCGTAAGGATCATTGCATCTGACCCCAGGCTCCAGTCAGCACCGCCCAAAATCAAACCCAGCGTCTGAGGGCATCGACCAAATGGTTCTTCAGCAGCGGTTTTTGGTGCTGCTCTGCTGGGAATGGAGCGCCCACGCTGAATTTTTGGGGAGCAGCGGGTCTGGGGCTGAGCTGAGTGCAGGAGATGCTCAGCACGGGGAAGGGGCTGAGACGCATCCTGGAACGTGGCGCTCTGTGATGTCAGCTGGGGACGCTGTCATGGCAACGGGCGCTGGAGCGATGCTGGCACCTGCGGGGCTCGTCCTGCTCTTGGTGGCAGTGGGTGGCCGTTGTGAGGACGCGGTGGCAGCCAACGTTGGCCGTCACACCATGGCCCGCATCGCCGCGCTGCTGTCCCCATCTGAGTGCCGCCAGCTCCAGGGGCAGCTGATGGGACCCAGCAAGGACACGGAGCAGAACCCAAAGGATGGCATTCGTCCCCGCGTCCCACGCCACCGCCCCGGCTGCTCGGAGGCTCTACGGAGGTGGCTGGAAATGGAGGGAGAGGTGACATCGTGGGACCAACTGGCCCGCAGCCTCCGCCAGATCGGGCGCCCCGACATCGCCCGGGAGTTGGGGAAAAACCTGAACCAGGACCGGAGCCTGGAGCTGCGCAGGAACGTGGAGGAGTACGGCCGCAGCGTGCAGCATCTCACCTCCTCACTGCTGCTGCAGGGCGAGCAGTATGGAGCGGCACGGAGCAGGAGGGGCTCGGGGGATGCGGGGGATCTGCGCTTCGAGAGGCGGCCGCCCCCTCCCTACACCCGCAGCCCCCTGGGCTGGGTGGGCCCCGTGCTCTCGGGTGTCCTCGGGGGGTTCGTCGCCTCCGTCCTCGTTGCTGTGGTCACTGTGCTCTCCTGTCACTGGGCACTGGGCTCGGTCACCTGGTGAGGTGGGGGCAGGACTTGAACTGGAGCATCGCCATCAGGTGCCGGTGGGAAAACGAAGCAATAAAGGGTTGTGGAGGGGAGCCCTGTGTTGTCCTTGGCTTAGGTTGCCTTGAGCATCCAAAGGTGGATGTGCAGTGGGCATCTCCTGTGAGTTGTCACCGGCTGTTGGAACGTCCTTGGGTAGGGATGGAGCCAGGCTAAGCTCCCTTGGCCTCATCGTCGCTGCAGCCCTTGGAGGTCTCCATCAGATGGGGTCAACAAGGCCTTGGTTGGGTCTCCAAATCCCCAGTGGGGTCTTCCAGCCTCCAACAGGGTCTGCAAAGCCTTGGTTGGGTTTCTGAGTCCCCAGAGGTGTCTCCAAGCCTTGGTGGGGCCTCTGATCCCCTGGACTTGTGGTCCCCAAGCGCTGCATAGGATCTCTGAGTTCTTCTTTCCCTTCCCCCCAGTGGGGGATTCTCTGCTGCAACCATTGCCACGATACTCTCAGGATGCCTGGGAAGGGGATGGGGGAATTGTTCCTTCCTCATGTGGGAACGTCCCCAGCCCTACAGGAATCCCCTCCTGCTGAACTCGAGCATTTCGGCATCCTTTGCTCTCCTGGAGCTTTGTTTTGGGAGCAGTTGTTGTTCAGCTGCTGTTATGTTGTGCCTGAGCGTTTGTCTCCATTTCTCAGAAAGTTCTCTGCAGTAATGAAACTTCTTTTGCTCCAGATCTGATTCCACCATCTGCACTGCTGTCACTGGAATTAAAACCCCTACTTTGCATCAAGAAACAGATTTTGCACCGATCCACACAAATGGGAAACTTCAGAGAAGAAAATAAAGGCCGAGTTGCACCGACGGCGCCTTTAAAAGACGAGTGAAGCAGTTAACCACAGAATGCTTTATAAATGAAATTGTATCTCCTTCCCTTCAGAGCGTGCCGTTTCCTGGAGCAGCAGCACCGTGGGTTCCTGGCACAGCGCTGCTCCTCTCGGGGCCGTTCCTTCCAGGAAGGGAAGGTCAGAGCTGCACGGCCGCCCCGCTGTTCCCGGACGCTGCTTTGCCATCTGCTGCGCTGCTGCACGTCGTCCGCCACGTCCCTGCCAGCCCCAAGCAAAGGGCAGCACTGTTAACTCTGGAGCGGAATGAGGGCTGGCGCTGCGTGCTGCTCAGGGCTGTGGGGGCACCTTGTGTTTGCAGGGAGGAGGGGGACATCATGGAGCACACGCACAGCGGGTACAGCAGGATGTTGCTACGAGTGCAGGTTGGCCTCTCCAAAAGCCTGAGTGCCCTGTTGAGTTTGGGGTGAGCTCCGAGTGGTTGCTGCAATGGGGATTTCCTCGTCCCACGTGGGCTCAGGTGCTCTCAGGATCATCCAAGCATCGCCCTATAAAGTCTCTGCAGGGCTCTTCCCTCTGCTTGGGGAACGAACAGCTTTTGTTTCTACTCTGACGGTGATCACTTGGTTGGGCTCAGGGCATTGCAGAACTCTTTACAGAGCCGAAAGCAGCCTCTGCACTGCAGCAGCTCGATGCACCTTGTGCAAATGGCCAACCTCAATCCCCAAATGCTCAGCCCTGCGTGCATTGCTCCAGTGCCACATCCCTGGCCAGGCTCAGGTCGTGTTACTGTTGTGCTTCTTGTGCTTTTGAGGCAGAAAAAGGAGTTTGCGTCTCCCCATCCCCAGAGCTGCCTGGACACCAGGGTGAATTCGCACCTTGCTTTTGGTGGTGAATACTCTCCGTTAACGTGAAGGGAACAGAACGACAGGGCAGCCAGCAGAAGGAGTTAAAATCAGATGGACAGAGCTCTTTATTGCAAATTCCAAAGTAAAAAGATGTACAGTACAAAGGAACTCAATGTTCAGACACAGAGCGCCCGTCCCACTGCTCTCCCTGGAGGCATTCCTCCTCCCTCCCACCCCAGCCACTTCCATCCTCCTCCTTTCTTCATGTAAAACAGCAGAGAAAAAAAACCTGGAGGTGACAGGGATAGGAAACAGCGTTCAGACCAAGCTGGGAGCAGAGTGAAGGCACCAACCTTAACCAAATAGAGACCTACAAATATTTGATATTTCTATCTGATGAATAATTTGGACCAAAACTCTACAAGGAGAATTGATTATTGCAAGGTTCTCCCTTGGCCCTTTGCCTTGCAACAACTCCTGGTTAGATCCGGACCCCTGGAGGAGCAGCTCATCCCCTTCTGGGACCAGGCAGCAAGGCCATGCAGCAGAACCTTGGGGGGGATTCTATGATCCTACGGCCCTGTGCCATGCGTGGGTTCCGTCCTTTGATGTCCCAAAATGTGTGATCTGAGCTCCTGGAGCGAGCAGGGAGCAAAGAGGCGATCCTGCAGGAAGCGCCCAACGGATGGGGGATGGCGCCATCCTTGGTTGGGTGCCTCTTGCTCTGGAGGCGTCCAGCCACACCTGGACAAGGCCAAGGGCAGGGGGTGCTGGGGACGTGGGCACCTGATGCCCCCTGACCACGGCGCCCATCTCCAGGGATGTGAGAGATGGGAGATGAGGGACCAACGTAACCCCAGCATCTCACTGCGGTCGTCGCGTCAACATCGAACCAAACCAAAGAAGACCTTGGAGGAAGGACGGAGAGGACAAGCAGGCAAATAACTGGGACACCGAGACAACCCGACCTTGTACAGTGAAAAGGGTAACGTTTATTTTATTGTCTTTTGGCTTATAGTAACGTAATCCTTAATCACGTTGGGTAAGATCATTATGAGCCACCATGCAATTTCTAATACACTAATCTTCACTATTGATCTTTTACAGCTTTAACAATTTATTATTATTTTTTTTTTCTTTGCGGCGGAAAATTAAATAATCCGAACTCTGGTGTGGCCTCTAACATCACGGTTTTATTGGAGTTTTTCTTCTTGTTGTTCGACATTGGCTTCTATATTTTTAAAAAAAGGTGAACAGGAAAAGTGAATAAGCAGCTTAAATCGGTATTTCCTTTTTGCCCTTCCCCTCTGCTCTTTTACACAGTAACAGATGAACCGAAAAGGGAGGACTTGGACACGGGGGGAGGGAAGAGAGCTACTTGCTGTAGTCTTGGCTTTTTGGCTACGTCCTTTCCACGGACAACAACACCCTCAGCTTCGTTCCCATAACCCTGAATCTGGAATATAAATCCCAGCGGACGCCTTTGACTTCAGACACCGACGTCCTTCGTGCTTTTGGACCAAAGTTTCCCCTCTGTCCTTGGCTTCACCCAGTGAAGATGTCCAGAAACGCAGCTCCATCGGCTGCAGCGGCTGATGGCACTGGCTGCCCCGAGCAGGAAACGAAGAGGTTGAGAACGCACCAAAAACCCAGAACCTTCCGTTCAGCCGGAGAGCAGAGGAAGAAACCCTTCGTTCCTCTTCCTTTGCCACCAATTAACGCCACCTCCGACCTCTCGTTTGGTGTGGATCTGATGTTTTAAAAAAATAAATATATATACAGAGTTTGAAGGGATTTCCTTTAGAGGAACTGAGTAGCGGAACGGGATTGCCAGCAGGAATGCTAATTGCACCAAGCTTCGCCTGCGAGTCAATGGCCCAGCTTAAGAACAACTATGAAGTTTAGCCAAATCTTGCATAGAAGTGGTCGACTTATTGCACATTGGAACCCAAAAATATATACTTCTGCTGTTGCAAAGTCCATTTGCAATAAAGCTTTTTTTGTTGTTTAAATCTATTTTTTTGGGGGGGTAGGGTTTAAGTTTCTGTTGTTTTTTTTTTCCTTTGGGGGACGTTTACTGGCTATCTAAAGTCTAAGGAAAAAAAAAAAGATATTAAAAAAATAAAAATAAACATGGACAATGGCATAAGCCAGAAGCCATTCTATTATTTTTGTAGTTCTTTGTATTTACAAAAAGGCATGCCGATAAAATAAAATGATATATTACAGTATTTATAATATTCTCTTAAAAAGTTCAACCACACTTTTCAGCTATTTATTATTATTATTATTATTTTTTCTTTTCTTGTGCTGTTTACAATGTAGCCTGTACATATGTATGTTTTCTCTGTTTTATTGTACATCATATCCTAGGAGCAACTGGGGCAAAGAGCTGACGGGACAGAAAAGGTTCCTCGCCGCGTTCCTGGGGCGCAGAGTGGCTCCGTGCGCACGGCGCTGGGCCATGAGATGATGCCAACCTCCGTCCTGCTGCTACCGCCAGCTCCTGGCTCTCCCACTCTTTGGGGTCCCCTCGGTTCGGCCCTCAGCCGTCGCCGCCCTTCCTACCCTGGAAGAAAACCCATCCCGGCCCTGAAGAACGAACCTCCACTGAGCGGCGGTCGGGTGCCGAGGACGCCGCGGCCGTTAGGAAGAAAGAAACGTTGGGGCTTCTCCTCTGTGGCATCGGTTGCTGCTGCAGCGAGAAGACTAGGCAAGAGGTAGCTCTGATTCCTACCCACCCTGCAGGGCCGTTCGAGTTCGCCACTCGATGGAAGTGGAAGAAATGGGAAGGAGGTGAAGGCACCTGGCGCCCGGCTCTCCCCCTGCACCCCCGGGCTGGTGCTTTCCCACTGACCACACGGGCACGTGCTGCCTTTCGTTTGAAACAGACGGGGAGAAAAGAAGTAAAAAAAAAAGAAAGACAAGAAAAAAAAAAAGAAATCCGGAACAACCAACCGACAGCAGAATCGTCACAATGAAAACCGCTGTGGCCACGGAAGCAAGAAAACCAAACCGCGCTGCGCCGACGCAGCGCTGATGGAGGAGCAGAAGGGGCTCGGAGCTCCCTGCCATCCCCTCCACCCCACGGCACAGCTGAGCGATGGCCCCTTCCCCAGCCCTACTGGGGGGCTGCGTGCTGCCAGCTCCCCCCACCCCTTCCAGTCCTCAGCACTTTTCCCTAGACTGAAAAAAAAACCCAACAAATCGAGTCTACGCTGCAGGATGGAGGCAGAACCGTAATTAACGCTAACGACAACTATTGCAGGACACAAATCAACGTGCTGACTGGTATTCGAGCCCTAGATTTTGGTTTTACAGTGACAAGAGTAGAACAAAGCCATTCCCAGTTCTTAACGTCACCCCTCGGACCGGGTCCAGAGCAGCATTGAGTCGAGTTCTATTTCGGTGTGCAAAAAAGATGGCAGGATGGAAAAGAAAGACGCGTCGTCAAACAGACACACACGGATTTCACCTGCTTGTTTCATTTCTTTTTGTTTTGTTTGGTTTCCTACTGGCAGGTCTATGAAAGATTGCTGAGAACGGGTCAGTACCGGTGAAGGGCACGATTATCGTTAATCTCCAAATACAGTGTACGGTAAGTCAGTGGAGTGCCTCGAATTTATGGCTTAACACACTGCTGTGGACAGATTATTGAGTGTCTCGTGGTTTAATGGTTCCTCATGCATGGTTCCTGGTCACGGCATGCCATCATGCAAATCGTTTCTATGCATTGAACGAGCACTTTTATTTTTGGGGGCTCAGCCTGAGCTGGTTCCAGGCTGAAGGTTCCCGATTACCCCATCTCCCAAACCAAGTAAAGCCCATGTAGAAAGTAGAATGCAGATAATAAATATCAAATAAACTATGACAATTAATTAAATGGCATGGGCTAAATGGGTGGTTAGTTTCTTTTTTTTGTCGTTGTTTCGCTTGTTTTCGCTTTTTCCTCTTTTTTTTCTTTTTTTTTTTTCCTTTTTTTTTTGTTTTGTTTTGCTGCTTAACTAAATGCAAATCTACTTTTGCATGAACAAACCCCTTAACATCGTGACTTCTGGGTTTTCTTTCAATAATTAACCAACAAAATGGGAAAATAAAATCCATTTTTTGGCTGCTTTGGAAAATATATGAATCCCAGCAGCGGGTTTTATTTCTGTGTGTGTGTTTGTGTGTGTGTGTGTGTTTTTATTTTGCTTGTTTGTCCTAAGTTGCATTGACTGATGTGGAACATGCAGTATCCACCTGCCTGAACAATAGAAAAATCCATATTTTTTCCTTTTCTCCCTGCTTTGTTTTAAACGTTTGTTCACACAGGGGTCCTTTAAACAGGTGGAAGGTCACTGCTTTAGATGCAACGCTGTCACACAGGAAAGCAGACTACGTTTGGTATAAGATCTTCAGGTTAAGTGTCTCCACAGCTGTTCTGTATGGATATATTTCACCAAGTTTGTAAACAATCTTTTTTTTTTTCTTTTTTTTTTTTTTTCTCCGCTTGCAAATATAGATATAATTCTTTTTTTTTTTTTTTAATTTTCCCCTAGGTTTGTACAATCCCAGCGTTCTGCCTCAACACTTGGATTCCCTGACGTCTTTTTGCCTTTTCGCCCGTTCCCGTCTTCCCTCCTCCGCCCGCTGCTGCTTCTCCTTCTCGGGTTTGGTGACGCTGTCGTAGGACGGCAGCGAGGCGGTGGAGGGCGTCCCTTCCTTCTTCTCCCTGTTCGTTCCTCCATTCTCCATTTTGGTGGGGAGGGGTCTTCGGCTGATGAACCCCCGCCTCGCCAACCGCGACCTGTAAGCCCTCTGCAACACCACGGCCGAGACCTCCTCCTGCTTGCGCCGCAGCGTGGTGGTGATGGGCTCGTAAGACACTTTGGAAGGATTGGAAGCCACAAACCTTTCCTCCATCTGTTGTCTCAGTATATCCAGCTCTCCGCTGTCCCCCAGGACGCGTTTGGTGAAGGCAAACAGGATGTCTAAACAGTGGATCCTATCTCCACTTACCATAGGGAGGTCCATGGCGATGAGTTCGATGGTGTTGGGCTTCGGGACGCGCAGAGGATGCTCCAAAGCGTCGGCAAAGTCCGCCAGCTTGCTGTACTCTATGAACTGCGTGGCGTCGGGGTCGAACTTCTCCCAGATCTCATAGAAGGTCTCGAAGTCGTCCTCGCTCAGCGGGTCCGCGCTCTCCTCCGTCGCCACGCTGAAGTTCTCCAGGATGATGGCAATGTACATGTTGACCACGATCAGGAAGGAGATGATGATGTAGCTCACAAAGAAAAATATCCCCACCGAGGGGTTGCCGCAGTCCCCCTTAAAGCCGCTCCCGGGATGTTCCTTGTCCAGGTCGCAGTCCGGAGGCCGGTTTAGGATGGGCAGCAGGAGGCCATCCCAGCCAGCCGACGTCGTGATCTGGAACAAGCAGATCATGCTGTTGCCAAAGGTCTCGAAGTTGAACATGTCGTCGATGCCAGCCTCGTGCTTGACGTAGGCGAAGTTGGACATGCCGAAGATGGAGAAGATGAACATGACCAGGAAGAGCAAGAGGCCGATGTTGAACAAGGCAGGCAAAGACATCATTAAGGCAAAAAGCAAGGTGCGGATCCCTTTGGCTCCTTTGATCAAACGCAGGATACGTCCGATACGAGCCAGGCGGATGACTCGGAAGAGAGTGGGGGATACAAAATACTTCTCGATGATTTCGGCCAGGAACATTCCTGAAGAAGAAGAAAAGGATTGGGTTTTGTCAGCGTGTTTGGGCCAGCCAGGTTTAAACGATCCCTAAATTGTATAACTTGCGTTTGGGAGGTTACAGGCATCTCACAGATTAGCCACTAAAAACAAAAACTTGGAGGAAACCACTCAATTCAATTCCCAACCAAACAGAAAGCAAGAGTGCAAATCACATGGTGATGTAGGAAGTGCTGCAATGCTATTTTCAGTGGTCGGTAAGCATTATAACATTCCAAGGAGGTGAGTAAAAAGTCTGTTTTTAAAGATAAGGAGAGTAATTGTCAAGTGTTTTACTCCATACCACTGGAAATGAACACCAGGACAGAGGGGGGAAGGCGGGCAAGTTGGGCCTTTGAGCTGCCAAACTGCCACGGGTGACAAGGGAAGCCAGAAGTCCAGGTGCCTACAGGTTCTCTTTGAATGCACCTTCTCTGCAAACACCAAGAAAGAAAAATGGGTGCTGCACTCACCCACGATGGACAGAATCACAACCACGAAGTCAAAGATGTTCCACCCAATGGTGAAGTAGTAGTGCCGCAAGGCGAACATCTTCAGCACACACTCGCAGGTGAAGAAGATGACAAACACCAGGTTGATCCAGTAGAGGATGTCCTCCATCTGCTTGCTCTGCGTGTCCGTCTCCACCATCATGGTCACCATGTTGAGGCAGATGAGCATCATGATGACGATGTCGAAGGCTTGCTGGGTGACGAAGTCAAAGACGGCTCCCTGAATGCGGTTCTGCGCAACGAGAGAGCGGCCGTGAGCCAAAGAGCTTGGAACAAAAATCTGCCATCAGCCAACAGATTGCTTTCTTGTCGGTAGAGGCACAAGATGAGGACACTGCTCCTCAGTACCCTTTGGAGATTTCAGGGCACACTCCAGCCACAGATCACTCCGTGTGTGGGAAAGGCAGGAAGGTGCTATTATTTGTATCCCTATTACCAGCATCTCGTTCTTTGGTGGGAGCAAAGGCAAGCTGACAATTCCAATCACAACTGGAGGAAGCAGCCAGCTCTGCCCTGCAGCACGACTCACCCGTAACGACTTACCCATGGCATTACCTACAGAACTCACCATGCAAAGCCTTTCACAAAGCAGGGAAACGTGCCTAGGTCCTAACTGGTGTCACCATAAGGCCTGAGACCCTACTCTAGTGCTAAGAGGAGTCAAGATGATGATGTGCTGTCCAGCATGAGTTAGAACAAAGGATGCTTTTGGAGCTGAAGCTCCTTCAGAAGTCTGTTGTGCATTTTTTCCCTTTCTAACGCACTCACCAGAGGTCGGGGAATCGGCTTTTGAGGCTTCTTGGAGCCCAGTTTTTTCATGGCATTGTAGTATTTCTTTTGTTCTTCTGTCATGAAAATATCTTGACCTCCAAAGTAAAGGGGCAAAAGGAAAACTGGTTACAATCAGTTCAAGCACCAGAAGGGAAAGGAAGAACACAGCAGCAAGTCATGAGGATACCCGCCATATGGCAAGTTGGTGGCAGCTATTTTAGACAGCAATAACTTACACTAATACCCAAGATGTACCAATTTTCCCTTAAAGAAAATGGAACATTCTTTCCTATAGAGCTTTACTGAGTTCTATCCTTCCTCATCCCCTCTATCTGATTTGTGATAAACAGGCAGCAGAGGTGTCACAGTTCTTACTAAAACTGATGCCATTTAGCGAGCGCTCCGTACATGCAAACCCTCAGCTTGTCTTCCAAGGAAGAAAAGCAGAGAGAGATGCTGAAAATGACAGTGGCAAGGAAGACATCTTACTTCAAGCCTTTGCATTTCAGACGAGGAAAAGCAAATGAAAAAACAAACATATGCAAATTCATGCTACCAGGGAGAAGCTCCATCCAAGCTGAGTTCTTATATAAAGCTTTGGGTTGCCCTCAGCTCGCAGTGGTTCTGCAGCTCTCAGCTCTAAGAGAGGGGGGACTGGGCTGGGGATGGAGCTCCTCGGCCTCAAGATGCAGAAAAACCCCATTGGCATGGAGAGGCAATGTTCCTCAAGTGGGTGTTGACCTCCACGAGCAAACAGCAAGCACTTATCTTTTTCTTTTGTTGATTGAAGTTGTCAATGATGACACCGATGAACAAGTTCAGAGTGAAAAAGGAGCCGAAGATGATGAAGATAACAAAATATATGTACATGTAGATGTTGTCCTCGTACTTGGGTTGCTCTTCTTGCTGAAGGGGAGATGAGAAGGAAATGATATTTCAGATATCTTACCCACAGAGTCAAAATGAGATCTTTTTCCAGTGTATTTTCAGGCAATCACGAGTTTCCCCACCCCTAACAAAGCAACCAAACAAATGCTCTCTTGGGGATTTGCTTCAGCACCTTTTACCTTACCGCAGTAACACCAGCAAATGAAAAACCACGCTATGCAAACTGAAATACAGGATAGAAACGCAGCTCTACCCTTTTTACTCTTGATTTTATGAAAGCAAAATAGCTGTGCGAGCTGCTGGGGGTGAGAGTGCTTGTGGCCACGCACCGTACCTTTCTGGAATCTACTGCTGCATACATGATGTCCATCCAGCCCTTGAATGTTGCCTAGCAAAGAAAGCAGAAAGCAAAGGAAAAGTTCCCTTAGACAGAAATTACTTGAAATAACTTGAAAACCAAACAAGTCTGACTTGTGCCAGCTGTGTCACTTTAATGTCCCTTTATAAATAACTCATAAAGGGAAAGACTAATATTTAAGTCATATTGAGTAATATTTATGGGCAGGTTTACTGTCAGCCCTGTGGATGACTGGGCACAATCTTTAAAGAGCGGAGCTGGGGCCACTTGTGGTGCTGGGGGACCCAGATCAGAGCAATGGATGAACAATAAAACAGGGATTCTTCCCCCAGCCCAAAGTTGGGTGAATCCATGGGATGCTCTATTTCAAGGAGAGGGGGAAGCAGAGAACACACGAGAAGAAGTCTGTTTTAACCACGACTGTGGAAGAGATGAAGGCAGCACTTACAACTTGCAGAAGAGCCAGGTATCCTGCCCCAACGTTGTCAAAGTTGATTTTCACGTTCTTCCATCGGATCTCAGTGGAGTTGGGTGGCATCAGCGCCTCGCAGTCTGTCTTGTTGTTAACAATGTCTATTTCAAAGCGCTCCTCAGACGTTTCGTTAAAGCAGTAATGGTATTTCCCAGCAAACAGGTTAACCCCCATAATGCTGAAAATCAGCCAGAAGATAAGGCAGACCAACAAGACATTCATAATGGAAGGGATAGCGCCAACCAAGGCGTTGACAACCACCTGTGTTGGAAGGGGTGGGAAAAAGTTTCAGTACAAAACACGAGGCAGGAGATGGCAAGCATCAATACAGCACTTTTTGGGGGGGGAATAGGAGGTAAGGCCACGGACAGATTGGTGGCATCGACTCCACGCAGAAGTTGGCAGTGAACTTATTCCAAGCTGTGAGAAAAACCCTTCATAAATCCACCTCGGAAGCTCTGTTTCCCAATTAAAACAGAGTGTTGGATTTGCCGGGTTTGGTTTTGGATCAGTCACTTCTTTAGGCCAACGATCTCTCTCTTTCCCATCGTTTTAATCACCCAAAAGGGAGATGGGGGCATCAATTATCGATGCTTAGTGATCTCACGTTGGCTCCTGACTGCAGCCCACTCAGAGCGCGTCTGAGGGTGCTTTTGCTGACGGATTTGGTGGCTCTTGGCCTCCGGAGGCCCTTACGGCCATTCCCCACTGTCAAAGAAGGCTGTGATGGCGTGGACGCCCGCTTCCAGCTCCCACCGAGGTCACCACCCAACGCGGCGCCGACTTCGGTGGCAACGGGACCGAGGCAGAAGTGCTCTGTTCACAAGGTCTCCGGGTGACTAAGCAAGGCCAACCTCAGGCAGACAGCTGAGCATGCAGCTAGGCAGGCTCGAGAAGACAGAGAAGCCATGTTCCTCCCTCCAATGGCAGCCAACACAAAGACGGCAGTGGGCACCAGCCCCTAATTTTCGCCTCTCCTCATTTGGGAGCACGACATCCTTCAGCATCCCCGGCCAACATGGGAGCAAACTGAAGCTGCCGGGCTTTTAACAGAGTTATGGCAGCAGGATGTTCAATCTTGTATTATCTGCTCCTAAATCAGGTTCCTTCAATAGAGGAGCAGAGTCTAAACTGTTTCAACCCCTCTGCCTGAGCTTGGGCACACAGAGAGCAATGCCACCGCTCCTGGCACAGCAGTGTGACGCTGTCCCATCAGATCTGTTTGCTTGATGCAGTCACTGCGTGTGCAGTGAGCTCTGTGGTGAGTGCCTGCCCTCCAGCACAGAGAAAAGCTGAAGAAAGCAGCAATCCAGGCAATTAGCAGCAATGCAACAACTAACAAATGACCTCACGACTTCATGCCTTGTCTACATAGGGTTAAAAAGGCAAAGATTAGAGCCGGGCCCTAGAGATAACAAGGCTTTGCTTCCATTGCCCGAATGGGATGCGCTCCAGCACGGCATCGTGCCTCTTTGTTCTAAGATGCTCCAGATATCCACTTGATTGCACCAAAAGAAAGCACTATACCCTCCCAAAATAAATTTACACGTCATTGCATATTACTGCGTGACATTTGTGCACCACTGAAGAAGATCTGAGCGAAGGAACATGGCTTTTGTGCACAGACTGAACACCAGCAAGTGACAAAAAGGCATGCATGTTTCACAGCACTGCTGTCGGACTCCCTGAACAACTGAAGAGCAGAGCAGACTCTTTAAAATGCAGATTACTACGGAGTAGAGAAAAGCAAAGAACTGCAGTGCACGTTTCCTTTGCAAAGGCATTTCCAATCTCTGGCTCTGAAGGGTGGTTCTGGCTTTACAGTGCAGCAGCACTCATCTTAAAATCAAAAAGAAAGGAAAAAAAAACCTTTGGTTTTTGGTAACTGATGGGGTTCCCGGGGTCAGAACTCTGCATCAGTTTTGCCGTCATGGGAATTCCCAACTCGAGGAATATCCTGATGCTGTATTACAAATCACCACTTCTCTTTGGGTTTTTTATACCTCCAGGCTTAGCACTAATTCCTATGTGCCCACAGCAGCCCTTCTGCTGAGCACCACGTGCAAAAACCAACCATGTGCTTTCGTGGCAATAAAACTCATTAGAGCAGTGCTGGCTGCGTGCTGGGGGCAAAATCCTTCGGTCCTGATGAAATGCATCACAGCATTATTGGCTTATGGGGACAAAAAAGGGACAGAGGAGCCCAGTGGGCGCAAGGAAGGGATGAAGTGGCACACGGATGCTTGGTGCCAATGGAGGAACTGCCATCCTGTGTTGTTGCATCGTACCGTGAAGCTTAGCGTGAAGCTCACAGAGCCTGGTAAGGTAAAAAAAGTAAAATAAAAAATAGGGGGAGAATGAAGTGTGGAAGAGATAACCCTCTTTGGATTTATTCTCTCACTTCTTTCGGCCACTTCCTGCAGAATTTGGGGATTCCCCATCGGTTTGTGGCCCCTTCTGTGCTGCACTCTGCACTCAGTTACAGCAGAGCAAACCCAAAGGAAATCAAAGGACTCGGGGGATCCTCTTGTCAGACCATGCAAAAAAACCCCAAACTGTAGAACTGTGCTTGTGCTATGTTCTTTCCCCTTTTTTCTTATTTTTTCCCCTATTCTTTCAATATATATAATCACAGAATGACAGAATTGTAGGGGTTGGAAGGGACCTCCAGAGATCATCGAGTCCAACCCCCAATATAATATAATATAACCTTAGCTCTCATAATCTCTCCTGTTGCGAGCCAATGGGGATTCAACAAAAAAGACCAAAATTACTGACCTAGGAGCAACTGGGAAATCCATCCACATGACAAACCCTTCACTTACATGCATTTTTTCTGCATGTTCTTAAGAGTGTCTCAATCCCAAATGGGAAAAAAAAAAAGTATATAGGCACCAAAATACAGATAGGAGCGGGAAAGCAGCAGAAGACACGGAAGTAATTTTGAATTGTTTCAAATCTGGCTAGCAATTTGAGGAAAGCTTGTTAAGTTCAATGCTTTGCTTCGTGGCTCGTGTGACGGCGACAGGACAGGGGACCGTCAAAGCATGGTACAAGGGAGGGAGTGGAAAGGGAAAAAGCTTCACTACCAGACAAGGCTTCCAGTCACCGCCAGACTGGACCGAGAACAACAAGGTGCAACAAGAGGAATTAAACCAAGGCCGTTTTTGCAAGCAGCCGAGCTCCCCGCTGGTCCCTTCCTGGAGCCTCTCAACCCCCCCCTGCATCGCATTTTTTGGCAGCCCCTCAGAGATTCTTTCCATCCGACCCCCCCAGGAGGCGGCGGAGAGCCTGGGGCGGTTCGAATTCTGCTTCTTTGCACCTGGTGATTCTCCCTAGATAGAAGAGTTACAGCTGAGAAGCCCCCTCGGATGCTAGAGGTCAAAGCCAGGCTCAATGAGAACAGCCAAGTGTTAACATCGTCTACAAATGGCACGTGGTTGGGGCCGGTCATTAATGTAATGAGGCAGCTGGATGCATTCTCCCTTTCTTAATTGGGGAGTGCGCAGCGGTGGGCAGGGTGGGGGACATCGACGGTCGAGGTGATCGAGTCAGCAGCTGCACCACACTTCTGATTGGAATTCTCTTTTCCACCCGTTTTGATCAGTTCTAGCATGCGTAAAAAAAACCGCTCCACGGGCATGCAGAAGGATCAGCTGCTGATGGCATCTTACCCTCATCCCCTCAAATCGGGACAACGCTCTTAAAGGCCTCAAAGCTCTTAGGGTCCTAAGGGACTTTATGGCACCTAGTTCCGAGTAGCCCAGGGCATTAGCTATAAGGCTGACTAAAGAGACCTACACAGAAAATAGAAAAAGAAAAAGAAAAAAAGAAAAAAAGAAAAGGAAAAAAAAATACAAAAAAAGAGAAAAAAGGAAAAGAAAGGAAAAAAAACAAAGAAAGAAAGAAAGAAAAAAAAAAAAAGAGAAAAAGAAAAAAGAAAAAAAAGGTTCCAGACTGTTAGCACGAGTCCCCTAGCCCTGATTGCCCAACCCCGGCTGCCAGCCTGGGCGGCCCCCATAGAGAAATACCGAAGACATGACACCAGCTGCCTACTTCACTTGACTGAAACGACCTGGAAGGAAATAATGCGGTTGAGAAAGGCAATAAGAAAAGAACATAGGGGAAAGAGAAGTGAGAGAGAGGCAGAGACACACAGACGGAGAAAAAGGGGTCTGTCGGAAGGAAGAGCCCAAACGGATGACAAAAACCTTACCCTCGCCCTGTAATGTCTGCAGGATCCCAGCGGCTCCCATTAAATTAAGCCAGACAAATGTTAAAGGTACCTATGAGAAAGAATACAGATAAATACACACACTGCACCACCTGAGCTCCGTTTGCACAGCAAGCAGCCCAGCTGGCTTCTGGCAGAGCGGCCCCGAAAAATGGGAGCACCCAACGGAGGGCACGCGGCCACGGCGGCTGATCCCAGCTCTGGTGGCTCATAAACCCAAGCAGCATTGGGGGAACACCTCCATTGGGGAAAGGCGAGGGGAGATCAGCATCTTACTGATGGGGGGAATGCAGGATTGCATGGTCGCTCAGGCTCTAATCCCAAAACGGCAGCAGAACTGGGACCGGTTCATTTCCGCCCCTTTTTCAATGCCACGAAGACAACACATCCTGCTTACGGCCTGGAATCAATGCCAGGCTCCACGCTCGTGAGTTTAGGATGAGAGGCAACGGCCTCAGGTTGCACCAGGAGAGGATCAGGTTGAACGTTAGGAACAATTTCTCCTCTGAATGAGCGGTGATGCGTCGGCACAGAGCGGTGGAGGCACCGTCCCTGGAGGGGATCAGGAACCGTGGAGATGTGGCACCCGGGGACAGGGTTTATTGGGGATGGATCAACGGTCGGCTGATGATTTTGGAAACCTTTTCCAACCTTAATGATGCTATGAGGAATGTAGTAGCTTAGTGGTAGTAATGCTGACAGGAGGACGGTTGGACTTTTGTAGATCCTTTCCAACCTTGTGATTGGGAGATTCTACGATTCCATGAATTCCTGGCTGCCTTTGGCCAACTGGTGCAGCCCAGGCTCTCACTGCATTGAGGAAAAGCTTGGGAGCGTGGGGCCATTTCTTTTTGGAGCTGGGACGTGCCTTTAGGGCAGAGCTCCAGTCCCCAGGTGAGCCCTGGGAAACTCTTTGGATTGGATTACGCGTGACTCGGCCCTATGAAACAGCACCTACAGACACCACCCATCAGCATCCCACTACCTTCCATTTCTGGCTGGCATCACGTTACAGACACAGATAAGAACAGAAATGTCAATCTTTTGTAAGGAAAAAAAAAAAAGACATCGATATACAGCAACAAATAATGGAAAAACATGAGGCCTCCTCTAGCAAGTGTCTTTTGGTGGGTTTCTTGGTTTTTTGTTTCGATCCTATTTCCCAGAAGAGGACATTTCCCCATTTGCCCTCCCTCTTTTTTTAAAGAGGACGTTAAAATACTAACATGACATCAATTACACAGATGATCCTTATGAAACACCACATATTTCAGGAAAAATATTCAGATTTCAAACACAAACACAAACAGAGGAATTCCTGTTCTCTGCTCTGCACTTCCTTCACCAATTGTGAAAATCCTCTTCCCCCCCCCCAATATCTAAGACCAAACCAAGGGCTCAGAGGGGCATAAAGCAACACCATCTGACCTATAGAATCATCTGCTGGTACGATGGGTTGGAAAAGCTCTTACCCTCTGTGGGTCAAGCGCATCACCCAACACCAGCACATGAGCTCTACTCATCTTCACAGCCGTGGTTAAGGCCACCCCAGGCAGAATAATTCCAATCTCTTTGGTAAAGGGACGTTGGGAAGACACAGATTTTGCCTTGCTAAACTGTGTGCGTGCTTCGTGCTTCTTCTATCTTTGCATTTGCCCCAAAATGCTACTAAATACCAAGATGCTACAATACAAGGCAACAGGGCTCTTTGGTTTCCCCGTGTCGCTTTGGGTTCTTTGCTTTTTAAGTTATACTGTTGGAAAAAAGAACAATGCCAAGGGCGTTCCAAGGGTTTAAACTAGGCCCTCGTGAAACAGAACCAGCCTATGTGGGATGGGACCAAGGGCAATGCAACCCTGGCACATCCACATCACCTCAGGTTGGGACTCCGATCGCACAGAAAAGTGAGAACATAAAAAACTATGCTGAAAACAAAACAGAATGGGAAGGCGTACAAGGAATCACCCAAAAAATGGGCTAGAGGTGAGACCAATGTCAAATGGCGTTTGGAGGTTGTGGGGTCTGTGGTCTATAGATACAGAACCAAGGTGTGTTACTGCCTATATAAAACACAGACTTCACTGAATCCGCACTTTGAGAGCTTCTTCCCCTCAGGACAAGGCCTCATTCCTGAGCGTGAACCTATCAGAATGGCAGGAAAAAGTCTAAAGGCTCTTCTAGCTTTCATGGGGCCTCTGCAGTGTTATTCTCTCGCACACTCCAACAGAAGACACAGCAGGCACCGATGTCAGACCAAAGGGATCCCAGATTGACTGAAAAGCAGAAGCCTTCACGATTACCCAGAACAAGACTTTGTCTTCACAAATACACCCACAGCAAGCTTTGGGGATCAGAGGAGGAGAGTTATTTGACAATGCTACCAAACCTGAAAAATAACATTCAAGAGGGTCGTTATGATGCAAAGTCTTATTCTCTATCCGTTACGGCCTCCGCCACGTGCCTCCACTCAACCCCATCAACATCACATTCAAGAATTTGAAAATAAAACGTGTTTAGCAGCTACAGGATACCGTGCAGAGCTGAGGTTTTGTTGAGTAACATTCAGCTCTGGCTCATTCGTTGCAACATCAGCTTATTCTACAGCTTTCGGCATCTCGAATTCCCATTTATTTTTTGTGGACTAGAACATGCGTGTTTCCCATCTATGGTAGCAAGCAAACAGAAATGTGCCCTAAGTACTGCAAATTCAGGCTCCTTGCATCGGCCACTTGCTCATTCTCTGCAAATCTGCCACGACCACACGCCGTGCAATCTGTAAATGGCACTTTGCTCGTTCCCAACAGCTGGAATTCGACTCACAACATGAAGCATAAGGACCTCGAGTGTTATTTCTGTTGCTGAGCAGCTGCTCTTCTCTGCAATACTGCGCCCCAAAGGATTTCATTTTGTCAAACTCTCTCCCCAGAGCAGCACAGAGGAATAGGTGGCAGCAAGCATTGGTTCTCATGTTAGCACTTGTGCTTAAGGCAGTGACAGAGTTATTTTCAGAAAAGAAGAGTTACTTCTTCGAGATGTGTAAGAAGGAAAGGTGTTATGGGGAGCAGAGCTTTTTGTAAGGAAAAAAATGTAATATAAACATATATATACATATGTTAAAAAAAAGTCAGTTTTCCACAGGAAATGTAGACATCCTGAGTCACTTCTGCCCCTGAATTCCAAGGATAGTTCCTCCACCTACTCAGAAATATTTCCAGTGTGATAATGTTGCTGAACAGCAACTTGGCATCAATGAATCATATTCAAAAGGTTCCTTCTCCCAACAAGAGCCTTGGAAGGTTTTTAGGCTTTTTTGTATTCTATTTGCTCTTGGGGCACTCACTACAATGCTGCTTCACAACTGGATGTGGCACAATGTTTTTAAGAGGATCCAAGCACTTGAGATGCCCAAATTGCACAGGAAATGCTCTCCGTACTCAAAGGGCTCAACCCTCCAACGTGTTTCGGACACACATCTGGGTTTGAATCCACACTAAATGCATGACTCAGTTAGGACACCGCAGAAGAAAGCATCACCCCAACATCCTGCTAACTAACACGTGTTTTTTTCCCCCAATCAGAAGTAGAGGAGAGAGGATACATACAGCCACAATGAGGAAATCCAGCCAGCACCAGGCGTTGGTGAAGAACTTGACAAATCCGTAGGCACACCATTTCAGCAACATCTCCAGGATGAAGATGTACGTGAAGACCTTGTCTGCGTACTCCAAGATGGTCCGGATGGTTTTCCTCTGTTCTATGTAAATATCCTCAAAAGCCTGGGGAATAACCAGGTACTCCTGTCATCACACCAGATTTACTCCACGGGTCAACGTGGCAATTAATCCAGAAGCTCATCCAAACAATGCTGAGATGAGCAGTGGATGACATTCCTTACGCACCGCAATACATCTGCTCTAGCAGTTGCATCAACTATCTCAAATTACCACAGTTCTACTCAAAATACGACCAGAACCCAGACATCCAGGCTCAGGATCTTCATTTTTGGTTTAAACTAAACGAACTCATCAAGAAAGAGTGCTTTTGTACAGCACTTACCACAACGCAGATCTGTTGTTTGCCAAGTAAGAACCATCACAGTTCCCTTTTACACCAAGTTTCCTACACAGAGTTCCCAAATCCCCCCGGCTACTTCTGAATGCCACTCACCAGGGCTCCACTGCTCAGCAGGATCATGAAGATGATGAAAGTCTCAAACCAGTTATGCTCCACGATCAGAAAACACGTCTTCCTCAAGGTCCACCAAGACTTCCCCAGCCCCTCCTCAATATTGACCTGGCAACACTTACAGCGCTGCATGCAACCTGGAAAGGGAACGATGCACAAGGAGGGGTGAGCCCCAAATTTTGTTGGGTAGGGGATGAGATACTGTAAGAACGTAACGTTTTCAGTGCCTGGAATTGATGTGGATGCCCATAATATCAAGCGTGCTGAGTTTCAGTTAAAACTCTGTGCGTTTTGGGGGTTTTTAGGATTACTTCCATCATTTCTGTTTCTAAATTAACAAGAACTCCTGAACAGCTAGCTATATTTGGTGAGAAATCCATGCACTTGACAGGACAGGAATGGAGAACCTGCCCACAGAATAACCTTGAGCCATTTACAATCTCTTTGCCATGGGAATACCTGTAACGAATTGGCTGCTGAAAGACATTGAGGCCAGTGACAGAGAGGGGAGGAAAAAAAAGAAAACAGAACCAGAAGCAGATTCTTCTGCTTCTAAATACTCAACCCATTAACTGTGCAAAAGATCAGCTTTCCCTACCTGTAAGTCAGCTAGATCTTAGCAATGGCAGCTACATCTCCGAGGCCTTCACCGTGCAAATGCTTCCTGCCTACTTCAGCTGTGATGGAGGGCCCAAGAAGGCTCTCAAAAGAAGCTAAAACTCAACCCCAGACCTAAGCTGAAGGTAAGCTTACAGCAGATAACAGCTCAGAGGTTCCATCTAACTCAACGTACCCTCGGTGAAGCACGCATCCGGGTCCAGATACTCTTCTGGTGCCTCCACGGGGACTTCTTCCACTTCAGGCTTTATATCAATGGTGCTGCCTTCGGAGGAGCTGGTATCATCCAGTTTCTTGAACACAAAATAAAACCCATTCCAACCTATAATTAGCTCCCACCAAATACCGAAGCTCGTGGTGACTCAGCAAGTCATTCACTGCATTTACTGTAGAGAAAGCTGTTCCCTCACTTGCCCTCATTAAGACCGTGACCCAGCCTACATCTCACGTCAGTAGGACGGACAGACACCTCGTTCACTTGGTTCCTTTAATCACATACCCAAATGCACTAAGTAAATACACAAGTACACACGGTTCTCCACAAAGCAACCAGCACAAGAAGCTTCTGTCTTGGATGCAAGACAACATCATCACGCAAACAGAAGTCTGGTGCTGGACCTATCTAGTTCTCCTTCCCAAGATGCTTCCAGTTGCTCAGGCGTCAAAACGACAAGAATGGATAATCAGCATTTCCACGTACCTCTTTGCTGCCATCAGGATCCGTATCGCTGCTGAAATCTTCTGTGTTGAGATTTTCAAAATCCGATTCCCCGACAGCGATAGGCACCCGGACGGTGAGGTTGGGGTTGTTGATGAAGGACATGTGGTCTTCATCGATGATGTATTTCTCCACGCTGCTCCCAATTCCGCTGGTCGTGCCGTTGCCGTTCTTCTGATAATCGATGTCTCTGTGGATATCGGCCCCTGTGTGGTTGGCAATGCAGTTCACCTTCTTGTCATACAGCTCGTCCAAAGGCTTGACCTCATCTGCCTCTCTCTGCTTGAAGTGAGCCTGCATGAATTCACGCACTTTCGCCTTGATCCAGGCGATGCCCTTCTTGATGCGAATCACGGAGATCTGCAGGTTGTTCATCTCCCCATCGTCATCCGTTGCTGCCAGGTTGTCTGCGCTGAAGGAGCTCAGCAGCAAAGCCAGGAACAGGTTCAGCACCTGAAAGAGAAGAGGTCACACTTGGCAGAGCCTGCACACGAGGGCAAGATTTCCACCTTGGGCCCATCTAAAGCTCGAAGGAAATGTGCCACACTGGGGCATTTTGAGGGATCGCTCCCAGATTTATTTCCTTGCCCACATTTGCTGGTAGTTCCAGGGCTCATTCTGTTTTTAAATCCCTTTAGTGAGAAACAAGTCCTTTCAGACAGGGCTCAAACTCTACTCGTAAGATATACAACCATTAACTCTGCTTCAGCCTTGCTTATGTTTTCCTCCATAGACTTTTCTTCACAAAATGCAAGTCTAGAGAGAAACATCCTGATCCAGTCTGAGCTCCCACATGACAGCCTGAGCCCCTTCTTGCCCCTTCAACGGCCCCTTCTTGCACACAGTAACTCTGCACTAGCAGAGTTCAGAAGAAACCTCCAGCCTTATTTTAGCACTTCAGGACCTTCCTCTCCTGGAATTCGAAAAGCTTTTTCTGCAATCTGCTTGGATGCTGTTTTTGTGGGCAACTGGCTAAGGCCAAACAAAGCACAGCCTTAATATTTTACTACCAAAGTCAACAGGACTGTTCATCCATCAGAGGCCATGAAGGACCCCAACCAAACTGGAAGAGACACCCTAGACCCGTGGTCTCCCCACATTCTGTCCTTGTCCTGAGGCATTCCCATGCTCTACCCCACCCAGAAGAAAATGATAAAGCCCATCAGTAACCATTTACTGACCACTAAGTTTCCGATGACCATGACCATCATGAAGACAATCAAGCACATGGCCTGTCCTGCCACCTCCATACAATCCCACATGGTCTCAATCCATTCCCCACACAACACACGGAAGACAATAAGGAAGGAGTGGAAGAAATCGTGCATGTGCCAGCGGGGCAGCTCACACTCCGGATTGATCTTGCAGACACACTCCTTGTAGCTTTTGCCAAAGAGCTGCATGCCCACCACCGCAAAGATGAAGACGATGATGGCCAACACCAAGGTCAAGTTGCCCAAAGCACCCACTGAGTTACCGATGATTTTTATCAGCATGTTCAGAGTGGGCCAGGACTTGGCCAGTTTGAAGACTCTCAGCTACAAAAAACAAACAGAAAAACAACAGTTAATTTCATCTGTTTATAAAAAAAGGGCACAATCAGGCAGAACTTCATAAACCAGAATTTCATGCAGCCATAACCTCCTGCTCTTGCTGCTGAAATCATTGGCAATAGGGATTGCTTCAGTTCTCTGTCCGTTCAATTCTGCGTACTCTGCACTTAGGTATTCCTCCACATACTGATCTCCATTAGCAAAGGAAAAGCTGCACATACAGCCTAGCAAATTTGACTTGTTAAATTATCTCAAGGGACCACAGGAAATGAAAGGTGTTCTAACGAGGTCAAACAACACCCGTATCAAGTGCTCTGAACCAAGACACCACCAAGTCATCCCTCACTGCATCAGATTTCATACAACATAACAGCACTGCCAAGAAAGAAGACACCAAGAAAATGATACAACTCCACCCACTGTCCTCCCCAAAAGCAAAACAAAAGGAGTTTGAGGGGAACGCTCCTTTTCTTTAGATAAGGTAAGTAGCATTCATAAGGGACTGGAAGATGAATACCAATCGGAAAGATCGCAGCACAGAAAGCCCTTCCACATTCGCCAGACTCAGCTCCATTAAACTGAGGGAGACGATGAATCCATCAAAGATGTTCCAGCCTTCCTGGAAATAATAGTAGGGATCCATGGCGATGAGCTTCAGGAACATTTCTGCCGTGAAAATTCCCGTGAAAACCTGGAGTGTTGGGAGAGAGACAGAGAAAAGAACGGGCACAGATTCACATCTGTCCATTTTGTGAGCTTCAGCCCCCGCGATGATCCTTCAACTCGTCGTGACAGTTCAAACACTGTCTATTCAACGCCGTGTGCTTGTCCCCAGTTCTCAGCTTCACTAACACAAATCTCACTGACCTACTCCAGCATACCAGAGATTTACAGATGGATTTTTAGGTAGTATTGCATTTTGTCCAGAAAGGTGCACCCAACATCTCCAAGCTGCCACAGACTGCAGCTTCAGGTTGGAGCAGGGAGGTTGAGGTTGGGTATTAGGAAACATTTCTCCTCCAAAAGAGTGCAGATGCAGTGGCACAGCTGCCCAGGGAGCTGTGGAGTCACCGTCCCTGGAAGAGGTCAAGAACTGTGGAGATGTGGCACTGAGGGATGCGGTTATGGGCATGGTGGGCTGGGTTGGGGTTGGTCTTGGTGATGTTAGCGGCCTTTTCCAACCTCAATGATTCTATGAATATTTACCAACACTGTCTTACCAGATTTCCTACAGACAGCACGTGTTCAAACTCTGGGGTCATAGGATGATGCTCCATGGCCATGAACAGAGTGTTGAGCACAATGCAGATGGTGATGGCCAGGTCAACAAAGGGATCCATGACGATTAAGTTCACTATCTCCTTCAGCTTGATCCAGTAGGGGTGGCATTCCCAGATCAAGAATGTGTTGGCAAATTTGTACCAGCATGGGGGACACTTCCTCTGGGATTCCTCCAGCTCTGCAGTCACAAAAGAAAACAGCAACAGAGTTCAGTCTTCCCCTCTATCCCTGCTGGGTCCTGGCTCTCAGCACGGCTAAAATGCTCCCAGCCTGGACATCTTGACCCTCTCCCCTCTCTCTCTGCTTGCACTGTGAGTTAACTTTCTTGCAGCAAAGTTGTATTTTGCCTTCTCTTCCTTCAGCAATACCCAAAACCAAAGAAATAAATCCAGGCTGTGTGGTGATGGCTTAATACAAAGAGTTACCAAGCAATGGAGCTGATGGCCATGGCCGACCACACAGACCACCAGGATGAGCTCTAATTGTTGTAAATGAAAGGATATGTTTAACTCAGAACTGACCAAGGTAAAATGGCTTAAATAAAAGCTGCGGATTCTAAGCTGCCTTTGGTGCCAGTTTTTAAATAACTTGAAGTTAAATTAATTCTGTGTTGAACGCAGGCATGATCTAAAAGAGGAAATGCATGACATCATGCTGCAAAGGATTCTGAGCAGAAATAACCTGATTAAGGCAAAACACACTCATGTACAGAAGCCAAGCACAACGCTGCGTCCATCTTTTAAACTGCCTTATTTCAAGTGCTTAGAAAGAAAATAAACCAGGAGCTTTCCCCCATCGTTCTTTGACTTTGGCGATGGTTTTATTGAGGCTGTACAGCCGTTCTCACTGAAGGCCTGTTTCTTTTATGGGAAGGGAAAGGACCCCTGCTCCCTTTCCCATTGGTTCTCTGGTTGCCTAGTGTTGAGTTGCCTTGGAATTTCTGAAGTTAAAAAAGAGGACCGTAGCACTGGAGCCTGTAGGCGTATGCGCAGGAGGAAAGCAGCAGAAGAGCCTTGCTCTGTTTCTAAGTATATTTAGTTTTCATGCAGTTTCATTGCAGGAGACAGCAGGAATTTGAGATCATCAACCTCATACGGCTGCTGCTCACCATTTCTTGCTGGCTCCTGTATAACATACTTGGAAGTTGCATCTCTGTGCACTTCCATCGTGCAGAAGCCCCTTTCTCCCTTCACAGCTGTTGCACTGGAGATCTCACTGCAGCTCAAACCTTTTCTCCCCATGGCTGTAAGCAAAGTAGGGTCCCTCCAGCCCTGGGGAGATGGCAGAGCACCCAAACCATTACCTTACTCCTATAACTGCGTATTCATTATTGTGAAATTACAACTCTTTGTTGTCTTTGCCTCCACACCCACGTGGCTTGTATTTAAAAACAAGTAAAACAAAGTCTCATAAATGCTTTTGTATTAATGTTGGCTTGAAAGAAGCAGGTGTGGGTAAAAACAATGCATTAATATCTCCATTGTGCAGTATAGCTCTAAAAGACCCAGCCCTGACCTGAGTCTAATATTCCTGTATTTCCTAGCCCAAGGAAGGCCAACATTAGCAAGCAGCTATCGGTCCAGTCATACCAGCCACCCCAAAACCATCTCACAACGTCCTGCATCACCATTCAGCATCCCCTTGGGCAAACGGGGCAACGTGTGTCCAGCCCTGCTCAGCACAAGGAAACCAGATGTGGACCCTCACAACCGCCTGGTGGATGGGTGCTCTGCCTTCCTAAAGCACACCACGAGAGGGCAATCGATCCATAGACACTCATAAAACCCAAAAGCAAACCTCCAACCCATACCTACCTTCAACAAGGGTGTTGGTCAAGCCAGTCATCACGCTGTTGGTACGATCCTTCCTTCCATAGGAGGCGTTCACCTGATCCATCGAAACCAAGAGAGACCCACCAGGTTTCTTCTTAATTTCAATTTCAGTTGTACCCTGCAACATTCATATGCAGATTAATACCAGCTTTTCATCTTCCTGGTGTTTTACGTGCTATCAGCACGTAACTCTCCTGAGTTGCTGATGCACTTAGAAGGCTACTCAATACCAATTCGACCAACTAATTAAGGAAAAACCAAAAGCCAGGAAAATTCAAAAATTTAAATTAAAGAAGTTTCCTGTTATGTTAACAGCTGTCCTTGGAAAATCAAGCCCTTCAAACTGTAACAGCTCAGAAACAAGTAGAATCCCTCAGGTATTTCCCTAGACATACTTCAAGGCTCTGCACTGAGAAAGACCCGCAGTTGGATGTGGGTTCAAACAGCCTGCAGACTGATGGAAACACTCAGGATTTCTGGTTTTTCTTTGTACAAACAAAAAAGTCAACACCCCGCCCCCGGAGGTGTCCAAGGCCAGGTGGGATCGGGCCCTGGGCAACCTGTCCTAGCGCCTGGCTTAGTGGTTGGAAACCCTGCCCATGGAAGGCAGTTGGAACTGAATGTTCTTTAAGGTCTCTTCCAACCCAACCCCTTCCATGCTTCCATGATCTTCGAGGTCCCTTCCAACCCAACCTATTCAATAGTAAGACAACCTCCTTGTTGGTATTCCAAGGTACCGCCATTTCCTCTGAAGATTCAGAGGCCTTTTAGTGAGGGCTAAATGGCCGTCTCAACTTCCCTTTAAGCTCCCAGGTTTATCTTACAGCAGAGAGCATTTGCAAGAAGTTTTAGTTGGCCCCCTTTCCCCAAGGCTGCAAAAAGCTCCATGAGAAGCACCCTGATGTACTGAGGGTTATTACATTCCAAGCCCTTTTCTTGGAAGACCAGAGAAAGGCGGTGGGCACTTCCAACCCAACCATCCTATGGCTCTGTGATCTTTAATGTCCCCATCAACCCAAACTACACTCTGATTCCATCGTTCTATGATTGCGAAGGCCCCTTCCAATACAAACCATGCTGTGACGTTATGATAAGAGCTGTTATGATAAATCTGATTAAGGGAAGAAAGGGGAAAGCCGAAGTGTTGGGGATTGGAACCCAGAACAGACACCGGCCTCAGACAAACCAACACTCAACGCGTCGGGGTGCCCAGACAGCTTGGAGGGCGGCATATGGGGAAGCAGAGGAGGACGACAAGGCCGCCATGCCTACGCTAGCTACACATCAGCCTCCTTGCGCTGTTATCGTGAGCTGCCTTATCTATTTTCACCTCAGGCAGAAGGCGCCCGCCAGGCATGCTGGAAGGTGGGCCGCCGATGAGGGACACGACGCCGTTGCAATCCACCGTGCTGTTCCTCTTGATGTTGCGGCGGAGGTTGGGGAATATCCGCGAGGAGCGGCTGCCCTGGCTGTAGCCGCTGTAGCCGCTGTAGCTGCTCCGTCGGTCGCGGCCGCGGATGGGGATGAAGAGGGAATCCCTGCGGCCTTCGCTCTCCTCCACCGTGCTGTGTTCGTCGTCGGCGAATTCGTTCTCCGAGCCCGGGTCGCGGAATCGGCCCTTGTAGCTGAAGATGCTGCTCTTGCTGTTGTGTCGGGAGAGGAAAGGGGAGCCCGGGATGCTGAGGAGAGACTGGGAGGAGGGAATGAAGGGCACTGGGGTGAGTGGCATGGACGCAAAGCACCGTGGTGACCTTGTAGTACTTGCAACCGAGATGGAGAGCGACTTTTTATGTACTATCACAAGGGGGAACGGCTGTAAGCTAAAAGAGGGGAGACTGAGGTGAGGAGGAAGCTCAGTGCTCAGAGCACAGCGAGGCCCCAGCACTGCTGCCCAAAGGAGTGTGGGTGCCCCATCCCTGGAGGTGCTCACAGCCTGGCTGTGGTTTGGAACCTGGATGGCTGATGAGGGGCGGGGAGCTGCCCAGGGCAGCAGATGGGGCTGGGGGGCATTGATGGCACTTCCAACCCAACCATCCCATGGCTCTGTGATCTTTAAGGTCCCCATCTACCCAAACTATGCTATGATTCCATCATTCTATGATTGTGAAGGCCCCTCCAACACAAACCATGCTGTGACGTTATGATAAGAGCTGTGAAAGCGCTTTTGCTCCCTCTCCAGGACCAACCACCACCACTCAGAGCATGTTGTTCACTTTTGGCTGAGCTACACTGGTGAAGAAGTTTGATCTGGGTAGAACAACTAATCTCAGCAGCAATCCACGCCAGGGCTGCAAACCTGGGCCTTGAGTGACATCCTGATCCCCTGCACGTGTCAATGTAGGGGCAGATCCTTCTGATGTTCTAGTCAGGATTAAACAGAGTATGATCCCAACTACAAATAAGCATAAACACTAAGGAAGGAAACGAATACTACCTGGTTCATGATGGAAAACTTTCTTCCTATCCTGTTATCCGGCAGCCTGAAGGCTTTTCTCCTCATGCCATCCTCTGATTCTGACTTGAACACTTTCTCGTTGTCGCCTTTCTCCTCTCCTTCCGACAGCTCTTTGTCCTTCCGCTTCTTCCTCCGGTTACGGCGCTCCTTGGCACTCTTGGAACTCAGTTTAGAGATCTCCGATGAGCTCCGAGACATCCTCCCTCCACCATCATCTTCCACAGCATCCTCAGAGACCGTCCCTGCCGAAGTGACCATGGCAGCAGCCTGAAGGAGAACAGGGAAATAAATCAGAGCTTCTCAATGAACAACACTCCATTCGCTGCTTTAAGAGGGAATGCCAGAAAGCCAACCACAGCATTGCTGCCTTGTTTATTACACATCACTGTGATAACAGGGAAACAGATAACTAAAAAAATGCAAACAAATAAAGAACTGACAATCAAAACACTCACCTGTGCCTCCTCCTGCTGCTTTTTCAGTTGTTCTAACATGGCCTTGAATTCGGCCTCTTTCTGCTCTGCCTCCTCCAATGTGGCCTGGTTCTGCTCTTCATAAGCCATGGCCACCACAGCCAGGATCAGGTTGACCAGGTAGAACGAGCCCACGAAGATCACCAGGACAAAGAAGATCATGTAGGTTTTTCCTGCCGCTCGTAAGGTCTGGAAGGAAAGAGAATGGCAGAGGGCAGAGGAAAGGAGATGGGAATGCCACTTCCAGAGCGATGCATGTATGTGAGCCAATCCAAAGTCTCTTAACCTGAATGCTCCTAAGCAAATTACAGTATTTTCTGAATATAGTTAAGATATCAGTGGTGCTGAATATAAAAAATCTCAGTGCTTCCACTGCGAAGCACAAAGACCCTGCATGTTCAAAGCCATAAACACAGGAGGTGACATCCCTCTTATGATCATCCAACGCGCGCAGACTGAAAAGAAGTTGGGAGTACAAAGCAAAACTCAAAGCCTGAACTCCTTCAAAACAAAGCAAAACGAAATTAAAGCAAACAAACAAACAACATTTCAGCAAAGTTCCAAGGAAAGACTCAAATAAAGCTGGACGCTTTCTCCCTTGTCTTTCCCCCTAACTCTCCCGCTGCGTAACACCGAAGCAAAGCGTTCACTTACTAATTGATACAAGTTTTCCCAAAAGTCCTGAGTCATAAGGCGAAACAGAGCCAGGAAAGCCCAGCTGAAAGTGTCAAAGCTCGTGTAACCATAGTTTGGGTTCCGTCCTGCTTTCATGCACGTGTAACCCTCTGGACATTGACTGCAGAGAAGAGGGAAGAGATGTCAGGGCACTGATGGAACAAAAGGGGTACGGTCAATCCATCGCATGCATGTCAGCAGTGAGAACCAACTGGAGGCAATGGCACGTGGAAGGTTTCTGTTTCTGAGCCTCCATCCCTTATTTCTCTGATTGGACACAGAAGGAAATAATGCCATCAGACATCATCCAACCCCCGGAGATGACACGAGAAATGCCAGCTCACATCCCATCAGTGCAACAGACAGCAACAGTGGCTTTGTAATTAGATTAAGGGATGTGAAACATTTGCATTTCACGTTTGAAATAACACCAGGACCAACAAAGCAAAGCAACAGGAAACATTCCAAAGGTTTTGTCATCATTAGCGAACATCAGTGGCAATTAGTCATTCCTCTTAATAAAGCTCAACCACTCACCCTGCATCGGAGCTGTTACCACAGAGCAAAGGATCAGGGGCACCAGGAATTATGTAAAAATTTGCTGAAGGAGATGAAAAAGAGAAGATTACATGCCCACACATATGGAAGTAGAGGATTTAACATACTACAGCACAATAAGAACCTCAACTTTAGCGTTGTCTACTGGAGTGTTGGTAAGTTTATCAATCTCCCTCTCGTTAGCACAGGCACGGGGATGCTGCAAAGCACAGATGGGTGCCAGCAGCTCCAGAGCTGAACCAAAGGAAGGAGCTGACCCTCAGCCAAGGGCTCAGCTGAGGCACTTTAATAAACTCAGGTTTATAGAAATGGAGAAACATCCACAAAAGGGGTTTTCATAGCATCAAGTTGGGCAGACTCAGAAATTCCGGGCAGCAGCATTAAGTGAAACAAGAAGGTTTCAGGGAGCATCACTGCAGAAATACCTACACATATTGTTGGTGTATTCCTCCCAGTCAAAGCCCCGGGAGCCGTTATCCAGGAACGTCTCGTTCACGTTAATTGGCCAAATCACACACTTGTTCCTCAAATTGCCCATAAACAACTGCAGCCCAATCAGAGCAAAGACACTGAGGCAAAACACCGTCAGGATCATCACATCCGACAGCTTCTTCACCGACTGGATCAGGGCACCCACGATGGTCTTCAGGCCTGTGGAGAGGAGAGCAAGGCTGGTAAGAACACAGAGTCATTGAAAACCCAAATATATACAGTGCCTTATCATGGCTGAGGGGTGGCAAAATGACACCGCCATAAAGGGGTTGGGTTTCGGGAACCTAACGTTGCTCCAGAGCATCCTTGCATTTGGGATTTTCAATATATGGCAGGGATGACCCATCCCCATGCCAGCCCTGGGATCACTGGTTTAGGGGGTGAGGCAGCGATATGAGGCCAAGAAATATGGAGATCAGCCCTGAGAGTATCTGAGGTTTGCTGGATGGGACGAGGATTGCGCTCTGGAGTCACTGCGTTGGAGGTTGGGTTTGTCTGAACACAGAAATCAAAGGGGTTTTGTTACAGCTGGGGCAGGACTGCGCTCAATGCTGGCTCTGATATCAAAGCTCTCAGGGTCGTTAAGCAAGGCTCGATGACAAAAGCCAAGAGGATAAAATCCCATTTGTTTCCTAAACCGTCTGGTCTGGAAAAGGAACCATAACAACTCTCTGGTTGTGTTACTGGAGTAAAATGCAGCATCCAGATTTAAGCAATGATTTGGGATGCAGGAACACTGCCCATTAATTAACATTTCTGACATCAAGTAGGGTCAACTGGAGCCTGTAAACGAATGGAGAAGCAGGATGGGGAGAGGAAGGAGGAAAATGACAATTTGTTCCCAGATTTTTTCTCAAAGCTTGAGGAGCAATTCCCCTTTTCCCCATTTCTTGGTAATTCCTAAGTCAACCTCCTTTGTTGCATTTAACAAACTGCCTCTGTGCACAAAGCCATGAAGTGCTTCAGGAATGCTCCTACCTAGGGCAGCAATAAAATACATGAAAAAGGAAGAGCACAAGTCAAAGTCAGAGGGAAATGCTGGAATGCAGCACAGAGATCCGAGAGGAGATGCTGCCCCACGTCAAGCTCTGCCCATTGCTTACAAACCATTCTAAGGGCTTTTTTCTTCTCCCACACAGTAACATATACCCAGAATCAGTTCCTCCTGTACTTTAATTCACTCCATGAAAAGGCACTGGGCTCCCTTTACCCAAATTTGGCCCATTTTTACCTTCCCAAAGCATAGCTCTGTCCATGCCCCAACACCTCTGCCCCATCTCCCACTGCTTTCATGTTTGTACCAGTGATGCTAGCACTAAAGGAGATGTTATTCTTCTGGAGAATTTAAAGATTCAATCAGCAAAAGTACTTTCAAGTTCAAGAAATCATTTCAGTCTTGTTTCAAGACTTAGTTTTGGTGCAGGAGCCAAAATATCCGGGTAATCAATGGGCTGCATAAGGACCCAGCTCAGATATAAGGGAAATAAGAGAGTGTAGGGTAAAACAGGAAAAAAATGGGTTAAAAAAAGAAAAGCAGACCCATTAGTACAGGGCTGGGTTAAGGTCTCTGTCTGAGGCCACACTGAGCATCCTGCAATAAACCTTGCACAAGAAACCTCTCTACACCAACAGAGGTTTGGATCCACATTGGGAACAGAAAGAGTCTAAAGTAAGCAAAAAGGGATCTTTTATGGAGGGATCATTTTTTAACAGTGTCTTTTGTTTCCTTTTTCGATGCCAAAGCCCGACCCAAACACCAAGCAGGCTGTTTGCTGTTGGTTCTGGCAGGCAGATGCCCGTTACGACATTGTTTGCATGCTCATCCCGTCGCCCCGCTGCTCTGCCCTGCACATGCAGCCACCTCCCCAGCAGTTGTGTTTCTGTTCTGCATGGTGCTCTCTCACTGCGGCCTCGAGCCTCATTTTGGGGGTGATTTCATCTGGGTTGTGTCAGGCTGACAGCTGATGGCACTGGAAAGATAAATCAGCAATAACCCAAGTGCCAATAATAAACCACCATGGGTTGATGTGGTCTCAGCAGCCGTAACATCAATGCAGCATTTTGACGTTTCTGTATTTCCACACAGAGCCTCCACCTGCTTTTATCCAGTGCCATTCATGTCCTGGTGGGGTTTCCCACTTTTATCTTGTCCATAAAACACCACGAGGATGATTGCAATTATTGATGGGAGACTACTAGCACTTCTCATGACAGTAAGATCACCTCCTCATTAGGCACAACGTTAAAAACCTTTTCCTTTACGGAGTGAAGCAGAAAGGAAACCCCTTTATGTGGAATACATTCACCTCTGCTCTTGCACTTGATAAACCTAATTTCATATTAAGTAACCAGAAAGGTTAATTACACAAATGCTTCACATTCCTCATATATTGCCAGTCACAAAACCAAAATAGGAGCAAGGTTTGTGCATTGGGTCCATGCTGCAGAACCACAACTGGGGCAACTCCATCCCAGAGCCTAACCCACACAACCAACCCAAGTTTGGCCAACAGTGAGTCCTGGCCGTGGATAAATGCAGAGCACCCAACGCTCAGCCAGGAGTCCCTCAGCTGGGTGCAGGAAAAGTGTGGCTGCACTGAACTGAGAGCTTGGATCCCTTCACCCTTTGCTGCCATTTGAAATAATGGGAGAATTCCATTGGTTTTGAGCAGCGTGGAAGGAATGATACAAAATTGTTCTGCTCCTTTCCATAGAAAGGCAAGGCATGCTGCTGCACAAATAGCAACCAGCTCATTAAAGCTGCATCACCTACATTTTTCTACGATTACAATAGCAAAATACGGACGAAATTTATTCCAGCAATGCTCCTTCTCTTCAAGCAATGCAGTCAATACCTGTGGCAGCTGATAGAACCGCAGCTGCACTCCAGGTCTGCCCAGTGCACTGCTAACAGCAATTACCAAAATACCTTTTGCTCTCTGTGTGTGCACTGCCAGACATTAAGGGAGGGAAGAACATTATTCTGGCATTCTCCCATTCAGTGCAAGGAAAGCGGGTGCCACTTGAGACCATCATGCACAACAGCCATGTACATCTGATGGGTTTAGCAGTCTGGAATGGGGACAAAGTGACGGGCCCCTACAAATCCATTGCTCAATTTCTGGTAAATGTATATGAGAGCGTACCCTGAGTAAGGAAAACATCCGCTGCCAGTTAATGCATCGGGAAAACAACGTGAAGAAACAGAACAGCAAAACGTATCAAGTGGTTCCTGAGGTGAGACGGGTCAGGCACCCAAAAGCTGGAAAAAAATCACAGCTGCTTCAATGAATCGAGCCTTAAGCTTGACCTCAAAATGAGGGATGCTCCTGAGGAACCACCTGCACCAGGTTCTGCACGTGTCCCAAGTGCTTTCTGTGCGGGGATGGGAGAGGTTCTCACTTCTGATCATACTCTCAGTCCCTGATGCTCCACGGTCACCTGCAGTCAAGGGCAGCCCTCATTCTTTGGCACCCAAAGTCCAGAAGCATCCCTGTAAGGGACAGCCCTGCCGTGCAAAATGGGCAACGTTGGGAATTAGGACCTGGGGCTTCATGAAAGCTCACACAGCAGTTTGGGCCACAGGGCAGCCCGGAGTAGGAGAGAGCAGCAACTCATTCCAAACTCATCCTTGACTCATTCTGGACTCTACTTTCAGTCTGGCTTTCATTTCAGAGATTGGAGAGCCACACGTGTACACAGGGACGGAGACGTATGGAACAGCAGGCTGCTCATCCAATGGCCCAGGAGCCTCAATTTCCAACCATCCCATCCATACAGACTGCAAACCCATCAAAGATAACCCAGTGCCACTGGTGAGAAATAAGCAATGCAGGACGAGGGGGGAATATCAAAGAGATACAGCAAGACCAGCCTTTAATGCTTAACGGTTCTCACCTGGAATTACAGAGATAGTTTTCAAAGCTCGGAGAACTCTGAAAGTTCTCAATGCTGAGACATTCCCCAGGTCCACAAACTCTGTGACATATCTGCAATGAGGGAGGTCACACACAAAAAACACAATGACAATACACAAAAAAAAAACCAAAAAAAAACAAAAAAAAAACAACCAAAAACCAAAAAAAAGAAAGAAAAAACAACCACTACAGACAGAGCAATACATCACTCACAGGGGCCCTGTACCCAACAGCTAACACCAACCGCAGGACGCCTTACCTGGAATTACAGAAATAGTTTTCAAAGCTCTCAGAACCCTGAAAGTGCGCAGAGCTGAAACATTGCCTAGGTTTACAAACTCTGTTATATACCTGCAGAATTAAACCAGAGTTAATGGCACCGTTGGGGTCACCCTGCAACACAGCTGGCTGTTTGTAGGAAACAGCTCGTCATTTAAAACCCTTCAGAATCCGCGTTTAAAAGGAGAGAGAGAACTCTAAGGGGGAGATTCAGCTTAAGGCTCTTCAGGCTAGGCCAGCTGCATGGATGGACATTCAGCTCTTGACTACAGAGGGCATGAAAACCCTACAAAAGAAGGGAATGGAGAATTTTTGAGCCAACTGCATGGATGGACATTGCATTGACTACATGGGGCATGAAAATGAGAGGCCGACCCTATAGAAGAAGGGAATGTAGAATTCTTGGGCTAGCTGCATGGATAGAAATTGCATTCTTGACTACATGGGACATGAAAATGTGAGGCTAACCCTACAGAAGAAGGGGAATGCAGCCCCACGGCCAAATATGCCAGGAGTCTTGGTGACATCGCCTCTGCTCAGTGGGTTCAGGGATATTTGCTTTGCCTTCCTCTGAGTCTCAACAAAGCATCACCACCTTCTGCTTTGCTTGCTCCATTCTAATCCGCTTGGCTTTACCTGTGAGCCACAGGTAGGTGGGATTATCCCCATTTTACACAGGGATAAACCTGAGGCACACAGAGGGTAAGAGGCTTAGTGCAGGGCTACAGAGTCGGGTCGTATCCCTCTCTGCTGTGCTGTCTGGTGACGAGGAGGGCACCAAATGCTGTATCCAAGATTTCTCCTGCTGCAGGAGCATTTTATTTCAAGAATTTTATCTTATTTTCGTTGGTTTCCAGGTCTAAACTCTCCTACAGCAAGGCAACCCAACTAGACCAGGGCCCTAGCCAGGCTTCTTCCATAGTTAGGTCAGCTTTTGGCAGATTCAATATCCGTGCATTGGGCCTTTTAAAGCTGGCACACTGTCACTTGTTAATTTATTAAGAAACAAAGCAAGTGACCAATTAACAGTGACTCTCATCTACTGGGAGCGTGGCTCACAAAGGTTCACTCTGCGCACAGCAGATCCCTGCCCATCTTAAAGCAAAAACAAAATGGCGGTGAGTTACGGGTTCTCCAACTTCTGTGTGCAACTCAACTCAACGCACAAAGAGCTCAGGAAAAGCTGTGGCTCAGAGCTTGGAATGCAGCCCAACCAAGGCCAGGTAGTTCAAACAATTAAAGTATTTCACCCTGATCAAACTCAACTGCTCAACTGGGCTCCTGAGCCTTCTGCATGGTCCTCCAGTCTTCGCTGGCCTCCACTGACTACAGGAGCCTGAACAAGCACATGCTTAATGCTTCAAAACGTAGAAAAGGGAAAAATATATATATATATCTTCCAGCAACAACTGCCAGCTCACAGCCCCAGGTCCAGCTGTGAGTTCAGGCATCCACGTGAACTCCTCACTGTGAGCCCAATGGAAGCTGATCCAGCACAAGAGAAGAGGAGGAGGAAGGGAAAAAAAAGGCGTCTCCTTTTCCTGACATCGCATCTTCATCAGAAATTGCTCAACCTGCAACAATTCCAGCATGCAAGCCCAAAGGGGAAGGGGTGGTAGAGACCAGAATGTAAAGATGCTTGGCTCTTAATCCTACACCCAACAGAAATGCTGCTGCTCTGGCACGTGAGCTCATCTAGATGCTAGATACTACTGTAAAATCTTGTACTAACAAAGGCAATTTGTAGCAAGTTGCTTCTTTAATAATTTCTTACAGCAGCATTGCGGCTACATCCATGGAGTTGCAATTGAGATCTATGCCTCTGTGTCAGGCTTTCTATTGAAAAAATAATAATAACATAAGGGTTCGCTTAAGCTTCCCTCTATTTGTTCTTTCTCATACACACCCACCCTCCTCCTGAGGTCTCATTCCCTCCCATGTGCCACAAATAGCTGAAATAATCTGAAAACGCCACTTACGCCATCATGATCACACTGAAATCTAGCCAGTTCCATGGGTCTCGTAGGAAAGTAAAGCCATCTATACAGAAACCTCTTGCAATAATTTTCACAAGTGATTCAAATGTATAAATACCAGTGAATGTATACCTGTTAAAAGGAACAAAGAGAGCTGTGCTGAGAAGTTTGCAGGCATGTAATGCTAGGCATGCTAACAGGTGAATTACAAACCCTTCTGTCTAAACAAAGTGGACAGAAAGGCAGCTTGCATTCTGAAGAAAAGCAACATTCTGTATAAAAATAGAAGAAATATTACTTACTCCACATTCTTCGACCATTCGGGTGGGTTACTAAAAGTCATGAATACACAGTTGGTCAAAATAGTGCACATAATGATCATGCTAAATACTGTGGAACAAAGTCAAGGATCAAAGGCACACTGGGGTGGCTCTTTACATCAGCTCCCAAAGACCTCTGCACAACAATACAGCCCAACAACCATCTCCATTCTATTCTCTGCGTGCTACAGAGAGCCGAGACGCTTCCTGCAGTCATGGGAGATAAGAATGGGGGAATATATACAAATAGTGCTTTTGTGCCTCTTTGTTCTCTGCTTTCTGGTAGGCCTCAGCAATGCAAAGATCACGTGCCTTCATAAAAACGTACTCCCAAATAATTCTGTGTGTTCAGTGCCATCAAAAACTACAGTCTGCTGATATGTTCCCCCAGATGGGAGGACAAGTCTTGAGTAGCACAGAACCCGAAATGCCATTCCCAGCCTCAGCTCCCTACAGGAGATGGAAGCAATAGGAGATGGAAAACCCTTTTCTTCTTGAGGTGCGTGAATCCAGCAAGGAGAAACCCCTAAAGCAACTAATGAAGGTGCTTTCATAGATGTGTTTTACTGTCACCTTCTGAAAATAAACCACCAAACACGGCAGTGCATCCCATCCAATGCTGCTCTGTGCCTCCTCTCCTAGTAGAACATGCAGGTGATGTTTCAGAGCACTTGGAGCCCAGCAGCAGAGCATTTTGGATGATCTTTCCCGTTAGAAGGAGGTTTAAGAGTTGTCAAAGGAGCAGGAAATTAGTTGGTATCTAATTGCACGTAAAGTGTCTTTGGCTCCTTCTCCGAATATTAATTCTATTTAACCATTCCAGCAGCTAGTTAAAGCTCAACTGCTCTTCATGCAGAACACAACCTCACAGCTGTTTCTTCCAATGCTTAGGATCCTAGAGTCATTAAGGTTGGAAAAGAGCTCTAAGCCCAACACCAACCCACCCCTCAGAATGCCCACTCATAGAGTCATCAATGTCAGAAAGTCCTCTTAGGATCATCCAGTCCAACCATCAACCCTTGGCCTCCATGCCCAACTGAGCAACATCCACGTATTGATGGTGGAGTGGACACAGAAAGGCACAATTTAGCAAGGAATGCATAAATTAAACATTTACTTGATTGGATTTGACTAAAAGCCTGTGCTTCTTCATTCATAACAAACCCAGCTCCTCTAGAAGCGTAGTTAATAAATAATGATTGAATTGAGCAATAAGACAATAGGCAAGAGATCTTTTAACCAATAAAGACAAAAATACCACAGCAGTAAAAAGGATATGAATGTATCAAAATTTTAATAGCTATTCTTCTAAACAGATTAAAAGGACTTAAAATGTACAAGGCAGGTGTGGCACTAAATCGGAAGAGTGTTTTCCCTCTGTTTAGTACTACAAAGGTCTGCAGAGAGAGAAAGAAAGAAAGGAAGAAAGAAAGAAAAAGAGAGAGAGAGAGAAAGAGTTAATGCATGAAAATCAAAGCATGAACAGCACAAAGAAAAGACCAACAACTTTTATGGTAAAGAAAATCCTGCGTTTTCTGTGTTTTTAAATGATAATCTCCTGTAAGAAGCTCCCGTTAGGGTGAAATAAACCCACCAGCACATCATGAATGATTCTCCTCCAAGCCACCCGTTCTGCTAGGCACTACAGACAGCAGAAGGAACATCTCCCATCCAGGAGCACATATCTCCATCCAACAGGGCAGAAGCACTACCCCTATCCAATACATAAAAACCAAGGCCCAAGGATCACAAACCTCATTGCAGAAGCAGCAGCTCTCAAGCCACAGCCCCGTGCACGAGCCCATCCTTGTGGGGCAGCAGCTGGGGCTGTGCCTCCTTCCCACACCCTGCAACCACTATCAAACCTTACCTGCCAGGAGAGCACAAGCCCCCAAGTCGTTGCCACGTGCTCTTATTGCTGTTAATTAGTGACCACGAGTGAAAATTAGTGAATCTGGGCTCCCAATGCCCTGCAGAGAGGAACCCATGGGGGCTCTCTGCCCACGCAGCCGTTGCGCTCCCCCAGGAGCATCGATCTTCAGAGGTTTGTCATCTCCCTCCTCATAAGGGAAACAACATGTTTCAGCTCATTTGGGTAAATTAGGCCACTGAGAGGTGAATTATTTGAGAAGGAAGAGAAAATCAGACTGTGGTTCAATGCTGAGTGAGAAGTATTAGTTAGCACAACCACTAATGCATCTCCCAACAAAGAGCGCTTTAGAGACAACTTTAGAGAGCTCTTAAATTGCAACATGAAGAATTAATGAGCAGATTACCTTGACATGTAGGAATATTATAAAAGGCCAGAAGCTTTTCAAAGCTGCTGATTACAGGGTGCTCAAGGGCATCTCAGTTTTAAGACCCAGCTCTCTCTCCTTCCCCAGCACAGCAAACTCATCACGGCTCACCCAACACTTAACCTTCAATCTCCTCTCATCCCCGGATTCAGAGGGGACGCCCACCACACGCTCACAAGCTCCACTTGTAGCCCTAACACAACAGTAACTCCCAACACTGCTGGTTTTAAAAGGAATCCAGTGCGATTGTGCCGAAAATCCTGCGGGCAAAGACAGAAAATCCTGGAAGTTGCTGTGCAATGGTTGTGTGAGATGGGCGAGCTCCATTCTGCCTCCATTCTACGTGGGGGGATCAGTGTGCAACAGCACTCCGACCCGCAAGCCCAAAGCAAACCCACTCCTCACCTGGAGACCGACGCATGCTGCAGCGCGGATGTGAGCCCTGCCAAGACTCAGCGCTCAGAGCTGGAAGAGCAAGCCAGGCTCAACGGGAAGCAGACGCAAGCAGCTCCGTGCTGAGGGTCACACACGTTTGCAAAAGCCATTTCACGAGGAACGAGCCAGAAATTTGGCACAGCCTGTTGGTAACACAAGCTGTCCAGGGATCAGCGACTGCCCACCACACATGAACTCCACATTCTGCTTGCCAGCTTGGTCCCTCTCCTGTTGCATGACCTTCCATGAGGCCATTCTGTGTTTTCTCTTCCATGCCCTGGCCAAATTTCTCTCTTTATGCTGCTCATTGGATTTACTGCTTAGAGAGCTCACCAAAACTGGGCCTTTCAGTAGCCTGGTGCATTCCAGTCTGCTCATCGATTCCGGTGCTTCCAAGATCTCCCAGGTGTATCCTATAAAATCCTGGGTAAATCTCCACTTGGCCTTCTAAATAGAACGATGGGCACAAAAGCCAAAACGCATTTGGCAATTTAAAATCTTGTCTTCGTTCTTCTGTATGCTGCTGACATATTAAAAGTCAATTTCAAAATGGCTGCACGCTCTTAAAACGTTCTCTGGTTTGGGTCCAAGAACATCCTTAAGCTCTTTTAAGATCTGCTGAGGCAAAGCATAAAACTCAAGAGAAAGGCGATGCCTGGAAAAAGGCATTTTGCAGTCTTCTTTTAAGAGACAAAGCCTGGCTGAACTTCCAAAAGTCTCTGCTTGATGTTAAAGAGTTGTAAAAAGATTCTGCCCAGTTCAGCTTTCTTAACATGGGCTGGAAATCCCATTGGTTGGACGTCCAGCTGGTCGGACACAATGGTTATAAATGCAATTGTTGGACGTCCAACTGGTTGGACACAATGGTTATAAATGCAATTGTTGGACGTCCAACTGGTTGGACACACTGGTTTTCACACTGGTTCTAAAAAGCTTAAAACGTTTCTTGCATAGAAGAAGTAATATCACAAAAGTCAAGTTGTCTCTGAAATTATTTGCAAAATAGTGCCCGAAAGAAGCTATGCTGGAGAGTGTGATGGAAGGGATCGAGCGATGGCAAAAAGAACCCCAGATATACCAAGATTTAGACTAATCCTGCTTCATGCTGGTTTTACATTAAGCACTTCTGTAATGGCTGAACAGTGGGGAGGAGTGGGCAGAAGGCTGAAGAAGAAAACAGCTTTATGAACAGCACATGAACATATGGAACCACATTCCTGCAGTGGTAACATGACGACTGCCTTCCTCCCAACGCGAAGCAGAAGAGAGCAGAGACGTTCTGAAAGCAATCTGAGCAAGTTCCTCTAACACAGCTATTTCCAAGATGGATTTACAGGGAACTCCAGCACCCTGAATGTTGGGAGAATATTTTATATATACGTATATATGCACAAAGAATTGAATAATATTTTATATTCATATTTAAGTCTGCTTTTGGCTCATCAAGTTGTACTTTCTGATACGGAAAACATTTTTCCATCCCTACAAAAATGACGAAAAATTGTTTGTAGAGTAGGGGAAAAGAATTGTCTGCCACGTTCTGCTCATTTTAACCTCTTGTTTGCAGCCCAGTATAGGAAAAATACATCACATCTTATTGAAATTTATCAAATAAAAATCCAAAAAAGATGCATTTAAGAAAATGAGCAGCGCTCAACATGCAATATCTAGAGATATTGAAATTTAAGAGCACTACAGTCTGTCTATGTAACAAAACTCATTCCACCTCACAAGCAGAAGGGATGCTGCTGCCTTCCACCCATCGCAGCTGAGATTCTCTCACCTCCCATTCCTGCTCCTTTTAAGCCTACTGGAGAGATGGAGCGGAGAAAAAACACCGCTAGGCACCAAGTCCTGGAAAAGGCTCTTGGAAATGAAATTAAAAGCCTGATTTTTGAGGTGGCTCCAACCTTTCACTTCTTCCTTCTGTTCCTTCCTTGAGATGCTCACGAAGCTCAGTAACGGCATCCCTTCATGGGGCCATAGATAAGTCCTAAGTGGAGGCTCTTGAAGCACACGCTACACAAATGCCTCTCCCACGCTGCCTGCTCTCATCCCTGTCATTTTCCCAGTTCCACACCCTCAAGGTGACATTCTGGGCTGGAGGGCCTGTTTCCAAACGATGCATGTGACTTGATGAAGTTGCAAGTCACTCCATTGGCACGTACCTGCGAGCAGGATCCTCAGGTGTCCATCTGCAAGATATAGGTGACCTCTGGCAATCCCACTCTAGTGGGAAAAGAGTTTTCTACAAACCCAAGGTTGATTTTTCCACTGAAGCCAACCCAATCGCTTGCAGAATATGTAGGACCTTCTACTGCCTCCTAAATGGAACAACTGCCGAAGCATCTGAACCCTTCACCTTGCTCTGCAGCAAGCAGGAAAGAGATTCACCAAGCAAAATGGATGGAAGTTACTGAAAGAGAGAGGCCACAGTCTGGCCAAAGCCACAATCCGTGGAAAGGAAGAGGCAGGAAATTGTTTAGAAGGAACGACAGCCAACCTTTAAATTGAAGAGAAAGAAAGAGAGGCCTAAAAAAAAAGGGAAAATATGAAAAATGAGAAATAAGTTCGCAGAAATAAGAGGACGGCGACCTTAACTCTTGCACAAGCAAGCACTGAAGAACGTTCAGCTCTGTGGTACACATTGAACTGGGGAATCTCCCATTTCTCCCCATTCTGCCCCGTGGCTCAAGAGCACAAGAAAGACGATGCAATTAAGTGACAAGTTCTTCTTCCCACTGCGGGAGATCACAGATTCTTTTACAAATATCTTCCATCCAAGGGCATCCAAACCCCTCACAAGAAACGCCCAAGACTTGCTAGGGCAGAAGGCGTTTGAACTGAGCTGGCAATAGGAAAACGCACAAATTCCATCTCGGCTCTTCATAGCAATCAGCTGGTTTGCTTTCACTGCCATGGATGCTCACATTGGTGTGTTCTCTGAATTTGTACATTTAAACAAGGAACTTCATGTGCGAGTTTCTGCTTTTTAACTGAAATTTTTCATGGGCAAGTCATGCTTCTACCATGTGCTTCACACCAGGAATTGGAAGGTGATCATTATTTGGCAAAACAAGGGCCCAGGGAAGAATTTCTCTCTGGCAGTTACATGAAGACAAAGAGGAGCTACCTGAGCTCCATAAATGGGTACCTGTAAGCAAATGGATTTTTCTGATCCTACCAGGAGTCATTGCTCCCACTACGCAAAGCAAAGAAACTGAGCAGAGGAAAACAAAGCAACTCAGACAAAAACACTGGGGAGTTCAGCTTGCCAGTTAAAATGCAGCTTCGGTTTCTTTAGCTAAACCAAGATCACCGTGTCCTACTGCAAGGAAAAGTAACCAGCTGACTTGTTCCTATGCATGCTGTACATCTTGCTTTAAAAGAAAAGACCTATGATGCAAACCTTTCTGGCAAATGCTAGAGAGGAGAAAAAAAAAAAAATCTCTTGGAAAACTTCCCATGATTCAGGCAGATTCACAATTCCTGATGATTCAGAGAAGGGCCTTTTTTAATGGCCCTAAAAAATTCCTTGTGGGAAGTCACTGACTATTTGAAGCAGCAAAGAAGGAACACGTACCTAAGTTCTTGCCATCCTGAAGCGGATGCAAAAGCAAGAAAGCCAGCAAAATGTTAATCTGGTGTTTGCGGGGCGAGCGAGGCTCTTTTTTGCAGAGCAGCAAGGAGGTGGGTTGCTCCATCCTCCAGAACCTTCCCTCCATCTGCAGCGGCTCCGCGGCGAGCAGAAACCTGGTGAGCATCTCCATGCAGAAAGGCACGGCTCTTCTGGAGGCACAGCAGATGCCTCTGGAATTGGGGATGTGCCTCAGTTTTCCTAAAACTGGGAGATTTATCAAGAGCGCTGAGTTTGGAGGCAAATCTGACGACCAAGAAAGCACGCGGGCCAACGGCGCTCAACCCATCGCCTATTTCTGGTGGAACCAAAGACAACCAAGCCTTTGCCCAGTGCTCCAGGTGCTACTTACTGCCCACTGAGCAATGCTTTCTGTTTCTAGCTAGAAGGAACAGTGCCTGATCCTCCAACACACACCTACAAACCATTCCTCATTGGATTCGCAGTGACATTTCCCAGTTCCCAACGTGGCGGGGTGCAAGTGGCCAGCCACAGCCGGGCATCCTGGGAACCGTGTGTTTCACAGCCTGCCCACACCAGAGCCAGGCAACAACAGATTTGTTTAATAATGAGAAAATATTTGCTTAATAAAGAGAAAATGTTTCTGAGGGATAGCATAAGCTTCCTTCGCACCAACAACACCCATTGTCAATACATCTCCTCAACTCAAACATCCATCTCAACCAATGTAATTCATTTTCCACTTAGACACACCATCCTACTTTGGTACCTGTTCTTTTAGCACCGCTAACAAAACAAATGAGTACTGGAGTGCAAACCTAGAGGAGAATTAATTATTCTAAACTTCAGCGGCCAAATTCAGTCGACTTCATGCGATCGTTGCCCTGTAAGCTGCAGGATCACCTCCAAGTGTGTCAAGAAGTGACTGCTCCAACACAAAGTCATGACATATTTTGCTACCCTGGCCAGCTTACTGATTTTATGACAGCCATATTATCCAAGTTTTGCACGACCACAAAGCTGTCTCACATACAGCTGTCCTGCACGCCGTCTTTCTTTCTCTATATTATTCCAGCTTATTCAAAGTAAATCTCTATCAAAGAAAGCAATGCAATTAAAGAGCAGAGAAGAAGCTCAGTTTTAAGTCGCCCAACCTTCACTCTTCCTTCACCAGGAAATTCCCCCCTCCGTTTCCAGCAGCGTTTGCTTACTCACCACTTCCCTCAATGACACCACTTCATCTCTTAACACATTTCAGCACCATCAAATGTCTCCTGCCATATCACCTTAATTCCACAATTAAAAAAATAAAAAAAATTCTGAGAATGAAAGCAATTTAAACAAGTTATCTCACTTTTTTTTTTTTCCCTTTTTTGGTCACAATTTGTTGTACCACTGTTTCGTTATGATCAACTTCAAAACGATTTCTGCACTTGAAACGTTTACCATTCCCCCTCAGTTATAATTCTTCTCATTGCCCTCATGGTTAAAACTGGCACATTAGCACAACTTTGTCTATTTTTAGTTTCCAGACCTTGTTCTGCTGTTTCTATCCAAGCAGGTGCTTACAGACTGATCATCTCTATCTTAGCTGGATGCAGTCAGTGCTCCAAAGGTGCATGAAGCACAAGAGAAATACCATTAACATTCAAGAAAAGAAAAGGACAGATAACAATAACAAAAAAGCCCCATCCAAAGACTCCATTCTTTGTCTTCTCTTTAAACCATACCCAAACCTGCAACCTCCTATGAGAAAGGCGGTTTAGAGACTTCTTTCTTGCAGACTCACTTTCTGGGTCATATAATAAGGGTCAAAGTCCTCCAGTGGTACAGCAACCAGGCCTTTAGGGATGTCCCCATAGATGAAAGGCAAATTCTTCCCCGCCTCAAGGTCACTGTTTGGTTTTGGTTTGCTGTCTTCATCGTCGTCGCGATGGCTGCTGTCTTGCTTTGGACGCTTCTTCTTTTTTTCTTCTGCAATGCGTTTCTCAATGTTAGCCAGAGACTCCGGAGTGAAAGGTTTAAAACTATCAGGGCCTGGTGGTGCGAGCAGCCGTGCTGCCATCTTTTCATCCTGCAGCAGCTTCTTTAGTGATGTTGCAGCCCGGACAGGTCAGCTCTGCATGGGACAAAGAGCACAGGCAGAACAGTCAGCGGTGGTAAAAACGGGACGACAAACAGCAAGGACCCAAAAGTCTGCAGGTGCTCAGCAAGCACCGCTGGGTTTCCATCCCCACGCAACCTACAGGGAGCTCTCAGGGCTGGGGCCATTGCTCTCTACTCTTTACTAGCCAATGCTCTCTAGCAAACAGATTATTAGACACAAAATCCAACTCGGCTCTGTTCCAGGGTCAGCATGAGGTGCTCCATCACGTTGGAAGGGGCCAGGCGTTACCACCTTCCTGCTAACAAGGCCTTCAGCAAAGCACTCCTCCCAGCACACCCAGAGGAACCCCTTGGGGTCAGGCTTCTCTGAGAGCCCGGCAGCCAAGAGGCACAGAACTGAGGCTCTTTCAACCAAAACTACAACTCCAGAGCGTTGACTAAAATGGCCCTTCCTGCCCCATCCCACATTATCACACATTAGGAGAGGTTTTCTGGAAGATTTCCTTCCTGAAGTTGTTGGGATTGATGAGCCGGGGAGCTCTCGTTATGCAGCTTCAGGACCTTGGGCAGCGCTCATATTGAATTAATATTCATAAAACAGAAAATCTATTTTACATAGCTATTTGCATACAACTTTTCAGGTTTTCTGTGAATTTCAGGCCTAAGAATGAAATTAACTTAAAGGCTTTCGTCAAGTACAATATTAATTGCTGAAAACTAAGCTTCCATACTATGTGGGTTAAATACAGAGTCCTCTTTCAGATGCAACACGAGTTCTTCTCCATGGCACAGAGCACAAGGAGAAGGGAAGGCAGCAGCTGAGGATGGGCTCACAGAGCTTCCAGCCTGTAAAACAGCACGGACATTGCACAGGGCTTCACACTGTCCCTACAGAGAGCACCTTGCTTTCTCCTCCTGCGAGAGAAAAGCTGCTGGGACGTTCATCTGAATCCAGCCCGCCTACAAACCCTCTGCAGCTCTGCACCTTTTGCCAAGCTTTTGCTGGAGACCCAGCAAGGAGAACACATTGCAATTCTGACGGTGCTCCCACTTCGGGCTCTTCACACAACAGGAAGAGGCCAAGAGAGCCGAGGAATCACTGAGAGCCTGCACTGATGCAACACACTGCAGTGCTGCAGGAACACCGGGCTGCTGCCTTCGGGGAGGAACCCACATGCAAAGCAGCTGAGGGTTGTAGAGCAGCAACAAAACACCAGCACATGGCACAGAAAGAGCCCAAACACTGCGTGGGATTAGGGCCCCTAACAAAGGAGAAAAGACCACCAGTAACACGGCCTTTCATTCTAACGCACTGCATCAAAACATGCATCAAAGCTCCCGCACCTCTGGTAGAAAAATGACTTTCAAATTCCACGAAAACTGCACTATAGAACCGAGCCATTAAAATTCAGCTATTTCTGCACAAAGTTGGCCACCAGTGGCCTCTTCATGCCTTGGTTTGAAAGAGCATTATGAATTAAAGGGGGAATGCAGAGAGCGCCAACATGGCGCCATGCTCCTGTCCCTGTGGATGGGCTGGGACACATCGCCCAGCTTCAGCAATGGGCACACGTACCCCAAAACTGAGACTCACAGCTTGCTGGGAACCTCAACAGACTTCACAAATCAACACAGCTCTGAAATATTACAGTTCTCTCTGTTAAAACACCTGGAGATCCCATCCAACCTCTAATAAAGCACCTGGAGTTTCCCCAATAACTGGAACCACCGCTGCAAAGGGTCCTCGCGTGTGACTGCAGGTTATTCCTTGCAACGGCTTCACTCCAGCCATGACAATGGCATTTGCACATTTTTTGTACGCTGCATGCCAACCTAAAGCTGCCCCACATGTGCAGAATTTCAACAAGCAGCATTTCCAACAGGAGCTTATTTGTAGATCCAAAGAAGTGAAGTTCAGATCTTACTCCTCATGGAAACACACAGTGCAGCTGGGGCTGGGATTCTTCTCATTTAAATTTGACCAGACATTTGTGGAGTAAATGCAATAAAAGCAAGGCAAGAAGAAGGAAGAAATGCCAGCATCTTGGTTGTGTTACTGCTAGAAGCATCACAAAACGCCCCACTGATACTAAGGAAAAAAATTAATTTATTCTATTCTCGCAGCATTTGCATGCATTTAATTACCAAATTTCCCACATACTGTGAAACTATACAGCAGCATTGGGGATGTGGTCTAATTGAATGGCACAGATAAATATGCAAGGCCTGAATTTAGAAACCAAAGTAGCTCAGGGACACAGGAGCATAAAAAATTGGGGAGAAAAAAAAAGGCACAAATGAATGCCTGATCTGTATGTGCAATGACACAACCAGCGAATGGAAGCAAGCAAATAATATGAGAATACGATAAGTGATCATTTGAAGTTAAAAACAACAACAAAAAAACCTGGTATACCAAAGCAGACTCCTCCTATAGGATGAGAGTGACAGTAAAGGTCTCTCACTCCTCCAGTCCCTCAATATTTGACACGGAAAACTCTCCTTCCCGTAAGGCAAACCCCAAAGTCTCTCAGATCCGACGTTGCTTCGCATCCTGGCCAAAAACATCACAACTCTCCCCACCCCCGGGGCACTGCTGCAAATCCTTCCCGTCCTCGGAAGGCGTTCTGCCCATGAATGAAGCACGAGATGCTCCGATGTTATTCGGACAAACTCGGCTACAGGTTCGCTTTGTGCTATTTGTGCTCATTCTGTGTGGCTGCAGTCTCTTCTGCTCTGCTTGCCTTTGTTGCTTTGTCGTTGGGATTTGTTCCTGGATATCGCTACACACCAGCAATTCAGCATTCCCATTCCTTGGGAAGTTCTGCCTACCCCGATTTCATTTGTTTCCCCAGGAAATCAGCCCATGCTAAGAGAACGGACGAAACCGGGATGTAAACTGAAAGGATGGGAATGGAATGCTCATTCAGTTCCTTAAACCAGACCCAAAGACCCATTTTCAGAGTTGATGGCATCGTGTTTTATACCCTCACAACAACGAGTCAGGCTCTGCAGCTCCCACAGCCAACATCTGACCCTCATCTTTACTCAGCGCACGGCGACAGAACCGCCAGGATCCTTCAGGGACTCGATGTTGTTACAAAAATCACACAGATCAATACATTGAAATGCCTCTAGCTACGCATTCCCACCACATTTTCCACGCTCACCATCATATACTCAAAGTACACAGCCGTGCCACCAGCTCAGCAGAGTTTGTTTTGGCCAAACACATTCTTCCCATCGATTCTTCAACGTCCAACAGGAGAAGCGCTTGGAACACCCAACCCATGGGAAGCTGTGACACAGAGGTGAGTGCTGCACTGAGCGCTGGGTGGCTGCTTTGGGAACGGAATCACATCACCGCGCACCCCAAAATTCACCCTGTGCGCCTGGAGCTCAGTGCTCAGAACAGCACGTGCTTCACAGACCAAAGATTTTACACCAGCAAAGAAAACGCCGCACTGTGGTGCCCAATTACCAAGAAGACAATTATTTCTTATAAATGTTCCCAGCAGTCCGTTTACTGGTACATTATGAAATACTCTAATAAATTATTCAAGCTAATTGTCAAAAGAAATTAAAAAAACACTTTTGAGGCAGTATCTTCGCTTTAATACATTTCTTCACTTATTAATTTGCAAGATCCAGTCATTTGCAGTCCGACTTCCATCCCCCCAGAGAGCAAGTCCTTCCACAGGAGGTTTTATGTAACCCACATAGACGCACGTGGATTGGAACTGAACACGCAGTGCTGGGGCAGGAAGGAAAGCACCGTGCTGATGCAAAGCCCTCTGAAATTCTTCTCCACGAGGGCCTAAAAAGCCCCAAACCAAACCATGGATGCACGAGAAAAACGCGTGGCTGCAAACAGCCTTCCAAGGGAGTCGCAGATCTCTTCCATCTGCAGTGGATTCCGAGAGCCTGGAGCAGGCCAATTTTATCAATGAAAGGCAGCACAACCGGCTGCGATGCGGGAGGAAGCCTCTCCCTTGGAAAGGCATCATGTGATGCTTGATGCTGTAAGGTGGAAGGAAAAAAGGAATGCTTTCACTATCGAGCTGCATTTATCGCCGTGCTGCCGGCGGCTCTCCCCACCCTATGTTGAACATTGCAGGGGTTTCCCATGTGCTCGAGTCCAAGCCGTGTTCAAGGGAGGACTCCAGACAGAGCAGGAGAGAGGCGATGCTCTTGGAACAGCGACTGAACCGAAGCTGAATGCACACATCTAAAGGTCAAAAAGGAACGGAAACACAGGGAGGGGAGAGGAGTGCAGCACCAAACGCTACAGAAAAAAATGTCTGAAGAAATGCTGGTCCCAGCATTTACGGAAGCACTACTGAAAAAACAGATCGAGTACTGCGGGCTTTTCGGTGCCTATCAGGAGGGTTATGACTCCTTTACTGTCTCCTAGTGAGTTACAAGAACTAAAAATAGCAGAACCAGTTCCCTCTGTTAGACGTTACTCAAAGCTGACTTGCATTTATCACCAACCTGACTGAGGAATCCGGGGATCAGGGCAAGCTACGCCAGCTCACACACAGCATTTTGGCTTCCCCTTTCCAAAGCCCAACATCTAAAGAGAGAATCGTTCAAAATAGCCATGGTGTAATTGTGAAGACTCAGCTGCTCAGAAGAGCAAAATCTGATTCCTCTCACAATCCTTCCAGCCTATAAGTGACCCATAAAACAGAAAGGCAGAAAGGCAACTTGTTTTTTTACAACAATTTTGGAGGAATCCACTTAGGGCTGCGGAAAGCTCGAAGAGCACAATTAAAAACAGTGCAAACACGGGAGGAAGGAGAATAAACAAACCCTTGTCCAGTCCTCCGCCCTTACACAACATAGATCACAAAATTTCCACGGCGTTCTGGAATACAACCCATGCAGGCCTGGCAGTTCCTCATGTCTTCACCTTTCCTTATTATCACTTGCTACAGCCATCAGCTGTTCCTGGCTCTGATAACACGGCCATCCCGCTAGGAAAACAACACAAAGTTCACCTCCTGCTACAGCCAGAACGTCATTGGCACAGCGCGTGTGCTGCTCGGCCTTACGGCTCGACAGCCTTTCCCATCCAGGTGAATTTCTCTCACGCTGAAGGGCCCATGCATCACACAGGCTGCACTTAAATCACTAAAGCTGCGACTGCCCACTCTGCACTGAACGAGAACAACAGGGCGTAAGCGGAGAGCCCAAGGAATGGATTTTCTGACCATTCTTTGGTGCAACTGCCATCAAAGACAACTAACACTTTTTTTTTTCTGCAGCACATTCATCTTTCTATGATCAGCTGGACTGAGATCACCAGCACAGTCCAAGCAAGCGATCAAGCAGATCATTTAGTCACTGAACCACAATGCAAACTGGTCACCAAACGAGGACAAGCTCTCTACCAGCAACATGAGCCACGCCATGCAATTTCCTCTCTGTGGTTTCTTAGATTATTTTTCCCATGCTTGTTCTCAATGCTGAAGCTTCTGTTCTGTTATTTTACCTCATCATCTTTAATCCAAACCATTTCTCCAAGCACAACGATGAATTATCGATCTCTGTGCATTTGTTTATTTCAATGACAGCTGCAGCCGCTTCAGTTGGAAGGCGATCAATAGTGAATGGAAACCCTGTGACCACATGAACACTGCATGCCCCAGGAGTCACATATGGCTGCTGAAGCCAACTGCTTCTCGAGTCATTGAAAAATACTCAGAATCAACAAAGATATCAGGCCATATCTGTTCATTTAATGCAAATGCACACTAACCAAACCAATCAAACAAACCCACAAGTGAATACTGACATAACAACCAACAGAGGAAAGGGGACACCGTATTTCAGACAGTTGAGCTACTTCACTTTCATTCAATACTGATGTTGTTTCTATTTTATTTCATCTCCTTTTAACTGCATATAAGAAAACAGACTCATGCTCAATTTCTTGTGCCATGCAATCACTCTTCCTTCTTTTGTTTAGTGTATACCTAGTGTTACAACTCTGTTCACAAAATAGTCACGTAATTAGTATTGCTCACTGGAGCAAGTTACGTTATCTGTACCGTGATCTGGATATAAGCCGTACATATGAGCTTATATAACCAGTTAAATTATTTGTAACAGATGCAGGCCCTAGCACTCAGCATGAATGACACTGTAGAAGCGTTGTAATGGAAGAAAGGATCAAGTAGCCCTTAACTGCCAATCATTTTATTTAAACATCACACAAGCTAAGTATGTGGACTATCTAAACACACAGCTGGTGGAAACCACACCTAGCTGAGCTCTGACAGGCCTCACGTTTTGCTTGCATGGATAACTGCCTTTACAAAGTGCTCCTATGAGTGCTCCTATAGCAACTTGCCTATTACTCTAAAATGCATCATCCTAGAACCACAGAATGTCCCAGGTTGGACCCACAGGGATCACCACGTCTAACTCCTGGCTCCATGCAGGACCACTCAAAAATCTAAGCCCGATGTTTGAGGGCGCAGTCCAAACTCTCCCTGACCTCTGGCAGCGTGGGGCCGTGCCCACCACCCTCTGGCAAAGAACCTTTTCTGACACCCATCCGGACCTTCCCCTGACACAGCTCCATGCCATTCACCTCTCTCGTGTCACTTCCTACCGGAGGACGTTTGCACACCCTTAGCAGCCTCAGGAACTTTATATAAGTACCGCCGCGACAGCCAGCGGTCGTTCCCCCGGCACTGACCCGCCGCTCCGGACGCCGGGCCGGGAGCCGCGCCCGCAGCCGAGCCCATCGCTGGGAGCTGTCCGTCCAGCACCACGACGGGACGGGGCAGCGGACCCCGGCGGGCGCCGTCCTGCACATCGCCCCTCCTGGATCTCGATCTCTTTTCAGACGAGCATCCGTCATGTGGCACGGATAAATAAGCAGTCCTACGCAAGAATACCGGCGGTCTCCCTCCCTCCAAAGCAGTACTGAAACGGACTGTCAGCCAGCAACAGCAAGAAAACAATTGATGGAACACTTCCTCCCTTTTTGCTGCTAAAGATACAAGTAGGAGGGGGCAATCAGGCTCATAGAACACCCTCGCTCCTACTAATTTAATCCTTCCCAGTGTGAAATGAGGACATACAGGTCATGGGTTCTCGCTGGGGGTGGAATGTTGCAGTGTTACAAAGACCAGATTACACACCAACACACAGCAGAAATACAACCAGCACTCCTAGATGAGACCCCACCTGTGAAACTCCTAAAAGATCGCATGCCAATCACCTGCAACACAGCACACAGGGAAAGCAAGCAGTGGGTTAACCTATCACAGCTGGGATCTCTCCAAAATTAAGCCCCGGCCCCTTACAACCCCTCCGTGTCTCCCCTGGCACACATTCCCCTTCCATCAGACTTTTAGGCTTCACCTCAGATCATCTGCAGCCATGGAACATCCCTTCCAGCTTCCCCACCCCCACATCAGCTGGGCAGAATTTGCACCAGAAAAAGAAGGGGGTGGGGAGGGGAAGAAGACACCCAGATTTTTGGTAGAAAAAAGCTTGAGAATGTGCAGTTTGCTTTCATTGGGAAGGAAAAATAAGTCTGCTCCAAATCTGTATGGTGGAAGAAAGTAAGAGCACGAAGCACAATGCCAACATTTAGGTCAGGCTGGAAGCTCAAAGCCACCCCATGCATCTCCCCACAAAACTCCATCCTCCAACTTCTCCCCCTCCCCTGGCAGCGGGAGCCTCGGGATGCTGAACAAGAAGAGAACAGGGAGGGTGGAGGAGGGATGTACAGCTCTGCAGCTAGGGCTGAGGGGGAAGGGATCCTGAGAACAACTCCAATTATCCTCAGTCTCTCCCTCCCTATAATGCAGACAAAGAGCACGGCCCAGAATTTGGGGCCTGGGAGAAGGGCCCCAAACCGAGGGATGGAGGAGGGAGGCCGTAAGGGGGTTCCCACCGCTCCGGGCTGAGGCCGCCCCCTCCCAAAGGCCGGGGTGGGGGGCAGGGCAGTGGCGGTGCCCCCTCCCCGTAGGGCAGAGCTGGGAGAGGATGGGGCAGCGGCTGTCCTGGGGTAGGGGAAAGCTCCGGGCGCGGTGCTGGGTGGGCACAGCAAGGATCGGGGCACCCCGCAGTCCCCCCCGCTGCCAACCGTCACCCGCGGGGGCACAGCGACGGCTGCAGCGGGGAACCCCCCGCCCCTCGGGCACTTCCCCCATACGAACAGGGAGAGATGGAGGGATAGGGGACGGGGAGGGGGCGACCCGCAGGACCCCCCCCTCCTGAGGGACTGCCCCACAAGCAAGCGGGGGGGAGCAGCTGGGAAATCGCTCTGCGGCAAAGCCCCCACCCAGCATGCGTGCGTGTGTTGGGGGGAGGGGGACCGGCAGGTAGAGAGCGTGCTGGCGGCGGGGCACCGAGAGGTACGAAATCAGAATCATTAACAAAAAATAAAAAATAAAATAAAATAAAACACAGGCGATGCTCTCCGCACCCCCCACCCCCCCCACCTCCCCCCGCCCCGGGCTGTCACTTACTGCGGCCGCCGCGCTAGCACGTCTCCCGCAAGGCGTTGCTGGACTGCGGAGGTGGGGGAGCTGCAGGAGGAACTGCGGTTGTCGCCATCTTGGTGCGCTGCCCCCCCCCCCCCCCTCCCGCGATGCGCGCTCGGCTCTTTGCGGCGGCGACGGCCGCGGAGGGAGCGTGGCAAAAATCCCGGAGTCCGCCCGGGAGCTTCCGAGCTTCCTTCCTTCCCCCCCCCCCCCCCCCCCCCCCACCTCCGCCTCCTTCTCCTCTTCCTCCTCCTCTTCCAGGCTCCGCGCTGCAGGGAGGAGGCTCCGGGGGGGGACCGGGAGGTGCTTACCGCGGGGTGCGGTGCTGGAAGAGCGCGGTTGGTGCGCGGAGTTTGGAAGCCGGCCTCCCTTTCGGCCAAGGAACGGCGCTCGGCATCTCTCCCCGCGCTGGGACTGTCGGAGTCGCTCCGCGTCGTCGCTGTTCCGGTGGAAAATAACCCCAAATGTGCGAGAACCCAACCGGCTCCGAACGCCGCTGGGGACGAATGGAACGCGGCCGCTGTTCCTGCTGCAGCTGGGCTTTGTTCAGCCCAATGTTCTGCTTCGAGCTGACCCGCCCTCCGTGCGGAACTACTCAGGAATAAGTGCAAAAAGTCCGCCAACAAAGAGTGCCACGTGCGGCGCTGCGTTCAGCGCCCATGGGGGTCCCTCCCAGCGCAGGATGTGCTTTGGTTCAATGGGAGAAAGGTGGTGGTGAGATGAAGAGGAAAACTTTGCACCATGCATCCAGCCGACCAACCAAAACCTTTTCATGTTCTTGATAAGGCAAATCTTGAGGACTTCAAGCAGCCGTGCCCAGCGCTGATGTGTCAACAAGAACTGCTCCATGATCTCAGCCCTGGACCTGCACAGCCATCAGCTGCTTGGAGGTGCACGAATGGAAGCTGGCTCCAGCGCTGGAGTTGTTTGGGTTAAGAGGGGACGGCAGCTATGGGCAGCACTGCGTCTCACTGAGCAGAGTTGGGATGTGAACAGAGATCTGAAGCAGCAGAAAGAGCAAAATTTATTGTTTGGAGGAAAACAAAAAGAGACGTGAGGAGAGGCAATGGAAGCAGAGGCAAAGCTGAAGCAGTGGATGCTGGTTGAGGGCTGGACACCTCTGCTCCTCTGTGTTGCTGCAACACACTCAGCACAGGATTTGCTCGCTGTCACTTTGGGAAGAAACGTGTTGGTGTAATCAGAGCACAAATTCAGGGGAGAAATATCTTCAATCAGTCAAAAATTGGAAGACAATTTGGAGGCACAAGACCTGCACGGAGAGCCGTGTGCAGAATGTGGCACCTAAAATTCCATTTACTCTTCCCAGTCTCTGTTAGCTGACCTGGGGGAAGATGGAGTTTCCACTGAAAACCCCCACTTTTTGCACTGTGATGGACTGCATGTTAATGCTGCTTGCTTCAGTGGCCAGCTCGCTGCTCCCAATACAACCACCAAGCAATGGCCAAGGGAAGGCTCAGTCTGGTGACCAACAACCGCGGGTACCTGTGAATGGAATTTGAGGATCAGTTTTTACAGCTGCGTCGTTCTTGTTCTCCATTGCACCGCGTCTGCGTTGCAAAAAGCGCAGCTTTCTGGGTCGGGCTGCTGCTTTAGGAGAAATCCACCTCGTGGAAATGCCCCCTCCATAACACTGCGAATCTCTGCCCTCTGAGCGGCGCTCCAGGAGCGGTGCTGAGCTGACAAGGCAGCAGGACGCAGCACCGCGCTGCAGGACGCGTTCATCTCACTTTGGTTACCACACAGGAGCTGATCTGCCCTCATTTTACATCGCTGGCTTTTATGGGACTGCCTCAGTGCGACAGCAGGGCAGGCACAGCCTCATAAATGTCCACCTCCCCATCCATAACGCGTCACAACACACACATCCAATCTGTGTTTGCACAGAGCTGCTGATTTCGAGATGGTTTTGGTTCCAACCGCACCTCCTTGCAGTGCTGAGGTTCTCCCTCAGGGTCTGAATTCCCAGACAGATGCAAAATAAGTGAAAATAAAACTAAGGAAATGAGGGAGAAAAAGAAATCTGATGGTTACCTCCTTCAGTGAAAACCGCATGGGAGGCAGCCACAGAGATGACAAAGCCCAAAGCAAATACAAACCTTGCATGTGTGGCTTCTAGGAAAGGAGGTTGAGTTGCAGAACAGCAGCATGGAAACCTGAGGGAGCATCCACAGCTCATTCAGAGCAAATAATGCTCTCCTTTTGTGGGATTGGGTAGAACTCTTAGAGCTGCTGCACAAAAACCAGGAAAGAAGAGAGAAAACATCTTAAGCAAAGGAGGATTGTGCACTTTAGTGAGATAAGAAGGGAGAGATGGAAGGAAGGGAACAGGAAATACATGCAAACAAGTGCAGAGAGCTAATGATTTCCTAATGGCAGAGAGTAACACCCAACCTTCGATGTTCCCATACATAATAGATACAGCATCAGTGCAAGTATTTTGATTTCTGCCTTCCCATTCATTCCCCGCTGGCGGCACAAGTCCTCCCTGATTCAGGGAATTCAGTTTATCTGGGGAAATGCAGCAGTTCTGTGCCTGGTTCTCTCCGGCCATACGATGCCAATGCTGTCAGCTCAGACAGAACCCAAACCTGTGCACCAGAGAGATGGATTTCCCCTCACCTCGGGAGAGGGTTGGTGTTGGTTGACTCAATCAGTGTGCACAGAACATGCATCCAAAGGACTCGCCATTGCTCAGACGCCACGAGGTGTGAAGGTGCAACAACAGAGGTTATTCATACAGCGCTCTGACGATGACAGCGCCGTGTGCTGGATTTGGGTTTTGCTTTATTGCCACTAGAGGGAGGAGGGAACTCATCGGACAGCAGGGCTGCCGGCGCAAAAACAAAGTTCTCTCTCCTGGTCTGCAATGGACGGGTGGAATTCGGGACCTGCAGTCCTTTCCCTGCAGTTGGGTCACCTGAGCCAAAGCAATTAAAAGCCAGCAGCTAATCCACGCTGCACCCAGTGCTGCTGATTGCAACGCTGGAAAAGTTTGACAGAGTGCAATTAGTATCAAATAGATTATTAGTTGTTGACTGAAGCTGATACAGTCAATAAAACCGAGCGGCACACTTTGTGCAGTGATTAATGAGTCAATAAGTTGTTTCCTCTCTGGTCCATGACTCCCATTAAAGGTAACACGAAAAGCAAAACCATTCCCTGCAAGGGAGCCCCTGTTTGTGCAATGAAGAATTTTTGGTGCCCAAATACTGAAAACTGCTGCTGTGAGAGCTCAGTGCAGGCAGCAGAGGGGTTGATCCCATCTGCAATGGGGCAGGAAATGACAAATAAGTGTGCTTCAGCTGCAGTATTCATCAAACTCCCAATTAAACGTCTACAACAAACCCAGAAGTCAAGCCGACTTCCTTGTGCTCACAAACACAGTGCTGTTCTGCTTTGAGAGATGTAACCTGAAACTGCAAACTCCACATTTGGGCACTTGCTGACACTTTGCCAGCACTGAAGCACGAGGTTGTGCTGCCCAACTGGCCGGGGTTACTTAACATTGCTGGCAGCTCCGGAGCTGGGACGCAGCTGTAACTTTGGTTACACAGTTCTGGTTTTCCCTTTCCTGTGTTTGAGAGGACTTCAAATTCCGCTGCTGGGCCTGCAAGGCAGCGAGCTGGGGACGCTTCAGTGCAGCTCTGCCTGAGCCTGCGGGGCTGTGAAACGCAGCAGAGCCAGTTTTGCTTGCTGCATTTGGACTCCCTGCCCATGATGGAGCTCACCATCCTCTTCCTCCGCTCCTGCCTGGCACTGCTGGCCATGCCCATCTACCTGCTGTCCTTCCTGGGCATATGGGAGCCGTTCTGCAAGAAGATCTTTTTCCCTTTCTTCTTAGAGAAGCTGACTGTGATCCACAACAGGAAAACCAAGAAGCAGAAGCAGGAATTATTCCGAAATCTGCCCGACTTCACCGGACCGTCGGGAGAACTGAAGCTGCTGGAAATCGGCACAGGATGCGGAGCCAACTTCCAGTTCTACCCTCCGGGCTGCAAAGTCACCTGCAGTGATGTGAACCCCAACTTCCAGCAGGGCCTTTCGAGAAGCATGAGCAAGAATCAGCACATCCACTACGAGCGCTTCCTCACAGCGGCCGGGGAGGACCTGCACCAGGTGCCCAACGGCTCCGTGGATGCTGTTGTCTGCACTTTGGTCCTCTGCTCAGTGCAGAGTGTGAGCAAAACCCTGAAGGAAGTGCAGCGCGTGCTCAGACCGGTGAGTGCTTGGAGGAGAAGTTTTAGGCTGTTGCTGTGAGCAGCTTTTGCAGAGGCAGTGCACAAGGGGGGAAAAAAAGAGAGGAAAAGGGAAAAAGAGGAAAAGGGGAAAAGGAAGGGAAAGGGGAAAAGGAAGGGAAAAATGAAGGGAAAAAGGAAGGGAAAAAGGAAGGGGAAAAGAAAGGGGAAAAGAAAGGGGAAAAGAAGGAAAGGAAAAAGAAAAAAAAAAGAAAAAAAGTAGAAGAAAAAAAGAAAGAAAGTTTTTGTTTTTGAGACTACAACCCAGACCCGGTTTATAAGATAAGAGTGAGAGGCACTCTGCACTGCTGGGTGGTGCAAAGCAATGGAAATGTGACAGCCAAAAAATAAAAATAAAAAGGGAAAGCTGGCTTAATGTTTTGATTTTTTGGGTTTTTTTTTTGTTGTTGTTGTTCTGTTTTTGTTTTGTTTTGCAATAGGATTTCAGCTATTAAAATGCTGTATTTCCAAGCCAACACCCTGGGCTGCAAAAATCCAATGAGTTTTATTGAGACTTACACATTCCTCTCAGTCTGCATTGAAACAAAACAGCACGTTAGCAACTGTAGTGCAAACAAAAAGGCAACCAACTATTGCTGCAATCAAGGAGGGACCAAACAGGGACATCCTTCACGCTTCTGAAATATGCACTTTGAGTCTGTGCTGAGGTCAATTCCAGTCAACATCAGGAAAGCAAAGGGAGGGGAGGGAGAACGCAGTGAGGTGAGGGAGCTGGGTGATGGGCACTGGATGATGCAGTGAGGTGAGGGTGATGGGCGCTGAGCAGCGGGGAGGGCAGCGTGTGTTCCTATGGCACTGAGCCGTGTCCAACCCCCAGGGAGGCGTTTTCTATTTCTTGGAGCACGTGGCCGCCAGCCCTTCCAGCTGGAAGCTGTTCTGGCAGCAGGTTTGCCACCCGACGTGGAAACTCGTGTTTGACGGCTGCTGCCTGGCCAGGGAGATATGGAAGGATCTGGAAGAGGCCAACTTCTCGGAGCTGAAACTGCAGCACATCAGCGTGCCGCTGCCCTGGACTCCCATTAAGCCGCACATCATCGGGTACGCCGTGAAATGACGGGGAGCGCTTCGTGCTGCTCACCTCCACAGCTCCTGGGCGTGATCAAAGAGCATCAACTAATCCTGGCCAATGAACGTAGGCAGCGTGGTTGAAGACCTTAATAAATGTTTGATTCAGACGTGAAATGGAGGAGGAGGGTCAGTTTTGTGAATATTTTTAAGCTAAAAGTGGGTTAAGCTGGGTGTGCAAGAAAGGCTTTGGAACCATACACAACCAACAGAGTATTAAGGTTGGAAAAGAGCTCTAACGCATCCGCTCCAACCACCCACCTACCAACAATACTGTCCCCAAATATGTGGGCAGGGTGGGACCCCCACACCGCCAAAAAAGCAGAACAGCAAAGCTTGACAGACAAAACAAAGATGTGAACCCCTCTATCTGCACCTGCGAGTGCCCCCCGCTCCCCACTGAGGCCCCAGCCCCTTGCTGAGGGCTCCACTGGCATTCACGTCCCTCTCCCTTCACTTTGAAGGCTCTCTGCCCTTATCAAACCAACGCAGAACCTCTGACACACAATCTTTGCTCAACAGAGAGTTACTTATTTGCAAAGAAAGAACGCTGGGAGGGTAACGCCCATCGCCGCTCTGGTTGCTTGGCTGCCTGCCTGCCCTTGCGTGGCCCTCAGTTATAACACAACTCGCCAGCAGACCATTAAAAGCCCTGTGCCTGACACACTCATGGATTTCTTTAAGGTGTCCTATGGGTCCCTCAGCCCCATTAATGGTCATCAGAAGCTGTTGGTGACCGTTGGTGGCCCTGCCGCCATCTTGCGCCCCTGAAGGAGGATGCGGCCCAGGCTGCCCACCTCCTCGGTGCTGCTGCTGTGGGTCCTGAGCAGCACCATGCCTGCTATGGTGGGACCGTGGATGTCCATGGAGGTCCTTGTTGGTACTGATGGGATGGAGGTGGCCAATGGGAGGTTTGGGGGAGCACTGAGAGGCGGTGGGAGGGGGGGCTGGGCCTACTGCTGTGCAGCTTCCACACCAAGCTCCATGTAAAAACTTTGTCTGTCCCCAAATCTGATGAATTCACAAAGCTGCAGTGTCTGGGGCACCCCCACTGATGTGCACAGTGAACCTGAACGCAAGAAATATGCCTGCAACCAGGTAAAATGTGCTTCATGCAGAATAAAACACCCACATTTTCTCTCCAGAATCAGCACTCCAACTCCAAACATTAAAAAAAAAAAACACACAGCAAGTAACACAGCAGATGGAAAAAACACCACCAGCACCGCCAGCAAACACTGCAGCCAATGCACCAAAGGCTGCATTCGAGCCCCACAACCGACTTCGTTCTGTTCTGCAGAGTGCGGACGGCGGCCGCTGATGGACGGCAGCTCGGGATCCAGGATTGTGGGCGGCCACGAAGCCCCATTGGGAGCGTGGCCGTGGGCCGTCAGCCTGCAGGTGCACCTCATGGGGGTGGAATTTGCCCACGTGTGCGGAGGAGCTTTGGTCAGTGAGAACTCCGTGCTCACCGCCGGTCACTGCACGACGGGACGGATGTGGGTATCAGTGCTGACAGCTGCTGTGTTGTGGAGAGGGAAGGCGTTGCAGATCTGCAGATCGCTACCGTGGGCGCCTTTAAACAAAGTGCCAACGAATGGGACGGGGGGTGGGCAGAGCTCAGCTGATGCAGAACCCATCTGCGGCCCCGCGGGTGGCACTGAATCTTGGGAACGCACTGCTCAGCTCCGTCCCTTTGGGCCCAGCTTACATCTCTGTTGGGTTGGGGGCTTTCTTTTCGCTTTGCCTATTTTTTTTTCCCCATGAGCTTTTGGTTTTTCAGTAGCCCTTTCTAAATAAGCAAAGCAGAGGTTTAATTGACCTATCTAAACAAGCAAAGCTCACTGCAAGAAAAAAAACTGTTGCAGTGCTCAGCTGAGAAGCACAACAACTCTGTAGTGCTCCACTGCTTTTCCCAAGTTCCATTCCCATTTCTTTCTTCCTGCTTAACAAACAACGAATTCGACACAACTCCTTTTCTTTGACAAAAGGGCACAAACCTTTCAGAAGAGGCTTTTTAACTGCACTCAAAGCTGCATTTTGGCCATCCCAACACCGTAGTTGTTAACACAGTTGCAAAATCTACACAGAAGTTTTTGCAAGCTCATGCTGACTGCGTTCTCCCTTAGGGACCCGTATTACTGGAGAGCTGTGCTGGGCACAGATAGCCTTTGGAAACACAGCAGACATGCAGCAAAAAGAAGCATCACTCGAATCTCCGTGCACCCCAAATTCAACAAAGAGACATTTGAAAACGACATCGCGTTATTTAAACTTCATTCTGCTGTGCGCTACAGCGATTACATCCAACCCATCTGCTTACCTCCTGCACACCCTCAGCTGTACCCTGACAATGAAACAAAGTGTTTTATCAGCGGCTGGGGACGCACAGCAGAAAAAGGTAAACGTTTGTTGATACACCATCAGCTCCGGTGCTGAGGTGAGGTTTCAGTCCCTCAGGTTCTCTGCGTTTGCTCGGGTTGTGCTCTCGCCCCATAGCATCATTTCATCCTCCTGCAGCCGACGATCTGCTCTCGGTGCTTTTGCCATTGAAAGCAGATTAAGGCTGCCCAGGTGTAACTGAAGGCATCAATTCGTGACCTTCCTGCTGAGGATCAAGCAAATAAAGGGAAAGAAACACAGCTTTCAGGGTCACAATGCGCTTAAGAGCACTTGTAAAAGAGCTCTTCTAAAAGAGCTTTTGTCTCGAAAAAGAACAGCTCTCACAAAGCGCCCTCTCAGCTCAAAGGTCCCAGTTGGTTTCAGGTGTGGCTGCTCTTTCACCACAATGAGTGCAGGTGATGCAACCCCAGCTGGCACCGTGCGCAGAGGGGGGATTTGGAGGAGAGCTGAAGGCTGTGTGTCATCACTGGAACAGAACCTGTGGCATTTCCAGCAAGGCCAACGAGCCGCACTGTGCCATGGGAAGGCAGACCTCTATGCTAGCACATGTCTGAGCTGTACACAGCTACCTTTAAGCTAACAAAGCAGGACACCACAGTGAGAACTGCTGCACACAGCAGCAGCAATGCCTGACTTTTCTACCTGCTGTCTTCCACTAAAGGCAAAATCTCGTCTGTGCTGCAAGAGGCAGAAGTGGAAATCATTCCTTTTGGTGTCTGTAACAGCTCTGATGCGTATGGAGGTCTGATCAACGCCAACATGATCTGTGCTGGCTCTCCATCAGGAGGCGTTGATTCTTGCCAGGTAAAATCCTCCCCCCATAGAAACCATGGAGGGCATCCTGGCGACCACTGTTCATAGCACCGTTAATTAAAATGGCCCAAATGCTAGAATGAAAATAGATCCGACTGGAAAAGAGGCATCACAAACAGAAAGAGAGGTGAAATGGTGTTTCCAAAAAAACCCCTGCATCTCAGAAGTGTGCACAAAGAGCTCAGCTGTAGGAAAGGCTGAGCAACAGGAGGAGCAGCACCGTGGTGTGCAGGTGTCACAGAGTTCACATTGTGGCACAGAGAGGATGCACAATGAAACACGTGTGCGCACACAACAGATGCATGCAGTGCCTGCACCACGATGCACCCTGCATGGTTTTGTGCTTTGGAAAGGCAGCACCAGCACCAGGAGCTGCACTTAAATGCTGAGCCCTCAGTATCTCTTTCTCAGAAGCAACAGTTCTCAGGTCAGGAGCCCTGTGCTAAAATTGAGGCATCAGCTGCGATGCGGAGCCATTTATAATTAAAAAACAATGCATTCCTAAGTGTGTCATTAGTCTGATAGACTTCCTGCTTCCCTCAGCTCTTTTTCTCTAAGCAAGTGATTTGGCACAGATTCAGGCTGTGTTTTCATCGCTGCGCTTCCTGGTTATTGCAGACATACGTTGTCAGAATGTGTCTTCTGCACAGGGAGCAAAGCTGCGTGGACAGGACTCAGAATGCCAAGTCAGAGCGCATTTCTGACCCTACTCAGCTCCGTGCTGCTCCCAGTAACTCATTAAAATCAGTGGATTCGTTAGCAGTGCTTCTAAATCGTTTCCTGGAGGGAAATATAGTGACTAATTTCTGTTATTGGTTATTTATAGGGAGACAGCGGAGGGGCTTTGGCGTGCCGCCACCCCACGGCCAACAAATACTACGTGCTGGGCATCACCAGCTTTGGGCTCGGCTGCGGCCATCCCAGATTCCCAGGGATCTACGTCCGATTGCCTCCATACAGAAGGTGGATCAAATCCCAACTTGTGCTGAGCAGCTCAGCCACAGCTCCTGCCAGCAGCGCCCTCCCCCTGACTGCCATGGGGATGGTGCTCCTGTACACCTCCTAAAGCAGCATCAGCACAGCACAGCTGGGCCGGTCCGTTCAGCTCGTGTTCCACAAGGGGTCCTGGAGCAATAAAATGTTGTGTGCATCCAACCTGCACGTGTAAGCAACACTTTAAAAAAAAATCTGCAGTTGTGCCATTTCTTGTCAATGTAGGAACTACAGCAGGGTAACAACAGTAAATACACGCATCCAGAGGTATTTTTTAAGGATGTGAGGTTTCAAACTGTGATAACCTCCCATCTTTTCTGAGGTTACATGAATTCATTACATTAAAACTCATTAGCGTACGTCACAATGATGACACCACGAAGACAAAGTGATTATCAAGTGTCTGTCAGAAGGAAGCAGTAATTTAACATCTCACCACCTGATGCAGCGTGTTCTACCCTCACTTACAGGAATGCTGATGTGTCTCACTGACTATCTTGGCATTCTTACAACAAAACAAAATTTCCTTGAGAGAAATCGGTGGCTTTCTCTTGTGAAAAGCTCCTCCCATGGACCTGCATGGAGACTGCAAATGTGAGAGTTTTAGGTTGATGAGAGCAATCCTAAAAGCGTGGAATATTACATTAAAAACACTGCCCAGTGCTCCCAAATGTGTGCAATGCATTTACCATCTTTTCTGCCTTTGATATCTGTACTGATAGGAGAAGAAGTGGTAACGACCTCGACCCTAATAATGAAAATGAGTGTAGGAACTGCACCAGCTGCAAGTGTTTTTCCCTACCCTACTTCTATGCTTTTCCAGCTGTCAGAAACGCAGGGACTATGGATCCAAGTTGAAGGAGGGAAGATTTAGGTTGGATGTTAGGGGGAAGTTCTTTACTAGGAGAGTGGTTGGGCCCTGGAATGGGCTGCCCAGGGAGGTTGTGGATGCCCCGTCCTTGGATGTGTTCAAGGCCAGGTTGGACGGGGTCCTGGGCAACCTGATCTGAATGTGGATGTTTGGTGACCCCCTGCTGGGCAGGGGGTTGGAACTACATGATCCTTGGGGTCCCTTCCAACCAGGGTGATTCTGTGATTCTGTGAATCCCAGCACGGCTCTGTGGATGGCACAGATGCTCCCTCTGCTGGGTGACTGTCAGCAGAACACGCAATGGTTTCAGTTACCAGAGGCTGAACTGAAACAAATACCTGCAGAAGGACCAAAGGTGCTCTCCTCCAAGGATTGCACGACAGCACAGCGCTGCTGGGAGGACACAACGTGGGAAGAGATCGCTGGTGTTGCTCCACCATCACACACTGCTTTCTGACCCCATCAGAAACACAACGCAGACGTTCAGAGCTGCTGCAGTCCTGGGTCAATTAAAAGCAAGTTGGACAAGAAATAAGGAACATCAGAGTTATCTTTTGGCGACTTTATTTACCAAGGTCAAAATCTGCAACCATCTAATTGTTTTGACAGATATTTACAGTTCATATGAAGCACATACGTTGGTTTGGAACAAAACAGCAGAGCAGTTTGGTACTACACCTCTCACTCTCAGGATAGGAATTTCGTTCTCTCTCTATGAAGTAAATCCAAAATCAGTACTTTGTGATGAGTGATTACTTAAAGAGCAAACCCATGTTGCTGGTGAATACCTCCATGATGAAAAATCCAGCTGCTCTTTCCAAAAGAGGATAAGCACTGCCTAACCTTATGCCTGGCAGCACTCCGTATTTGCTCCACTTGCTGAAATACAGAAAGAATTGGCCACCATTTTTTTTTTTGTGCAGTCTTAACATGTGATGACTTCTGTTATTATGATGATTCCGTATTACAAAAGAAAGTAAAGGAACGACAGCACGCAGTGAGGATGAGGATTCTGCACAGAGGAGCTGTCACACCAGTCCCAGCACTGCAGATCAGTCCCTCTGAATGCACACACACTGATGGCAGACAGTGACAGTCCAATTTTGGAGGTGCTGAGCACTCCCCAGGAGCAATTTACTCATCTAATGGCTTTCTCAGCATTGCTCGTTACGGCTGATGTACAACAAAAGTGTCTTTTTGTGTCTGACATGACTGAGAACACGAGCGTACGCTCCAGTCTGGCCTAAAGGAAATGTGTTGTGGATGATGGACGCGTTCTATCCAGAAAGTCTGGAACAAAAGTGTTTCTACAGCCTGCTAACAGTGGGACTGTGGAGCGCAGACTCTCTCACAGCACTTGCAAGGGCTCTGCTTGCTCAGAAACCCACGAGTTCAAAATGAGTGAAAGAAAAACTGACCGCAGGGAAAGCAGTACACATCCGGGGATGAGCACAATCTCCTAGCTTCACTCAGGTCCGAGCTAGCACAGCACACACACGGAGCTGTAACGCCTTCTGCACAGCGCAGCCCATAGTGCAACTCCTGCTGATGGATCTGGATCTGGAAGCAGGATCCGATGCTAACTATGGGGAACAGTGCATTGATTCATCGTGCAGGAAGCGCTGCGCACGCGTTTGTCTGTGTCACGGAACGGCGGAACAGCTGAGCTTGGAGGCAGCTCTGGGGGTCAGGAGGACTCCCAGCGCTGCCCCACGTGGATTTTAACACCCAGAAAGAGCCCTGGTCACATCAAACACAACGCCTGCCTGAAACAAATCAAAGTGATACCGACCAGCATCTGTGAGAGCAATCAGATCTGATTTGCAGATATTATCAGCTGTAGGGAAAAAAGCCCCGGTTCCTTTTTTTCCCCGACACCCATTTCTTCTGTAAGTTGCCTACAGACATATAAAATTAATTCAAATATCTCCTACACCAAAGAGGATCTCATTTGACTTTGTGCTATCCATAAAAATATATGCTTGAAAATCTGGTTCACAAAATATTCCATTTGTTTACTAAAATGAAATATATAAACTGTCAAAATACGTATATAAACTTAATTTTCGGAACTTGTGAAGATCACAATTCAGCTACAAAATATACCGACCGTCTACCTGTTTGCAATAGAGTATTTTCTTACAAAGATACCATGACTTTGCAAAATATCACCTACTTTACAAAATTAGTCCAGAAGTTTCGCACCACTTTCAGCATACAAACCACGGAACCTCATGAAACCCTTTGGTATTTTCTTCTGTTCTCTGCTTCATCCTACTTCTATTTGGTTTACGTCCCAAAGCACAGCAGAATCTCCAGACAGAATAAACAGTGCATATTTCATCGTATAGATATCAGCACGCCATTTCTTGTTCCATTATAGACGCCTGTTGTGCCCAGCAACTGAAAACAAACCATTGTGAAATCATCCTCCAGAAACTTCTGTGCCTCCTTCTACCAAACTGTGCTTTAAAGACAATTGCACGTGTTGAGCTCTCTGAAGTCAACACCAATCCATGCACCCAGGCATTTTCAGGGCTGCTCCTCCTGCTGCTTTCTGCAGATCCTTTCCTAATTTGATAAACACAGCAAACATTGAAGGAAAAACAAAAACAAAAAGAAAAACCTGTAAAACTGTCAGCTGAAAAAGAGGAAACATAATTTACGCCTCGAGCACAGGATTAGCTTCTCATCACCTGCACCTGTAAAGAGCAACTTACAGGTTCAAATTAAAATATTTACATACAGATAACTGAAAGGAAGAGCAAGGATTGAAAGAGTTAAGAAATCAAAACATACACTGGTTATAAATGTTACTAACAATGTTAACTATGGCAAGGATTCCATTCCATCCACGTTTTAATTGAAACCAAATATTGTCCCCATGACAAGAGGTAAAAACTGCCAGAGAAATTCTGATCACCTGCCTGGTAAAACACCAAAATCCTTTTGTTGTAGATGCAATCTTGACTGTATATAAAGTTTCCAGTTGTGCCAGCAGGAATTGTGGTGAGGTTTTCTCGTCTCCTTTTTGTACTTTGTCACCAACACGTTGTAAATAAAATCTATACAGTCCTTAGGTTGTGAAATCTAGGTAGAAAAGTTTCACTTTTGACCTTTCATCTAGTTAAAAAATTCAGTATAAAATAAAAAAAAAAAAAATTCTCTGAAATTTCAACAGTCCACCAAAGTTTTACCTCCTTTTCTTACACGCTTTTATGACAGTAAAGATCTTTCAAAGTTTTTAGCTCTTCAATTAGAGTTTTGTTCTGGTTTTCCAGGACTGCAACTCGGTTCTCCAGACATTTCACATATTCCTTCTTCTTCCTACGGCACTCTCGAGCAGCTTCTCTGCAACACAGAACAGAAGTCCCTGCTGTTTATCTGAGATTTGTCTCTTTTGCAGCGTTACAATACTGACCAACACGAAGAGAGAACTGAAATCATGAACAAAACGAATGGAAAGCTGCACCACCACAGGTGGAAAGCGTGACGTTGAGCAGCACCTGGTGACACCTATCAATCTGCAGGGAAAGAACTGTTTTCCTCCGATGGTGTGGGACACACAGAGCACATGGCACATTTTGATCAAAACTTGCAATTTTTGGTCACTGTTTGCTGCACATCACACCGGTGGCAGCAGTGTTAGCCTACATGAATGACCCCTGTCCTCTGAAGACACATCTACCCTGAGAAGGAAAGGCTGAGGGAGCTGGGTCTCTTTAGCTTCGAGGAGATTGATGGGTGACTTCATTAATGTTTATAAATATGTAAAGGATGAGTGCCAGGAGGATGGAGCCAGGCTCTTCTCAGTGACATCCAATAATAAGGGGCAATGGGTGCGAGCTGGAACATAGGAGGTTCCACAAAAACATGAGAAAAAAGGTCATGGTGAGGCTAACAGAGCACTGAACAGCACTGCCCACAGAGGCCATGGGGTCTCCTTCTGTGGAGACATTCAGAACCTGCCTGGATGCGCTCCTGTGTGACCTGGTCTGGGTGCTTCTGCTCCAGCAGTGGGGCTGGATGATCTTTCAAGCTCCCTTCCAACCCCTGACATTCTGTGATCTCAGCACAATCACACAGAATCACAGAATCACCCGGGTTGGAAGGGACCCCAAGGATCATGTAGTTCCAATCCCACTGCCTAGCAGGGCCACCAAACATACACATTCAGATCAGGTTGCCCAGGACCCAGTCCAACCTGGCCTTAAACATGTCCAAGGACGGGGCATCCACAATCTCCCTGGGCAGCCCGTTCCAGGGCCCAACCACTCTCCTAGTAAAGGAGACAATGCACTCACATACCTGTTCTTCATCAGCCTTATCTCTCGTTTCAGCTGCGGATCATCTGTCTTACTGGACTGTGACGTCAGGGTGACAGGAGATGTCATGACCACGGTCTGGGGGAGGGACGTGGTGGTCGGCGTGGTGCGGATCTGGTAGGTCTGCATGTCCCCTGATGCAGCTGTGGTGGTCACAGCACAACACGTCAAAACGTGGCAGCGTTACCAAAAAACACACCTGTGTTACTGATCAGCATTTGTAACCGATCCCATACTCACTCTGCACTACCACCTGGTTGCTGGGCACGAGTATCTGCTGGCCATCTGATGTCTGTGCATACTGCAGGATTGTTGTCCCAGGCTGAGTCCCGCCAGCATTCGTCATGGTTAAAGTCTGCAGGCCTTGCACTCCATCAGCGCCGGCACCGGCCAGCTGCAATCCATTTGCAGCAATGGCAACTTAAGGAGAGAGGGACATGCAAGAAAATATCTGTCACTGTACGTTATAAAACACAGATAAGGCTGCAGAATGTACATCTCTTCCAGTCGGCAAATCTGTATCTCAACCCACTGCTGAAAAGCACTGCTAATTTCAAATGGCTTTTCATGAACCCATCCCTGGGGACAAAGGGGGAAAAAAGTGGGAAACAGCAATATGAACAGCAAGGCCACAGAATATGGGGGGACAGGAGGTCCTCCAGGCATCCCCTGAGGCCCACAAGGAGCCTTTTGGTGCAGATCTCAGGTATACAGTGGTACCCAATCACAGCTTTTGGACTAAATCTAACAGGCTGTTCTGTGCTTCGTACAAACATCCTTTGAACGCCTTGTCTAGATGTGCAAAATTTAAGATAATAAAGCAGAGTTTACCTGGAGCCTTTCGACACCAGTCTGGTTTCAGACAGGAAACAGTACTAATGTTATTAACTATCAGATAAATAACCAAACCTTATGAATTTCATCTTAGTCTCAAATGTGTAAGAAAAAGATCTGTATTTTACAGATTTTATTTCTGTTTAGCAGAAATCTGTGGAGGCAGGCACACATTCTGTACAACGTACTGTACTGTCCAGTGCTTGTCTGGTAGATGGGTGTGGGAACAGACATGGACGTGACAGTGGAGACCCCAGGACTTTCCTCATCTCCTTTTCTATCCCTTGTATCTTCAGAAGAGAGATCTTTCAAAATTTTTCTATGAAAAAGAAGAGTTTATCAGCTGTAATGGCAGGCAAAGATCACAAGTTACTGCAGTAACAGTTGCCAACTACTATCCCTATTTTGCATTGCAGAAATGAACACTGTTTGTTTGATAGAAAAGAGTTTGAAGATTACCAGAATTTTGCATGAGGTGACTGAGTCCAACTCTTTCTGTAATTACATTTTTGTAGTTTTTAAATTCTAGGTTTTTTATTTAATCATTTCACATGTTAAGAGCAATTCAAGACAGCTTCTGATTTATAAGAGATCTGTGTGTGCAGGTCAGCGCAAACCCCACATTTTCAGTAATTATCCTCTAAAAGCCTGAAATCCTTGGACTGGTAAACCTGCAGTGAGAACCTGCAGCAGCCAGAGCAGATTTCAGTAACCTCCAGTGTGCCAAAACGCTTTGTACTGAAGTCTGTCTTGTACTGCAGCTGCATCACTTCATTTCAGTACAATCCTGCATCAGAGTTTCCACCACAAGCATTTTCCAGGGGTTTATAGCTGGCCTAGGAAGGGATTTTTCTGAGTTACAACTTGATACTCAGTTCTCTCAAGAACAAACCTTGGACACCCAGTTAAAACCAGTTTGCTCTGCCTAATGTCTGAATAAACGAGAAAGGAAAAGTAACCAGAAAGTTACTTCAGGAAAGTTTAAAGTAAGATCTTTCGCTCCGTCAGCACACAGTGGGACTGCTTACTTGTTCCCTGCATTTACGACATCATGGAGTGAAATTAGAGCTGATCAACAATTTTCCCTGGGCCACATCACCTCCAAGTCCACCTCCAGCCCGTTAAGTCAAAGTTTCCCTGCAGCAAACGATAGCTCACGTGGCATCCTCAACTTGTGCAGTGCATGAGCAGATGCAACCCATGTTTCAAGAGGGGGAAAACAAGGCAGGGGTCGACGGAACAGAGAAAGCTGTCGGAAGAAGCTGCTCTCTTGGATTCCAGTAACAGCACGAAATAAAGAGCGTGCAGCACTTACCGGTAAGATGGACGACGCGCTAAGATCCCCCGAGCTTTCTGAGTAGAGCCTATGCTGTCTGATGAGTCCTGAGAATCCTCGCTCTCAGACAAAGACGACACCTACAAAACACATCCCATGTGGGTGCCCTGCGTGCCACGGAACAGAGATGCAGAACAGATCACACGTGTTATTTTTGTCTGAGCTGCAGCAGCATGAAAATGACACAAATGCGGCTGATTACACAGAGGAAGAAGAAATGGTGGATTTCTAGACTCAGTGCTGTCTGATCTCTGGCAGTTCTGTTTCACAGTCAAACAGAACATTTTCACTGTAAAAGCAAAGGCTGCAAACCTATCAGCTCCCTATAAACAGAAAACTCAAGAGATTCTCCTACCATAAGCTGACAAACTTCCACCACCTGAAGCCAATGGCCCTACGACTGCAGGATTAATCCAACCAGAAATTCTAAAACAATTTGAAGAAATACAAACAAAACTCTTACAAACCCAAATACCTAAAGAGCTGACGTGGCCTGCAGAGGTACAATGCTCCCAGATGAATTTGTCTGAGGAGACCGAGAGAACAGAAACAGGAACAGCATTTATGTACAAACACATGAAATGAACGTGTTCTGCAGAGACGAGCAGCACGTTTTGGTGGCCAGAAGATGAGAACCAAGTGACAATAATATTTAAGGCAGAAACATATCAGGGAGTAAATACATAAAGTTATCTCCAGCCTCGTCCCACTGTGTTCTCAGCCAGCTGCCAAGTGTAATTCCTTCCCTTGAAGCTCCTTATTAAATACAAGCTAACAAAACACGTCCTCGTACTTATCTGTGTGCCAGCAACAAGAATGCACACAGCTCTGAGAAAAGCTTCTCTCACTTAACTGCTGCCACTGCCTCAGAGATAAAAAGCACAACCTACTATCAACACTTGGAAGAAAAAAAAACCCACACTGCTCACATATGACCTTTTTCCCTCTGAACAACAAGGCCACAATGCTCATAAATTACCCAAAAATACAGGGCTACCTTTACTGGGGACCCTGCAGTCAGAATATAACAGGAAAGGGGCTCAAGGCAGCCCAGTAAATCGGATGCTGAGCTGCTTTCAGCAAGGTGAAGCGTGTTTTCTTTTCCACTATCAGTTATAGCAACAATGGTCGCTGAAGAAGTGTCAGTGGTTTTCTTCTTCTCATGGTTTATCAGTTGAACGTCACATGAATAGATAAGCACAGCTAAAAAGATGAGAAACCAAGGAGTGTTTCAGCACAGCCCTTCCACTCGCTTGGTGGATTGCTGCAGTTATTTCACAGTGTAACTTCAGTGCCTTGCTGCCCAGAGGGCTCTGCAGCCCAGAACTGAACGGAGCTGTAACAGATTCAGCTGTCGCTCCCCCAGGGCACCTCTCTGAAGTGGCTTGAGCAAAAATCACATGGCGAGTGAGTAAGCAAGCAGAGCAGTTGGGTACCACAGAAATGGAGTCACAGCGCACGTGGTGAGCAACCAGCAGCTCCCCCATCATCACTCAGGTCTGCCTTTTCTTCACTGGGTTACGCTGTGCTCTCCTTACTGAGTTACTGAAGCACGCTGGTTGCATGTCTGCTAAGAGCACCAGCTAGAAAGCTGTGGTTTGGTTTGCCTGCTTTTCTTTTTTTATAAAGGGAGGTAATATCAAACAGCTTAATTTCAGTGACAACTTTAGCACTACAGATAACTTCTACCTTAAATACTCAGTAAGAATGGTGCATTCCCATCACCCTTTCGCTGCATTCTATCTCTCACAGATACTTAGCAGACTGAGCTGCATCAGACAAGCCTTCACAAGTCTTCTTGTGCACGTAGAACAGGATTCCTGGTTATTCAACAGACACTTTGTGGTTACCTGCACTGTTTGCACCTGGGGTGAGTGGATTACAGAAGAGGACTGCGCTGTCTGAATCACTCCCTGGACCTGGACTTGCTCTCCAGGAAGCTGCACAACTGTCAGAGGAGCAGGACCTCGCAGAGACATCTGCAACAGATCAGAGATAGTGAACAAAGCACAGCTTCTGCAGCAGTCAGAAGACGTGAACACATGAAGGAAAGCTAGAGGAGAACATGCATCAGCAGAAGCTTCTTTTAAGTTAAGCCCCAGAAGTTATCCTGCAAAGATGTGCATTTTTCAGGTATATATCTGCATACGAAAAGGCTGAAACTGTTACTTATTTGCCTCAGGTGAGGGAGAAAATCAAATACGCATGATGGGCAAATGATTAAAGTGCTGCAACTTAAATACAGGTTGTCCTAAATGAAGGCCAACAGAGCAGAATTCCTCACAACCACAGTGCTGAGGAGAGCAGAGCATACATACATAGACTGCTCCCATATTTCTCCATCAGTGTTCCCAGTTAAAGGCCCACATTTACAGCACTTCACCTTTGCTAAAGGTTAGATTCCATCTCAGGGGCGACTCACAAGCAGAAATACGAGCACTGTGATTCCCACCAATGTCAGCAGGAGTTTGGGGCACTGAAAACTAAACCCAGACGAAACCATCAACAAGTCCCAGGGCTGAGATCAAACCAACAGCACCAAAGCAATGCAGAAGGTGGCACGACTCGTGTGCACGTCGGGCTGCTTGCCCGTTTTTAAGCAATGTCACGAAGCCGTTGTGCAAAGATTTCCAAGATAAGAACTGGCAGGAGCAGAGCAGGGCAGAAGCTGACTGATCTACTTGGAAAGGCAAGGCAGAAGGGCGGTATGGAAGGTATCAGCCATGAGAGTAAAGAAATGAGGCAAGGAACACGAGTTCTGGCCAAGCAAGCAGAGCAAAGAGCAGATTTTTCCAAGTAAAAATTACGGCATCTCTTAAAATATTTTGCTCCTTAATGTTTTGCAACTATCGATTTCAATTAATGTTGTAGCTGAAATCTAGGCTTAATTGGCAAAACTTTATTACTGCTGCTGCTCCTGTATAAAGACTGTAAAATAAATCACGTTCCATTAGGTCTGCAGTGGATTTCTGTGTGGATTTTGCACGAGCCTTTGTGCTTGAAATTCATCAAGTTACACACGCAGAAGCACAAGTTTCCTCGCCACACTTCTCCACCAGTTTTATTAATCTGCAATGTGTGACAAGATGAAGGAATCGTTAAATCTCACACTGATAGCTTTGCATTTAATGCTACCTGGGGTGCATCACAATATCAAGTTGCACCGGCATCCTTACATAAAACCAGATCCAAAGATCAGCCCACTGCAGACCAACAGCAGGACGCCTGCTGGAGCTCTGCAGTCTTTGACTCATGCAGTTATCCAAGTTTTGCATCAAATTTAAAACACTTCCATAGATTACCCAGCGGACAAGCTGCAAAACATTGGTTCACAAGAGTGCTGCAGACTTTACCTAGAGAAAGGTGCTTCAGATGCAGACATTTGAATCACGAGGAAGTCAGGTTAGAGCTTTGAATGTGATGTTACCTCCAGGAAACTATGTCAAATTTCCAACTCCATACGCTTTATCACATTAAATATATTCATGTTGGGCTAAAATCCAAGTGTTTCCATGGTGCTGAGCACCCAGAACTGCCATTGCTACAAAAGGAGCTGCAAATGCTTCTTCTGAAAAAAAATGAAAGTCAGGCCCTCGATTCGTTACCGAGCAGCTCCTGCAAGTCAGGCTGCTGGCCGTGTCAGAGCACATTCCACCCAACCCAACTGTTGGGCTGCATCTGCCCATCTCGCTCGCATGACATTAATTTTGGTCTTCTGAATACACACCCTTTTATTAATTGTGCTGTCCATCAATATGTATATTTCTCTCAACCTTCTCTCGTTTTTTCCTTCTCCAAGTGTTTCTAAAATTCAAGAATTAATACAGTTTGTAGCACGTGTGAAAAAAACGTGGCTCTTAACCACCTCAAACGTTTGCCGAGGTTCGGCCCAAGCTTTACCTGTTGAGCAATATGAGAGAGCTGAGCTGCCTGCAGTGCTGTACCTTGTGCGGCCGAGGGCTGGGAGGGCGGCACGGAGCTGCTGCCGCTCTTGTGCACCTCTTCCATAATCAGCTACAAGAGAAGGAACAAGTTCAGTTGGTTAACAATAACTCGGAACAGGAGGCGGGAGCCCGAGCCATGCTTCAGAAAGTCTCAGTGCGTGGTGCTTTTAGCCTCGTTTGCACCTTTTTAATTAGCTCAATTAGCGCGCCGCCTCCCCAGGCCTCAGAGCAGCACAAAGCAGTGCCTGTGATGGCCCAAGCGGCTGAGTTCTGATCGCTGGCACCGCCTCAGGCCCGGCGCTGAATTTGCTGTGAAGAACATTTACCGAATATCCCGAGTTTTGGTGAAAATGCACCATCAGATCACGAGATGTGGGAAGAAAACCTAAACAAAGCAGCACTTAAAGAAAATGTTTTCCCCAACGTTTCGCCGAGCTCGCAGCCAAATCCATCTTCCAGCAGCTGAAGGTACAGAAACACAAATCAGGAATTCAAAGAACACAGAGCTGAGTTTGAAACGTCTCCGCATAACAAACCAAGTAACGCTTCTCTCATCTCCGAGATCTTATATTTAACTGTTCAACACGACCTGACAGCAAGGCCCTCCCAATGCTGGGGGATACGGCGATGTAAAAACGCAGGCTGTTGGGTGGGGGGAGTGGGTGGACCAGCCGGGAGCAGTAAGAGATGATCGGTGAGCGTTAAACATTTTGTCACAGAAGGTTTCAAACTGTTGAGAGGACAGTTGCTATGAGACTGGAAATTACATTTCTTTCTGTGGAAATGTGAGTCATTGATTTTTCCCTACTGAGATAAACCACAGCTCTCTCAGCCTGACGTTTACTCAGAGGGTAAGAAGTCAGCACGCACCAGGAGCAGCGTTCGTTCACGCAATGAGGATCCCAGGGCAGAACTCCTCAGGAAGTCACTCAAACCTGGGCTTTACGGAGGGATAAGCGAGGAGAGGGCAATGGTTTGGTGCTACACGAGGCCGCGTCCTTCACACTGCAGGACAAACACCCTCAAGCACCCAGTCCAGCTTCCCACTGTGCAATTCGCCCATTGCTTCAGCTTGCAGCAGCACGAGGAAGGCTGGATTGCAGAGTGGGTCCGTGGGAGCAGTGCTTGAGCTGCATGCAAACAGCCCCATGCACTCCCTTCTCCCATTGGTGCTGCTGCAGAGCTCACTTCAGCATCTCAGGGGCTGTCTGGCTTTGTTTTTAAGGAGATAAAATAGAGAAGTGAAGGCATTCAAACATCTCACAGCTACAAAGGACAGAGAGCAGAATGAACCGCACCCATCGCAGCTTTGTGTTCCCCCTCCTCTTGCTTTACCGAGGCCAATCTGCATTTTGCACCTGGGCAAAGGGAGATACGTGCAAATGTCACCAGTAAACAGGGCACTGTCAAACTGAAATCCAGTCAGCAGCAAAAAGCTAACATAAATTTCCAGTGCTGCAGAAATAACCCATTCATCTCTGTAGTGCTAAACCACATTCCCCGCTTCCCCCACTCCTTCACTGCTCGTCTCTGCTTGGCTGTCCCATGAAAACTCGCAACAACAGCAAAACTGATTGCAAGAAACAATGAAACTGATAGAAAACCACTCAAAATAAACAAACAGGGGAGAGAGCACAGAAACCTTTGCTCATCTTTCTCCGAGAGGTGTGAAGTTGTACTTACAGGAATAAAGAAAACACAATATTTCCCATCACAAATACATTTTCTCAAGTTCATTGCAACGCTACTTGCTTGGCAGAAATCAACTAAAGGTTCAGCCAACATCCATCAATTTTGGTAAAACAAAGTAGATTTGGCAGACAAACTTCACACAGTGAAAGTTATTCTTGCATTTTACACCCTCCATGGGATGGTACCTCCACTGCTGGGCTCTGCACACTGCCTGATGTGCCTCTGCCCTGCCACAACAACCCACGCACCTGGAAAACCAGGAACTTGGCACTGGAAAGGCCTCTGGTGAACACCTGGAATGCTGATTGCCATCTCTCAGCTCTCAGAAATTCAGTTCCAGCGAAAAACCTCAACCTGAAGGGCTCAGCTCAGAAGAGAAGTACCGAAGATGGGAGATAGGAGGGCTGCAGCCTTCACTGCGCAGCTACAGCTGCCTCCAGCAACAACAGAACGTGCATTAATCAGAACTGGCTGCACAGTTTTGGAGTGAAGGAAGACATGAGGGGACACAGAAGGGTACACCTGAACTTGCAGCACTCTGCAGGAAAACCACTTTTTATCATTAGATGGGCAAGGTTGATGCTTTTCAGAACAAAACCTCACAGTCACTTCAATTTACGTGAAAGGACGCTGCAATGGCAGCACTACAAAGAATGGATTTGTTTGAAAAGTTGTGAGAAGCGACTGCCACCACTTCCAATTCCACTTCACTTTCGATTAGCGGCCTCAGATGGAGCCCCAAAGTACAACTGGGGGGCAAAGAATGAAACCACGGAATACAAAAGCTGTGCACAAGGCAAAGCACTGCGAGCTGCAGCGTGGCATCACCAAAGGAAGAACCCACCTTCTTAAATCTAACAGGTGGAAGGCCTGAATTACACTTCAGTATTGAAATGCTGTAAGAAGGACTGATTCTTTAAGGATGCTACAAAGTCAGTGTTCAAAGAATAGTGGAGACTGAGTTTTCTCTTCAAGTGCTAAGTGTGGAGCCAACTCTTGGAAAGGGGAGATAACAGCAGGACAAGGGGAAATGGTTTGAAGCTGAAGGAGGGCAGATTGAGGTTGGATGTCAGGGGGAAGTTCCTTGCTGTGAGAGTGGTGAGGGGCTGGAACAGCTGCCCAGAGAGGCTGTGGATGCCCCGTCCATCCCTGCAGGTGTTCAAGGCCAGGTTGGATGGGGCCCTGGTATTAAATGGCGAGGTTGGTGGCCCTGCCTGTAGCAGGGGGTTGGAGCTTCGTGATCCTTGAGGTCCCTTCCAACCCAGGCCATTCTGTGATTCTGTGAATAATCAAACATGGGTGGATATGATCACAGAAAATAATTTCAACCATCTGGTGAAAATCCACTCCACCACATACTGAAATTTTGGATTCCTTAATGCCTCACAATGTGCTGCCCTCACAAGCAAAAGTTGGTTGCTAAAACACTTTCTGCTTCACCTTACAATGAAGATGATTTAGGAAAGCATTTTTCACCCAGAAGACGGACAGAGCTGCAATTCTTTTTCCACTAACCACTGAAAGCAGTGAAGGACAGCGCACCTCGTGCACTCAGCCAGGAGAAGCCCGGAGTCAGACTGCCCGCTCAGCTCACAGCCTTGGCTGCGTTCTGCACCGCATCGAGCTCTTCTCACAGCTCCACGCATGTTTCCTTCCACTCTGCCCCCCGTTTCTGCCTCAGCAGCGCTCCGAACACGAGAAACAAAACCCCGCAGGCTTCGAACGGACGGGGCAGACGGCCCCGCGGGGACCTCGGGATTTGTGAGAGGGAAAACGTCGCTGAGATCGTTATGAAACGACACCGCACGGCCACCTGGAAGCGGCCCGGGGGCTGCGGGGCACAAAGCGGATGGAAACGCGCGTCCGGCCTCAGCGCTACAGGACCGCCACCTCCGCCTCGCGGAGCCGCACGGGGAGAGGCCGCCCAGCAGCTCGGGCCCTCCGCGCTCCCCGAGCCCCGCAGCGGGGTGAACCCTCAGGCGGAGCCCGCGGGGCCTCAGCGCCTGGAGCGGGCCTAGGCCGCACCCCACGGCCAGTGCTGAGGGGAGCGACGCGGCCTGGCCTAGGCCCAGGGGTGGCGGGAGCGCCTCACCGGGCCCGGCGGGGGCGGGGCGGGGCGGCGGGGAGGGGGCGGCCTCCTTCGCCCGTTCTTACCTCAGAGGCCCTCCAGGCCTCGCCGGTGGCCGCGCGTACGGAGAGCCGCAGCGCTCGTCTCCGCCTCAGGAAAGCAGCGCCGGCGGCATCGTAAACACGGAGGGCCCGCGCGGGACGCTCGGGGTGGGCGGGCTGCGACCATAGAGTCTCCGCGGAGGCCTCGCCTAGAAATCCCCACCATAGAGTTCTCGCAGCGCAGAGCCCCGGAGGTGGGGGCTAGAGCGCCGCTCTGGCACCGCCCACATCCGGCGGCTCCCGAGGACGGAGACCATAGAGAGGAGGAGGCAGAGCGCCGCCGCGGCCCGAGAGCGGGAAGGCGGCTGAGGTGGCGCGCGCAGGGCTGGGCGCGGCCTTATTCTCCACAGAGCGTCGGGCAGCGTTCGCTTCGCGAAAACGAATAAAACCTTTAGTTTATTTTCAGCTGTACAAATTCAGGCGTAAAATAAAAAAGAGCTGTGGCGCTGGATTTCACCACAGCAAAAGGCATGTTAAGAGAGAATGACGTATTGTAGAACGCAGACTTTTGCCCTGTAATTTATGGCTGATCTTTTATTTATTGAGAACAGTTCTATTACAAAAAGGAATTTCAGGCAGTTTTAATCTTAACTAAGGTCAAACGTCCATGAGCAGGGAGGATTTTGACCACCCCGGGGCAATTTTAGGGTTTTCCCTCTGCTGCTCACAGTTGTCAATACAAAAAGACAAAAGGCTGTGGGGTAGCAGCGGCCTTTCACAGTGATTCTCACAGCACATAAGGGAAATTCCATTCTGTTTGCCCCTGGCAGTCCCTCCCTGATGTTCGATGTCTGTAACTGCTGTTTAACTGCTGTTCCAGCACCAAGCGTAAAAAGCAGCGTTGAAAGGGTTCTGATCAAAGCTTTGGTGCAATATGAAAGCGTTGTAGAGAAGCTCCTTATCAGATGGGTGCCAGGGATCCCAGCCGTTGAATAGGTGATACCAGCTCCTGCCTGTGCCATCGGATATCATAGGAAGCCAGGAGAATGCCCAGGAATTCCCTGCTCCCAGGATCAGGGTGCTGAGGCCAGGCTCCAACCTTCGGTTTCCCTGTAAGCACCACCGCTTTGCTTTGTTACGATGCACCCCATCAGAAACACCCACAGAAGTCAACCAAACCCCCAGGCAGGAGTTGATGTGGGCATGGAGGAGGTGGGAACGCCCTCCACAGCAAAAGCTTGGCGTTCTCAGGATTCCTCTTTGTGAGGACGACTCAATGTTTTACCTACACCTGTAGTTTTACTGGGAGGTCAAGGTATCTCATAACATGCCTGAGCCACAGCTGTGACAACCAAAGCAATAATCTTCAAGGAATCTGATCACTCAAATCTAACATTTATGAAAAGATTTATTGGCTATTTCAGCTTCATTAATTGAACAAGTCTAAGATATTTTTTTTCTGTCTTTCATTTTCTTTTAGAGGTTTCCCAGTATTAATAAAGATTTACTTAAAACGAAATGTGCACACTGTAAAACTGGCATTTGTAGTAAATAACGTGTTTGTGTATTCTTACCCAGAGCCACGTAACCACTAAGTGGCACGTACATCAATGGTAGCTGCTGTTAGATGATCATAATTACATCCTCACTGGTAATAAACCGTACCTTAAAAGACTCGTAGATGTTAAGTAAATCTTGATTTAAAAAATTCCACTGTTTTTGACAGCAGAGATTCTAGTGTTCAATCCTAAGTGCCACCAGGGCACGTCTCATCAGCTCACTATGGAGCCTTACACAATTGCTTTGTTCTTCCAGTGAAGAGAAACCCCCAAATCCTGATGGGAATTGGCACAGGAGTGCAGGGAGCTCAGCTATTCACAGGCGCAGGCCTCATGCACTTCTATGTCAAGTAACAAACAAAAATACAAGTTCTCCCTTTCATGGGCGCTAAGTGCTGAACAATCTTGGTTCTTTAAAAATCCTTCAGGGAAACAGCAGATAAAGAACTAAACGAGCAATCAGGCATCAATATTTATTAACACAAGACAAAGGAAACACAATCAATGCGTTAATGGAACACTGTCCAGCCAGATGTTAAATTTAAAAATGTATATCTAATCTAATTTTAAATAAATAAAAACTTTTTACATAATTACATAATGCTGTAATCTGAATTTGACAATGGTAAATAGGTTGACAGAAATTAAAGAAAAATTGCATTTAGGGCTAGAGTTGATCATTTTTACAACCTTTTTAGGACAGTTAGTATGACACATCTTAATTACATTTATTTAAACCAGAAATGCAGTGCAAATGTTAACGAAACAGGACTCGAAATTACCTGTAGCCAACACATTTTGCTTAGGGAGTATTCATAAACAGTAAGACATACAAAATATTTTAGTTCCAACTGGTAAAAATTCCTAGTTTAAGTTTCACTGCAGCTGGTAGCTTGGAATCTGACAGACGGCAAGAGGAAATTATTTGTCCTCTGCAACTGGATAAGCTGCAAAGCCAAACAAGCACGGGAAGTCTGCTGCTTGGGACTCAACACCTGATTCAGCAGTTATGGAACAGAACCCAACTCTGAACCTGAACACGTGACATCAGAACCTTCAGTGGCCCTGCAAGTTTAGTGAAGTTAAATATCTCAGTTCTCATGTGGAAAGACACCAAGCAAGCATTTGAAAGTGAAATGGTCACATCTCTTGACAGCCCTCCCAAGACAATCAAATAATCATTTATCAGTTTGGAAGAACAAACTGACCCTGACCTCAAAGAGGCTAGCAATGAAAAATACTTAGCACTTAGTGCTGTACAGTTAGTTACCTCACAGGGATGTTGTAAGGATTAGGTAATATCCTCATCTACAGATGAAGAAACTGAAGGAGTGAAATGACCTGTTGAAGGCCTTGTGGCAAGTCATTAGCAGAGCTGGAGTTAGAAATCGGGGTTTCCAGATTCACAGCTCCGTACTTCTTCCTCTCCAACACTCTGTTTTTCACTGCACCAAACACAGACAAAAGCATTCAATGAAATCAAACCCAGCCAGCTTTATACATCACTTACTGGCAATCAAGAGCAGAATGTTATCTTGTTCTAAGGACAGGACTGTAAATTTAGTTCTCAGAGAAATGTAATATACCAGGAGAGAAAGATTAAGAGCACGCAGTAAGCTTGTGAGACAAAAGCCCAAAATTTGAGAAACTACCAAATACTTCTCCATATAAAGACCAAAGGAAAAAAAAAAGTCAGGTGTGCCATTCAAAAAAATTCCATTTCACAAAGTCAATTTGCCATGTACTGAGAATCCGTGATCAGATTAATGGATCCACTTTTTATTTCTGAAAAGAAAAAAGGGAAGTACAATAAAATACTAGATCTGTATTTGAAATCCATCTCTGTGAACAAACAAGGTTTGTTTCAACAAACAACTTCCCCAAAGCTTTAATCTCAGTAAGAAAAAGGCCCTTGGTTGCTTTTTTCCTGAAATATGCAACAACAAAGTGAAGCTGCACTGCAGTTCGCTTTGCTGTGCAAGAAAAATCAAAAAAAGTGGCTCACAGCAAAACAAGGAGATTCTCCACTTCACTGGCTGAAAAAGAACAACTTCAGTGCACTTCACACCAGAAATAAGCAGCTGCAGTACCAACTGTATTAGTCACAGTTACACCTGTTGCTGTCCCTACACTGTGGCCAATTTGTCAAAACTAAACATACAAACCTTCTTGTAAAGGTATTTCAGGATGCATGTTGTAAGGAACTGGACACCAGCGGCAGAAAACCTGTCACATCCATGCAGCAGCACAACAGCACGGAACTTTCATCTGCAATGCTGTCTCATTACAGGGGCAGATAGGGAAAAACAAACTGATACACACTTATAAACTGAAGCGTTTGCAAACAACTCAACTCGAGACGTGCCGCAGAATCTTGCGGTTTCTACTTCAGCACTGAATATTTTCCAAAACCATTCAGAGCTTCCCATCTCCGTTGCAGAACTCCTGCCCTCAGAGCTAACAGAATGCATCAGGAGTTGTTCAAGAACCAAACTGGGATTTGCTTACAGATCCGCCAGGTTCTGCGCTGATAACTGCCACAGGATCTTCAAAGCTCATCCTACAAACCTTTTAAAAACCACCTACAAATTTGGGACGAGGTAATGAGGAGCATTTTAATAACAAGTTTATTTACACTGTATACCGTATTTGACTCAAAAAACCCTGCTGCAATATCTGGTATCAACTCTCATTGCTTCCAAAATCATATTTCCTTAACACCCGTAGGAATTTAGAATATTATTCAGGATTACTTGAATAAAGGCTGTTCTGAGTCAGAGCTTAAACGCCATCTCTCCCTTCAGCCCAGCGTGCAGTCGCTCCCTGCAGCAGGAAGAACTTGGACCCGCTGCTCTACAGCTTCTGCTTCTTTATGTTGACCAGTGTGAAAGCTAACACAGCATTCTGAAGGTTGGGATATTAACGTTAACGATGCATTTACCAGAACTGCTGTTGCATTTTCGTGCCTCCTTCTGTAGTAGTAGAACTGCTCTCGGCCAAAACCCCAGAAATATCAAACTGCTTCCAGGGAACGTTTGGAAGGAATCTGGGTCATCATCTCCCAGCTTACAGCAGAGCTCATCTACTGTGATTCTTGCTATACCCCCAAGGGAACTGGATGGAATAATGACTGAACTGCACAAACAGTGAATTTAGCTGCGTGTTCATCCATAGGATTTTTTTCCTCCTTTAAACACGAGGTTTCAGAGTGGAGGCAGAGACTGTAACTCCAGTGCATCATTTCAGTCAAGCGTTTTGGACTTAGCACTGCGATTTCTACCAGGTTCAATGCAACTCTTTAAATATCTCAGCCTCGTTTAGGAAGATGTGCCTTTAAATCATGGGTTTCTATGTGCTACGACACGCTTCTGGCCAGCAATAAAAGACTACATACTGAAAGAAGAAAACTTGTGTGAGATCCTCCTATCTCACATCAGCTGTCTAACCGAATGCAATTATGCTAAGGACCACAAAAGTTACTTGTCCTTAATTTCTACCTTCAGCTGTCATCATTACCCAAGTTAATTTTCTATCTAAGTGAATTATGTATAATAATATTTACATATTTAAAATATAGGCAAAATTCTTTTTTAAATTCAAGAAATATCTATCTGAATAAGTAACTCTTAGATTCCGTAAGTTATTGATTTGGTCATGGCACGATTTTAAATAAGTTGTGTGATCCCACAGAATGGATAGCTACAGTACAGATGCAAAGTACATTATATAGTAGGGAACTGCAGAACTCCAATGACCCTCCTCTTAATAGTTTATTATCTTAACTAAATAAACCCTCCCCTTAGAGAATCCTAAAACAGTATTAGATAAAAATACAAATATGTACAACAGATGAAAAAAGTAACACTACTGTAAAGGCCTTAGGAATTTTGTAGCTCACATGCTTGTCAACTTTGCATTTGCTATAAAGCTAATATTTCAGTAAACCGTTACGAATGTTTTCCATTGTCTACCACATTTCCTTTTTTCCACTGGTAGTTCATGTGATCTTAATATCACAGGATGAGATGAAGGGAATATGGCAGCAATCTCAAACTTTATATCAAGTATTAGTAATTTTCACCAGCTTCATTTCTACGGCCACCCTTTGTCGTTTGGTGGAGCCATCAAGTTTCTGAGCATCGCTCCCCCACACACTACATGTTATAAGCAACATAGATGGGGTCTAACTGGTCAGCCAGAAAACTGTCACGGAGATGCATCCGTTGTTTCTCCCCCCTGGAATTGATAGGAATAACGCCGGGATCAACCACCACCACCACTCCCACAATGAGATAATGCTCTTCCAGGACCACGTTTGTAACCAGAGGAACCAAATCCAGGGCCTCCTGTTCACAGCCACACAGCTCCACGACGACCACGAGCAAGTTGGTCCATGTGAATACAGCACTGAAAGTTACAAAGAGCAAACAAACAGAAAACCGAGTTATTTTCACAAATACAAAAATGCAGAGTTCCGAATTTTTTTCCTTAGATAGCATTTACCACCTGATTTGCATTGCATTACCAAGTAGCACAACTCCAACGAATACCCACTGTCAGTGTGTCAAACATCAGTTCAGACACAAATCAATTTGACAAACGAATTAATTGCTGCCTTCACCGACTTAAGTGTAATCACAGAACTGGAAATTGTGATTTCTATTTTGAATTCAGACTTGTGAGACAAGATTCACAGTCAGTCAGCCCAGTATTATTTTTATCTACGGATGGGAAAGGAGATGCATATCAAGATCACACCACTTGCTGATGGTAACACAAAAAGAAAAAAAGAAGTATCTGAAAAAGTATTTATCTATGTTCTGTGCTTATGTTTTTTTTCTCCTTATTAAATCCTGCATCCTTATGTAAGCACTGCTACGTTCCATCTATACTAGGATGAATTCATTTTTCACTGCTGCTTTACCATTCAGCAATGCTCCTGTGCGTCCGAGATACAGACGTCTCGATATCAATCGGGTGGTAACGCAGCCCCCTCAGTTCCAGAGTTTCATCCAGTGCTCCAACGACATACAGAGCATCGTGGCGCTCTAGAGAGGAGAAATCAGAAATGAGATGCATGCGCACAACGAAAACAGGAAGAGGCAGACAGTAAATGGGATTTGGATACTAGTCAAGTGTCTCCTTTACACAGATACATTGATGAGAACTTATCCATTGCACTGTATGGGAGAAAACTCTTTATTTGAAAGATAAAGACTCGTTTCTGCCCTACCTCCGCTGGCAGCTGTAAGTTCTGTCCGACGCACAAAACCAAGGTACCCAGTCCGAGCCCAAAGTGTCTGAGCTGCATCTCCAAAGCTCAGACGAGTGTTGAAATGATCAGCTTGCAGGGTTTCGTTGTCGTAGATGGTGTAGTAGCCACTGGCTGTGTGTGGGCTGTTCACCCAAATCTGCAGAAGTGGAAAAACAGATCCGCAAGTTACAACAAAAGGGCATCTTCTGAGTGTTTAAATAAAGCAAACGATAAACTAACAAGGAGGGTCTCATTAGGTATGAACAAAGCTAAGGCCTTCCAGGTCCAAAAACGTTTCACGTTTAGCTCAAACCGCCAAGCACCCTAAAAATGCAGAGATCTTGCAGATATCCTCTGCTAATAACATTAAAGTGAGGATATGGAAACCTGTGGATTTTTATAATTTCAACACAGACTGAACATACTGTTGTGTTACTGAGATAAGCAGAGCAAAATATAAATTAGATTATTTGGAAGCCAGTCGTACGAGCAGTAACGCTCCAGCAGTAATTCAACTTAAAAGAGGCCCACAGGTATTGCTTACCATCAACTTAGATAATCAAAGAGAGAACACAGATCAAGAAGCAGACAGCAGGAAAAGCTACCCAAAAAGTCACATCTTACCTCTCCAAGATGAGAATCTCCAAGAGGCCCTTTTGTCTCAGGATTAACAATAACCACTTTGACTCCAGGTAAAATCTAAAGATCATAAGAAGGAATATGCAAATCAGTTTGTGAATTACCTTCACACACGGCTAAAGCACCAAGGCTGTTCATTTGTTTCCACAAAGGCACGGTTTCACCCATGGAAATCACTAACATGGATAGAACATGCTAGGGCACGTACGACGAAGCACTGTCAGAACAAAAGTATTTCCTGTCTGAAGAGCCACACGGGTAAGGCACTCTACTCCATTACAAATCAAAGTAACCTTTCAGAGGAGCAGTGTAACCAACACTCCCCATGCTATGCCACGAGGCCACAGCTATCAGCTACACGTCAGCATCATGAGGGGAAGGGGAGAAACGTGAAATTACCTTCCCAGATTCCGAAAGCAGCAGACTTTGTGGAGCTCCCCTTTCCACTAGACGTACTCTGAAATTAAAGAAAACACAGTCAGGGAAAGAAGAGAGCTGAAATCTACTGAGAGGAGTGGTAGCTCAGTGCTATTACAACATTTTATAGATGAGTTACTCATAAAGCAAACTTACTGTACCTGTCATGTCTCAAGGATTTCAGGTCTACATACACTGTGGTGGGATCAGGCCCAGAGGTTCCCTAAAACAGTAAACATTAAAAAATATATATTTTAGGCAACTTGTGCCCATGTGGGGCTAAGCTCACAGTAAAGAATCACACTCAGATTAGGAAGTTTGCATTGTACTCTCAATTGGTAACGTGGAAACCTGATGGCAGTGACAGCACAGGCCCTAGAAAGCATTCCTGTTACCTGCAAACAGATAGCAACGTTGACTCTTGATCCAAAGGTGGTGCTTACAGCACGAGATGACAGGCCAATGTCTTTGAAGAGTTTTGAGAATGAATGAGTGAGAGAAACTCGTGGTCGTTCCTCTGCAACAACCACACACGTCCGGACACAGGACAGATTAATTCCTCGTGCCTAGAAAAGAGTGTGCAAATGAGTGCACAGGACACTGCACCGAGATCTCATCCCCCTGAGAAAGTGACTTCTTGTGCTCAATGTCCTCTTTTCAGTTCCTATTTGTTACTGTAAAATATCTGACCAGAGCCTAAAAACATTGGTAGAACAAGATTGTCAGCACAGCTCCCTTGCTAGAGAATGTAGTGCCATGTGCTTCTGCAGAGCTTGTCAGCTAAGATTACACCTTTCATTCCCTATTTTATATAGATGGAAACCAAACCAAGTGAGAATGTGGAGCCATTTATAGAAGTTGCACTGAGCCTTTAACCAAACCAAGACCAGAATCCATTAATCCGTTATTACTTCCAAACCATATCATAAATGCACTGAACAGCATGAGCACTACAGACCCGTACGTTATTCTGTTAACTGGTGACAGACCACAAGGCAGAGGGACTCTATGCCACCAACAGAACAAGACTGATTCTTAACCTTCTAGATGGAGCTCTCAAATTATGTCAGTAAACCCCAAGCAGAAAACACCTCCAGCCTTTTATGCAGCTGTTTTTTCCTTCCTCTCATCCCCCAGGAGGAAACCCCTTTATTTAGCCAAGCACTTAACGTGTGTGCTTTACATCATGCACTGATCTGAGCCTTCACTGCAGACTGTTATATAAGCAATTCCTCCGCAGAGCATTTTGCTGCTGGCATCCTCTCTTCAGGGCTTGCCCAGCAGTCTCTGACACTCCTTGGCAATGTGCCCCCTACACTGCAATGCACGCACCTTACTTGATTTCAATCCTTTTAATTTCCTGGGGCTCCAAACATTCTTTTGTTGCTTTTGCTTTCTGAGCAAGCTGTGGGCAGCAGGCTTGTGCATCATTATGTGTTGTCTTTAACAACCGTGTCACTTCACTTGCTACAGCAGTTGCATTAATTTATGTGGCGCAATTGTTAAGAAACATTTCTCACCTTTAATGTTTCAACTTGGTTTCCAAGTCCCTTTGTGCACAGTTCCATGACTGAGTAGGAACAGAAAGTGTCCCTTATTTTATGCTGGCTGACAGTAGATAACCAGAGAGAAAGATTGGATTCCAGCTCCATAGGAGGAATTAAAATTGACTGGTGTCCAGAATACACACTGCGAAAAACATCAAAGAGAAGAATATATTTTTGTGTAGCAGGTAGCAATCTTTAAATTAATATTTACTATATTTTCATTTCGTCTTACATTCCTGATAGACCACAAGCAAGCTGTGGGACTCTGATCTGAGGCAAACTGATGATAGCTCCAATGCCCACATTCTGTAGCAACAATGTATTATAAATACAACTTACTTTACAAGAACAACAATTTATGTGCACACAAGCGTGCACACACTGAAAGCAAAGGAAGAGAATCAGCTCAACCACACAATCTACAGAAAGAAAATTCCATTGCTGCAACATATAATCAAGGAAGAGAAGCATTCTGAAGCCAGTAATATTTGGCAGCACAAATGTGCATAATCAACATGGGATAACAACTTGCTAACCTGCAGGAAAAGGGAACATATTATTGTCAGTTTAAGACAAATTCTCCTCTTGCTACAAGTTAGTCATTTTGTAATGCCAAAATATATGCCTCATTACAGCCATGGACTGCTATTTCCCATTTAAAATCTACCAAGAGTTAACCTTTACCCTTTTCTCCCTGAAGGGTCCTACCTGCAAAGGCACCAGAGCACAAACCCTAGTCCACAGTAGGGGTCAAGACAAATCGCAATCTGCCGTGAGGAGTAGAGCTCACACTGAAGCTTGATGGCCCTGCAGAGACCACTCACTGCTGCGTGGGACATCTGCAACACCAAAGACAGAGAAACTGGATGAAATCCTGCTGAAATCTCACATCACAGTAAAGACAGGCAGGTAAGAACTCCAACTGCCTTGATAGCATTTCTTCTTCCCTTATCTCCCACAGCAGATGCAGAGCATTGCAGAACCACACGAGCCAGGAACTGTGACAACAGCTACTGTTGAAAGGTTTTGGGCTTCTCAGGCTCCAAACAGAGCTGATCATTAATGACACACTAAGGCTTTCATTTTTCAGTTTCATATCATCTTCTCTGTCAATTGCATTCCTATTTTGCTCTTAGTGTTGGGGGGAGAAGCAAAAGCACACAGCTGTGTTCCTCACACCCACTGCTCTCCTGTCAGCCTGCTCTCTGGTGGGAGGCAGCAGAACTCCTGATGCCCACTGTAGAAACCTCACTTTCTATATAGCAGAGCTGATTCTTCAGTCTGAAGTCACACTGCATTGCATGCAGGGAATTTACAGCCTTACTCAGAGAAAAGTACGGCCTTTATTTAAGCTACAAAGCCAGTTTTGGTGGAGGTAAGCAGGAGAGCTGGTCTGGATTATCAGCCAAAGACAAGACACCAAAAAATTTGTCTTCTAGAAGCATTTTACTGTACCTTCACTCCTGTAAGCATGCCTGTTGTGGAAACACTAAAATCTAGATATGCTAACATTTCAGACGTAGGTGGTTTATAGATCTGAGAGAGCCGCTTCCTGGGCAAGTCATCTGTGCAAGAAAGAAACAAACATGTTTAATTTTTTATTACTAAATTAGTGTTTAAAAAAAGAACAGTTTTCAGAAAGACTGAGGTGGACCATAAATCTTTTGATTACAACATTTTACAAAGACGACACACAGGACATAAAAAGAGTCTTGCAAAAATTCCCCTGGAAGAAGTTATTCATTCTTTTCTGTGCGTAAACCAAACATTTTAAATACTTATAAACATTTTAAATAATTATTTTAATTTTTCTTGAATTTTCTTAAACTCCAGAGCCAAGGGATGAAGCAAGACCAGGTATCAGGAGATACAATCAGTCCAGGAACATATCCTGCTTCTTATGCCCTCTGAGTCACTCTACAGTGCCAGACCAGGAGGCCAGGTAAATCGACCACAGCTTGAAACGCTGTCATCAAGGAATGACTGTTATTTCAATGTGGCTTTCCATGAAAATTATGTTCCATCAATAGTTCAACAAATGGAGAAAAGAGATGAGCAAACAAAGACTTGGCTCCTATCTTTCATCATTCTTCTGAACATTCTGACAAAACCTTATGAGCCATCTGGTTAACATCTGGAATGGGGAACAGCCTCTCCCTTGGGAAGTCAATGGTAACCCCTGCACAGAACTTGAAAAAGTCTTCCAAGTCCACAGACCACACCTGTATCAATGATGGTCGGCCAGGTTTTCACATCTACAGCACCAGCTGCCTCTCTGGATTTCAGTAGTCTCATTAAGGTCTGGGTTGTGAGAATACAGGCAGCTTTGCTGACCTAAAAAGATAAACAATTGCTAATCAAGACAAAAGCAACTCCTTCAGACGTTATTCACTGCAAGATTTCATATTCACAGAATATATTTTACCACCTGCAGCCACCTTCTCCCTGGTCGACTCGCATTAATTGCTGTGGGTTTTCCAACACTTCCTTCATTAAACCCCAAACTCAGATTAAAAGGCAAACAACCAGGGCAGAACCTTTAGAGCAAGTAAATTATTTCAACAGCCCAAATCTAACTTCTTCTCTGTTTATAATGTGGAAATATTCTGTCTAGATTACTGACTTGGAAAATAATTGATAGCAGGATTTGCACCCTCCAGTAAGGAGATGGGTACGAAATTTTAGGTAGCACCATCACATTAGTATCCCTCAGAAACAACTGTTCCATAGGAGGGGTGGTTCTCTCTTGCATCTTATGAATTAGAACACTGTCCTTCACCACTGTCATGTAAATACCGTAGACAGCTGTGTTAACTATTCAAATGGGAGAGGCTGAAACAAGAGTGCTCCAGCCACACTGAGGCCCCATTACTCACTTCCACGATCATTCGCACAGTGGGCAGCGTAGCAGTGAGGCTCTGAGCATGAGGTGGTCTCACGGTCACAGGGATGCAGCCAGCATACAAACAGCCATAGAACGCGGTGATTAGCTCAATGCCTGCAAGGACACGACAGGCTGTAGTGTACAACACCCTGGTGACACCAGCCTTTCCCCTGAGGAGTTTTCTCTGAGCATCAGTTAAAATTTTCATTAGAAAAAGGTACACTCCCACAGCACAGGTGTCCAACATAAGCAGACCAAACTGTTAGGTCAGCATGGCAAGGAAGCTAAGGAAGCTTGGGACAGGGGACTGGGAAAGCAGAGAACACTGACCACAGCAAACCATATCCACTGTTCAGGAAAAGAATATCCCAGTGTTGAATGACTCGAAAGTCAGTCAGTTCAAAACAGTCTCTGGCAGTGGAAGTACACAGCACCTCTCATCAGCAGTGAGCATTGTACACACGCCAAGTGATAAAGGTGTGAGCAGACAGACCACACTTCCCACTGTTCCCAACCTACTGCTGTGGAAGAGGCAGCTAGCAGAGCTGAAGGCGACGGCACCACTCAGTACCAGAACCCACCCTGCCATTTCTCACAGCTTTCCCTGGATAAACAGCTGCTAATTGTCATCGTGACTTCAGGCAAACAAGATCTGAACAGACCAGGAGCCAAGAGGTCTCAGTTAGGGCACATAAATGCATTTCTCCAGCACATGCAGTGCGGTCACACATTTCTAGTAATCTTACAGTAAGTGTCATCATACCATAAGTTCTTTGATAACCACAAAAAAAAAGTTTTTATCCTAAGCATCAGGAGACAGTAAGATCCCTAGAGCTGAAGGCATCTCTCCAGGAGTGAGAAGGTACAAATCCACTCTTCCAAAACTAAAGAATCAATGCTGGAGTTGTGATACTGCAACTGCAAGACATGAGGACAGCCCTCTATGGAGTCAAAACTAGATCAGGAAGTCATGCATCCCTGATGTCTTGGTGTTTCAATGATCCCCCCCTGGACTTCCAGATCTCAATGAAATTTCAAAGAAACACCACACTGCATTTTCACGATGGGATGCAGTTCTTTTTAAAGCTTGCTTACCAGGAGGATAAAGAAGCACCACATTGTCTCCTGCATTGAGATGTCCTTTGTCACAGAGCACTGATGCAATTCTCTCAGCTTTTTTGTGCAGCTGAAGGCAGGTGGCTGTACACACAGCAGTTCCCTTGAAAAGAGACAGAAGTGTTCCAACCACAGCCTCTGACACTAGCTTCCAGCAAGCACAACACGTGTCAGTAAGACAGCTGCTGGAACCAAACCAAAAAAACAGAACAACCTCGCTCACTAGCATTAGTCTATAGCTACAAGTTATCAATACCTATCTGCTGCTGGTGCTCACTGAGCTGTTTATCCACTACAATTTGGAAAAGACAGAAATAGAGTTAGATCTGTTCTAGAAAATTCTACCTTCCAGGAGTCAGTTCAAGTCTTCTTGCACCAGAACCTAGCCAGAATATACTCAACAGGGATACATCATTAAATGATACAGGAACCAGTGGGACCTACAAACACGCTCAGTTTTAAAATGAAGCATCAAACCACTGCAGGCATTAAGATGACAAGTGACCTGCAGGTTCAAAAGGTGCAAGTTTAAGTTAGAAACCCTAGGGCAACTTCTGACAAAGAGGCAAAATAGAGGACACTGCAGTGGGCAAAGATGTTAAACACAGTCTCTAACTTAGGCTGAATAACATGCTGGACCTTAAAAAAAAACCAAAAGTGACTGTACCTTGGCATTTAATAAGAGGAAGAGCGCGTGGTCAGGAGTTGTGTGAGCTCTCCACTGTAACACCTCTGTCAGGAACTGGTGCTAAAACAAAGAGGCAGTAACTAAATACTAGTTCCTCTACTTAAACAATACTATGTTTGTCTCATTTTGCTGCCTTGCATTCAACTGTAGGATAAACTCTTCTTGCACACTCCATTTGTAAAAAACACTGATTTACCTTTTTAACTAAATCATTGTCTTCTATTTGACCAAGATCTCTTCCAGAGGCTTGAGCAATACGCTTCCCAGCAACCAGGTTCCCCACCATCACAGAGGCAGGGCCAACACCTGTTGGTTAAGAGCCACATAGAATCAGAACGCACTCATGTGCTATGAATGGCGTCTTTCAGTATTACCTGCAGCAGAGTAATGTTACAAACAAGAAAAAGCTGACAGCTCTGGAGGCCTGGTAGCAACTTATAACAAAGTAACTTTTCCTTTGGTTATATATGAGGCAGACTAAGTTTCCTTTACCCCAAAAATCAGACTTAACACAAGGAGAAAAGCTGCTGCTTTGTAAAGGAGGATTGAGGTCTGCGCTGCAGTCAGGACTTGTAATATAAACGATAAGGAGCTGGCCTAGAACTGCAGTCTGTTGAACGCAAAGGCAGAAAGGTTTTCTGCTGCTCCCAGGCACAAGTGAGAAGAGACAATGAAATCTTGATAATACAGTTCAGAAGGCAGGGCTCATCTCCCACTCATTGGCAGAGATGGTCTCAATGAGCTCAAAAGTAGGAATCAGAATTCCTGACTGCCACGTGCCAAGAAAGGCATCAAACAAAGTAGCCATGGGCAACAACACAAGTCCCTGCTTCTAGCAAGCAGGACACTCAGTGTCACAGGCATCGTACAGCTTCCCGTATCTGAAGTAGTGAGCTTCAATTCACCAACATTAAACAAAAGGGACTCAGGTTACCTGGTTGTTTCTGCCTGGGTTTTGGCAAGTTCGTCACACACGTGTGCGGGCACATGAGGATGTTGCACGGATGCAGAGAGCCCTCCAGAAAGTGCTGTTTAGTTTGAGAGATATGGATCCCTCCCAGGGGAGTTTTTGGCAATGTATTAGCTGGCACAAGAGCAAGGCAATATACACCCACTTGGTGAATGCTGTCAATTGCCTAAGGAAAGGAAAGAAGGTCACTTGAATTTTTGGTGTTACTGGAGATGGTGTAGTTTTACAGGCTTCACTGCCATGTCACAAAACAAAATGCTACATTTGTAAGGTACTGAAGGAGCAGGGCAGACACTGTCATGCAATTTCACCTGTGCAGCATTAGTTCCTCTTACTCAGTGTTAAGAGTTAAGTGCCTGCTTGCATCCCTAATCCAATCCATATACCAGAAGTTCATTTTTAAACTTTTCATGACTAAAATCTCAAAATATACCCAGTTGCTTGTGATCAAAATCACATGATTTTGATCCTAGGATTTTATCCATCTGTCTCTCCACTGTATCATCACTCTGTTCTTTTTTTGTCTGCCTCAGCACTCAGGCAACTAATACATTATTCAGGTTACCAGGTACTTCCCTGATTTCTCTGCCTACTTTGCATACCTCACCACATTCCTGCATGCAGCTCTCAAAGTAAGCATTTGCCATTTGTTCTACTTTCTCAGGACTACGCTTGTTCAGCTGTTTTAACTACTTTCTGTTTACTGCCTTTCTATTGAAAATATGCCTTAAAGATAAGGGCAACTTTAAAACCTGGCTTTGAACACTAGCAAGATCTAATACAGTAGCAGAATTACTGCGTTTGAGCACTAGATCTGCTTTGCAGTGTTGAGAGGCAATTGTGTTTCTCTATACAGCCACTGTGTAGCACAATGCTGATAAATTTGTTAGAGCTTATTCTTTGTTGCAGCCACTTTCCCAGGACCTTCAGGACACAACAGAACAGCTTGTACACAGCAGATGTACCCAGCTTGCAACCTTGTAAAACTACCTTGTGCCAAGAGGCACAAGACCATGCTTTTTGCATGTAGGTCACGCTGATGGCCTCTGATCTGCCCACACACCGAAAAACTGCACAAACCCCCATTGTCCACCTTTGTCACTGGGCTTACCTGCAGTACTCGACTCATCCACTGAAAACTGTCCTCCTCAGATGCATCTGGCCTCTGCTCTGCCACCACCACAATCCTCTCATCGTAGAAGACAGATACTGAGAATACAGCAATCCTAAGGACAACAGGAGAGCTACGTTGGCAGGAATTCTGAATATACTCCTCAGCAGCAGTGACCAAAAGAAGATAAAACTTTCTCTCTCTCTCTCTCTCAAAAAAAAAAAAAAAAAAAAAAAAAAAAAAAAAAAAATCCTCACAAAGAAACCAAACCCATGGGGGCAAGTACAGAAAATAAAATATAAGACAGCAAAACAGTCACCAGGCCAATTAATGGCTGAGCCAAAAATATGTTTACTTCAACTGACCTACCAAAACAGACCAGTTACTGGAGAAAAGTGGGAGATTATACTGAAGATCCCATTTCATTATATTACGTGGGGAAGCTTAGGGGAGGGGTGAGTTTTAATTTACTAACCTTCCTCTGTAAACTGTTTTTATTGACTCTACTGCCAACCCAGTTGCGACAATGTCATCAGCATTGTGCCTCCGTCCACTGACTGTCAGCAATCCATCCATTTTTCCAACCACAAACACCAAACTGCCCTGAAAGATAAGAAAGGTACCAGTTGGTGACCCACACGTTTATATATAAAGCAGACACAAATTCCAGGATTTGCATATTCTGCAATTCTTACTGGTCTCAGTAGCTAGATCAACAGAATTCTCTCTCAATTATCTTGTCACTCTCAACAAGCAACCACACACACACATTTCCAAACACAAATGCTCTTCTTTTAAACATTCTAGGCCATTAGCACACGCCCACACAAGCTCAGAAGCTATGTTACGTACAGGTCCAACAAAGCCCAGCAAGCCAGAACGGACAAATGGCACATCACCCACTGGAGAGCCAGCTGAGTTCAGAGGAATAACCTGCAACAGAAGGGAGGACGTTGGAGGCAAAGTGGATTTGCCTGAGGCTAGAAAAACACGCTCCCATGATTCAGTATCAAGAGCTGTATTGTATGTGAGTGAAACAATAAGGAGGAAATCCCCGCTGCAATCATTTTAGCACCGTGAGGCATCCTCACGAAGGAGAAGCACAGAAAATATTTAACCATAATGAGTTTTTCTGGGTTTCTCTTCAAAAGCCGACATTAACACGTAAGTTACAAAAACAAGAGAACATCCAAAGGTTGTTCTTAAGAGGAAATCAGGGAAGAAATATACATTCTGCTGCACATACCTCAAACGTATTCTTTGTCAGCCCTGCCAGCCCGTAATACATCATTCCTCCTGCTCTGGAGCTGACACAGATTTCTCCAATCTCATCTGTTTTACACAGCTGAGGTGGTCCATCGGGTTTCACTATACACATCATTCCTAGGACCAATCAAACAGAGTGATTCTTTTCCCAACACGTTCCAGAGCATTCTCAGACATCCTCAGGAGAGACTCCCATGTATTCTTACCTCCTGGCATCACGTGCCCAACATCCTGAACAGTGAGTGCAGAGTTTTTGTCTTCAGTATTGACACGTATCACTCCAAAACTCAACCCATTCATGGACAGTATGGCTCTTCCAGGCAGAGGTGCCCCAGGAACCCCGGGCCTTTGAAAGACACAGAAGTCAATACGCCAAATCACACATAAGACATCAGAGCACCCGAAGAATGCAAACTTCAGTGTCTGTTCTTTGCATAACAAATTTAAACTGTAAAATGGGAGCAGAGATGTCCTCTGGTGAGAACCAGGCATCAAACTCTAAGTAAGAACACTTATTCTTGGGCAAATGCGAATCATCACGTGAATCACAACTCTTCTTCCAGGTCTTTAATTTAACCTGTGTTAAATACCAGCTCACAGGTGATTACAGTGCTACTGATTTACAGAGGGCAGCAATGGACACAAGCAGACTATGAAAGTGGCTGTATAAACTCATATTGATTTTCAACTCAGAAAGCAGTGCAGAATTCTTAAAGGTCCTGTTGAGATATTGCTCATCTTACAGAGAAAAAAACACTCGCTGAACGATTTAGCTACTTGAATACCCTGAGTACACACAGTAAATGTCAGTGGAGCTTATTACATGCTGAAGTCAACTATGACCAACAGATGTGTGAACAAGCCTTAGCCAGCATCACTTAATCTAGCAGATAAACTGCAGTGCTGAGCAGCCATTACCTCCGTATTGCAATAGTCATCGCTTCCGGAGATGTGGCACATGGACAAATTGCCTCTGGTTTAAGCCCGTGACTCTGAAACAAGCTCAGGAAGGCATCGCATGAGGAAACAGACCCTGAAAAAAAAGAAATATTCAACTATAATCTTATATATAGTTTTTTAAAGTCTCCAAAACTGCCTAGAAATAAGTGCAGCTTATTAGCAGAGAATACGTACAGTATCACTACTAAAAACTGTAGGTGACACCTTGTAAGATATCAGTGTCTACTGAACAGGACTTGTGATAAACCAGGTCTATTTTTCTGCTCTGCAATGGGTTAGGATGCTTGTTTTTAACAAATAAAAAACCCCAATACATTAATAGTACAAAACAAGAATGCAAATACTTTCCAAACTTCCAACAGTATGCAGACATACACAGGCTCTGTCTCCATGCAGTGGTTGTAATCAAAAACTGGTCTAACAGTATTCCAGTCATCCCTTCCAGTTATTATGACCTAGACAAATACTTCTTTATGCCCCTTAGCTAGCCATACATGAGGTCTAAGAAAGGTGGAGCCAGGCTTCACCTTCTCAGTTCACAGGTGAATTGCTTTCACCTGTGCTCTCACATCTGTCCAGGTCTTCTCCCTAGGTGCTCAATCAGTGGTTCAGACCACGACTCAGCAGCTGCCATGCACCACTGCTCTGGTGGTGCCTAACACCCTAACACATGTCTTCTGCAAAAGGAGTTAGATTTGAGCACGTGGTAATAACTTGCTGAGAAATCTCTCTGGAGAACAGCAGTATGGGCATACTCACAGGGATTTGCACCATCAGTTACAATCAGCATGCGTAGAGAACTCAAACTGACGTCTCTTTGGTCTCGATGGGCCATCATGGCCCAGTGCAAGTCTCGACACTTGACTAAAGCAACTTTTGCTGCAACCCAACACAAAAAAGAGGTATCAGAATAAATGAAAGTTTTCCATGAGTCATTTTCAATACACTCTAACACTACAGATGAGAAAACTCCAAGGCCATTGAGCCTGTAGTGATAGCAAACCCTAACACAGAACAGCATCTGCTGTTACATGCAGGCCACTTTCCACCACCTGAGCTGCTGCAGCCCCTTCTCCAAGATGCCAGGACCACCAGCACCACTTGAACACCCCACTAAGGATTTGGGATCAATGGATCTCTCTGTGCTCAACTATTTTCTTTGTCTCATAAGCACTGATTTCAAGCACACAGGTTGTGAGGTTCCTATGAAGTTCTCTGCAGTTTGCTGATTAAGAGTTTGTGCACGTTTTGAAACAAATTAGCAACTTGGTCTGTTTGATTTGTCACTGAAGAGCAAAAAGAGAGGCTCCAAAATATCTCAGATTTTAATGCTCTTCTCTCATTTATTCTGAAAGCTTCAAGCTTAAGTTGCAGAACATACAGTTACAGTTACCTTTGTGAGTATGAACTCTCTGCACCCATGACAGTGGGCAGGTTTTCATCACAGAATAGGGCACGCTGATAGTATGCAATTTGTTCATTACATTCTGAAAAGCAGAAAAAGGACTTTTTGAGAAAATGCTCACCAACCGAATTACAAAGCAGAAGTCACCCTCAGCTCCCAAGCCCTCTCCATACTACAAAGCCACATAAATTTACTGATGATGCTTCTACGCTTTCTGCTAGATGCACAATTCTCTGGAGAGAGAAAGGTATGACTGACTTAACAGTCAGTGGTCCCTAAACCATCTCCTCAAATGTCAGTTACAAAGTTATGAATGCTCTAGAAAGTCTTTACAGGCTCAACTCACCGTGAGAATGCCGTGCCACAACCCTGCATCCTTCTTAAAATCCAAAACATTCACTATTGTTTCACCTGGAAAGAGAAAGTTGTAGTTTAGAAGTAAGATGTGCCTGGACAACTGTTATTCATGCTCAAATCTGCATGCATTCAGATCTGTCATTTCACACTGTCAGATCTGCTCCAAGAGCAGCAAAGCAAGTGCAGAGCCTTGTTTGTCTGATGATACATTCTACTACTCAGAATTCCTTGTTATGCAAAGAAGGCAACCAAACATCAATTTAACATAAGAAACACATCCCAGAAAGTTGTAAGAAAACCACATTTCAGCATTTAATGGACACCAGTGGAACAGAAAGGGTATTAACCTCCTTATGCATGAGCAGCAGCAGAAGAGAGTAGAGAATATCATTCAGGCGCTGACTCCCAGAAGCAGTGGAAATCAAAAGTGATGAAGTGATGGCTTTCAAAAGACCTACTCTGCATTTTAAAGTACTATGACATACAGCTCTAAAAATAACGCTGCAGTCAATGGATGTACAGATTTGCTTCCCTCTCTCCCCCCTCAGCACTTCTTTGATGTTTCTGTGACTTCACCTACCTTCAGAATAGTTGCAGGCCTGAGACAAAGCTTGGCAGTGAGACAGCATTGCAATCCGAGACACTGTGACACCCATAACACTGCCCTCTTTGCTGGTCTTGTACTACAGAAGGAAAAAAAGGTCATGGTGTGACTCTGGGCTCTACACACAAAGGAAATTAAAAGAGAGTCCATCTTAAATGAAATTTTGCTCCTCTAAAGCTCCACAAAAAAATAATCCTTTCCTGTAGGAAAGTACAAGCAATGTTCACCACAGAAAAAACAGTGATTCAGGTATCAAACGCTCAGATTGGATTCAGATTAGGTCCAGAGATGAAGACAGCAATTTAACGTATTCACGCTCATTTCATTACTACTGCTTCTCAGAACATCTCCTTCTGTGTCCATAAGAGAACTGAAAAATCAATTTGTTAATTTAGAATAGCCAAATTACTGTTACTACTTAAATCACTGCAATTCCTAGGAGATGCCTTATTGGGGCCTCCTACGAACAAAAATAAACTCCGCTGGTAAGAAGAGAAAATTCAAAATGCTGTTGGCTTAAGTAGTTCCAGAAATCTGTGCTATCGGGTACAGGAAGTACACTTCTCAGCCTGGCTGACTCAACTACCAGCTTTCTGGAAAAGGAAGAGTGTTTTCCAATTCATTTTGAGCAGTGCTCGAAGGCCACAAAAAATATTCACAACTAAAATATACTTCACTGCAGGTCGTATACAGCGAGATTTGTTTCAGTGACAAGAAACTGAGAAGTTTACGGTTGTGAGGTGAAATTATTCTCCCTCTGATGAGTAGAACATTAAATTCAGCTCACAGAAACTACTTTCTATTCCCCATTCACTCCTTACCTCAATATATGCTGGCTCAGTTCCTGCAGCTGAGATGTTGGGCTGCCAGTCCTTAGGAGATTTAGAGAGGTATTTTGAATCTGTCACAACCCATTTCAATCTAGGCCAACCTAGAGCCAAAATTAAAGTGGAGCATTAATAACAGTTTACTTAGTGACAGATTTATATTGTGCAAGAATACACAAAAACACATCATTTATCCAAGTTTAGTTATGCAAACACAGTAACAATCCAATCCAAGCTGGTAGCCAGAAGGCATTTCTCATCAGGGAGTTCAGTGGGCAGCAAGGCACTTCCTCTACTCAGGAAAGATCCCTGCAGTATTCCTAAATATAGATTGTTCCATCATTAATAAAACTGCTTCTGAATCTGCCAAACGTCACTGAAGGGATACGAGGACAAACCATGGCTTGTACTCCCAGATCAACACAGTCGTTCTGTTAGATACATCAAATCAATCTATGCCATACACACAAAGCCCACAACAGTAAGAGATGCTCTTGGGAAAATTGTTCACTTTAAGCCCTGAAAAATGCATTCAGACTTCTGACAACTAATTTCAAACAGTTCTGCTATAGCAAAAGTACAATCAGAAGTGACGACATAACCCATCTAACCTTTAAACTGAACAATTTCTCCATTTTGGGTTTTTGGAAGCCCTTTTAGACAGACTTCAGTGGTCAGGGCCAAAGCAATACCACAGCTTCCCAGAAGAAAACCAATCTGCTGACCACCAGCATCCTGAGGAAAGAGAGGAAGAGGGGGAGGAGTCATTCCTGTTCAAAGATGACATTAGTCAGCTTTTCCCTTACCAAATTCTAAAGACTGGTAATGCTCTGGAAATCTGCCGTTATTCTTAGTTTCCTCTTACTAAATTCTTTACTTTTAGACAGTTTTTGATATAAAGTAATATGGCAACATAGTGAAAGTTCTGGTAAGGGTAAAGAAAATGCTTTTGTTGAGTATTCACAAAATACTTCACATCTTCAACCTCCAGCAAAAATAAAAAAAACTGGCACATGTGAAGCAAGGCTCAAAATGAGACCCCATCGCATCAGTCAGAAGGCAGATACACAATATCACCTGCACCAAAGGTATCACTTGCAGTAATAGTAGCCAGTGCTACTGTTGTCCAAACTACAGCACTGAGGCAAATGGACCATTTGCAGCTGCTCAGCACAGCTCTCTGGTCAATATATTTTTCCATGTTTTTGAAGTCCTGCTGCATGTTCCTAACAGCCTCGCACGTTGTGTTAATAGAGAGCGGCTGAGGCAGCTGCTCTGTGCTGTGAAACGCCTTCAGAGGTTGGTGATCTGACTTGGTTTTCATCCCACATCTGCCTATTACTCCTCTAAGTTCCATCAACGTTACCTTTCTGGTAAGAGGTACCTCTATAGGCACTGGTATCACTTCTGCTAGGAGACAGCCGTAAAATGCCACCATAAACATGACTGGGTCATTGTTTGGATACACAAGGGCTACCTGCAATTCACAAAAATGTTTCGTTAGTTGAAATATGAGGAAAAAAAATACAAAGTTCAGATCTGTAGTAACTAAAAGTCAGAAGACTTTATTTTTTTTCATTTTAAGAGAGCAATTCTCATGGGGTTTCTTCAAGCACTGTTCCACAGATCCGTACATGCACTTACTCCAAGCAATCACATCAGCATTCCCATATTCCACACACATATGAAGAGGCACACAGTCAAAACAGATTTCTAAAACTGTATTTCTCCCAGCTGCGATGCTCTCCCTTAGATGTACTGCAAGGTCCAGAGCCAAAAAGGAGGAGCCAGGAGGCCTGAAAAGTCACAAAAGCATCTTTTCCCAACAGCCTGCTCCTGGGATAAGTGCCTTGCTATTAGGAGAACAAGATTTTGGTCTCTGTTCTAAGTTACAGGCCCTCAAAACTCTCTCTGTGCTTCACAGGGAAAACCAGACAGTCCCAAACTCATTACCCTATCTCCAGGTTTTAACACAGGTTCATTTTTGGTCCCCAGTTTGTTAAGCAGCGTGTAGGCCAGCTTGAGACTTCTGCTCCACAGTTTGCCTAGAACACAAAGGAGAGAGACTTGCACAACTCTAAATCAATCCAGCATACAAGAAAATACTTCAATTCCTGACTGCTTTAACCATCCACAGTCACCTCCTCTGTTTCACTTACGCTGCTTTGTCTACAAAGCTCCACAAAACAGGAAGACGTTTGCAATCAGACTAACACCAACACTCCTGTGTTCTATCTGCTTCTACAGAACAGCTCAGCAATGGAAGCCAGGGCTCAACTCACCGTATGTGAGGGTATAAACTGGTTTCCCTGTAACATCCAGTGCTGTCAGACAGGGGCATTTAGCTTGTGTGGTTCCCCAGCGCTGCAGTGCTGCTTCTAAGGCAGGGGGCCAGTTACAAACAACTCCCAGTGGTTCTCCTTTCACAGGCGTCATCTGGCGTCCTTCTGGCTTGGGCTGATTTGGATCAGGCTGTGGAACTGAAGGAAATTCAACAATGTTTCCAATACACCTTGCACTATTTGTTCTGGAGCAGTTAATTCCACAAGACACGTTGAGAACAAATGCCTTTTCCTTATAGCTTTCAGGTTTAACCACCCCGTGACACTTCTCTAGGAAGCCCTGCACACAGCAAAATACCTCTGCCTTCTCCTAAAATGCCATTACGAAGTATTCAGTACAATAGTGAGGAAGGTACCACAGAACTGGATAAAAGAAAAGCTTAGAAAATAAGGTTGTAATGAAATAACCAGGGAAGACAATTAATTTTGGAAATCGAAGTGGAGAAGCCTAAGCAGAGGAAGAGTCTTTAAGCATTTAAATAGTTTTTGTTAGTACATTTAGTTATTGTAAGAAGTCAGCATGGTGGAGGCCCCACAAAACTCAGCAGTACAGTGTGTTATTTCATTTTTTCTTTTAATCAGACTGTTCACGAACACAGTGCAAATAGTAAATCTATCCGAGTCAACATCAAAAACAAAGGCATAAATAAGTACAGGACTGCATGCATCAAAAACGATTCACAAAAACATTGAGTGCTATTACCTTCCACAATTTCTTCAAAGTCGTCCACAAAGAATTCTTTCAGAGGTGGCCTCTTAGGCCTTTTCAAGGTGTTCAACAACTGTTGAATCTTTGTGGAGACTCTGCTACTCACAGGAACACCTGAAGGGAAAGAATTTGTCTAATAAAGTGTGCATCACCTCTATAAATGCACATGACCTACCTTCTTCCACTGCAGGATACTTCTCTTGATGTGTCCACTCATTCAACTATTGCTCCATCATTAAAACTTGTGCCAAGCAGGATGACACTAATAAGTGTAATATCAATTATAATTAACCCAGCGGTGAGGAAATGCTAGGAATAAACACTCATTCTTAAGGCGTTTTTACTCCATTCTGAAGTCTGATCTCCCTGATTTCCTCTGACAAGCTGCACTCAGTGTAAACCATTGGCTACAGATCTGCACCTGTGCACAGCACTGATCAGCTGCAGTGGAAGAATCGCCAGCAGAGGAGGGGCACAATGAGACCAGAGATATTAATGCCACCCCTCCACCCAAAGGTTTGTGCCAAACAGCTTACAGTGACTATTATCAGCACCATGAGATCTTAATTAGAGCTTAAAGTTATGCACTTTCATTCATCTTACCTGCCATTCTCAGGACTCCAGGACAATAACTTTAGCTAACAGTTTACCCATGCATTTCTACTGCTTTCTAGAAAAAAAGTCTGCTATTTCTGCTATAATTTTCTCCAGTTCAGTTAAAAGCAGGTGACCACTATAGCACACAACCACTTCCAACTTGTGAAATGCTTAAAGGGGACAAACGTAATCACGTGTTTTGTTCTCCCAACTCAAACCCTTCCTTAAGGCCATTCTGACACCTGTGTGCTCTGAAAGGTTCCATACCATCGGCAGTGTCCATCAGACTGGACCGATTGGATCCCTTGTGCATGCCCTTCACGATCCCTGAAGGAGGAAGGTCAATTGCTGCTGGGCGCGTGGAGGAAGAGGAGGTAGTTGCTGTGACATCTGGGGGAACTGAGAAATTTTCTAAAAATTAAAAAAAAAAAAAAAAAAAAAAAAAGAAAAGGAGATAATTGAGGTGACAATTAACATATACCACTTCTTATCAGATGGAAAAAGCAAAGCATTAATTACCTGCTGCCAACCAGCTTAAAAATAATTCAATGGGTTGCATTTATAAGGTCTCTTAATAACGCTACACATGTTGCTTCCTAAATATTAAGCAACTCTGGGAAGCATATGTTATCTATTCCAGAAAACAGAAAACACAGGCACAAGATGAGTGGTTTTATCCACATCAGAAAAGCTGCTTGGTAAAATATTTAGATAATTTGTTTTTGGTCACAAACCTTCAAAATCAACCTTATCTCTTGACTACTGTTAAAAAAAAAAGTTTGAAATCCAAGTGATGTCTGAAATATTCAGAACCCCAGAACAAAAACCTGCATCACCAGTACTGTAATGTCTCTTATTAGAACTCTACTATGTAATTTTCGTTTAGGCCAGTAAAGCTCTCTAAAACCAAACAAGCAGCAGTCTATTGACTGCAGAACATCAAACAACCACATCAGGCTTACATTTCTTCCAGCTCAGTGGCTGCACAGTGCAAGCCTGCGAGCTGTGAGCTGGGTCTGTCTTTTGCTTTAAGTTGCAAGACACTGTTCTGCTTTCCAGATGAGTTTGTAAGCTTCAAAACTGCAATAACTGTGTATTTCAGTAACTCATCAACTTCTTCAGTAAGCAGTTTTTGCTTACATGGGATTTCTTTATACAACACCATAGGCTCAATTATCTGATAGGGCACAAATGTTCTATTCTAGCTTAATAGAAGTAGCAACTGTTGCTTCTGAAGGGGAATAAAAACAAATCTTGAAACTGCACATGAGCTTACAAAGATACAGTCTGAAGGAAATTCAGCAAGGCTTCTGCAAACGATTCTCTGCTCCTCTCTCTAAGAAAGAACTGCATACCTTTGGAGATATGGTGGCAAGGAATATTTCTTGTGCGCTGAACTTCTAAGCTCACTGGGAAGGATTCAGATTTTATACAACTTCAAATATTTGCAGGGCATTTTATCTTTCTCCCCACAGAGCTGCACCAAGTTGTGTACATCAGAATTCCCATTCTTTTGAATTAGGATGAATGTGGCATCAATGCAGCAAAAAAACCCGATGCTTTCCTGCATAAACTTCTAATTTCATCAGACAGCAGTTATTCTATAGATAAAAAGCTAGATTACCTCAATTCATTACAGAAGTTAATGTGGCTTTCTGCATTCCCCAACTAAGAAGAGCCTCTGTGCTTCATAAGCAGATTCACTACTTTGACTACATTTTACAGGCAACTCCCCCAGTCTGCCACTTCAGAAGACAACTTGCATTGCAGCAAAGAAACAAACAAATGAAAAACAACACAGGGGAAAACAAAAGAGAAACAAAAATTCCAGCACTTCTAGGCACTGCTTGCCCCAAACCAGTTAAGCAAAAGCAGAGAGCACACAACAAACAGACATTTCCTAAGATGCAGTAGTATCCTTAACAGCAGATAAAGAAACATACACAGAGCAAAAACAAACTGCAATTTCATACAGAAGCATCAGCAGCAAGGAGCACCTCAGAGCCTCAAAAAACTGAGCCTGGGGTATCCAGATCTGTAGGTTTATGCTCCATCTTCTCAACACCACAACGCTGACTATTTCTCAGACTAGTCAGGAAAGATCTACGCTACATCTTACTTCACTGCAGCCATTTTCTCTGAACGACATGCTACGCTGTTCTCCTATTTGGCTGCTCTGCTGTTTGTGGGGTTCTTTTTCTGTTTGTTTGTTTTTCTTCTGATACAACACAAACAATGAACCATTCGGAATGTTAAAATGTAGCATTTCCCCCACTCAGTAGGCAAAGACACTGCCCATGTCCTGTAAGCAGGGCACAGGTGTCAAATGCTATTTGCACATGGCAGCTTTGTGCACGCAGTACCTTCAACTAGCTGTAAACGTAAGCGATGCTGTGTACAGAACCAAAGTCATGCCCACTGTCAGTGCCCTCATCACACCACAGAACCTCTCCTACTTCAGGAACCTCCTACTCCCCACTTCCCCTTTTTGCCACCAACCCATTATTCTCAAACTGCTACAGAAGAAAAAAAGTTGTGATCCTATCAAGTTTCACCAGAACTGAACTCTCGTTCCAAATTTCCCTTACACAATGGACAACTCCAGCTTTATACATACAGTCTGAACTTGAAGCAATTTTTCTGTTCGTACCCATCTCCTACCTATTCGAGTATTGGCAAATACATCAGCTAGTGACCCACTGGTCCCTTTGCCTTCTCCATGGGAAAGTGTAGAGGATGCTGATGAAGATGTGGATGACCCCTGAATAGATCGGTTGATCCAAGACTCAGCATTCTGTAAGCTCTGATGCAATGCAGCAGAAAGAGCAGCTTGACGCCTTAGCGACCCCTCATCCTCGGATGCGGAAGACGTGTCTGTGTGGAAGCAGAAAAGAAACTCCAGCTGCTTAGGGAAAAGCACATTGCACTGAACATGCTCTCCTTGCAAGTCACATATCAATGGCACAGGCACGTAATATGAAGATCTTTTTTCACAGGCTGTGTCAAAAAAAGTTAAATAGGCCAAAACAAAGTTAAAGCAGCAGACATATCCAATGTGAATACATTTACTCCTGGTGTTCTGCCCTTGTTTACTGCATGTAAAAGACACAACACAGGCAAGCATCCTTGTGGGTTCTCCGCGTTTCATTGTGTCTCATTACTTTCCCATTCATATTCTGTTATCAGATGCTGCATTGCCTAACCCTGGTAGTTCTGAAATGGAAAGTGAGGGCTCAGTATCTCTGTCAAAGTGAAAATTCACGCAACAAAGCAGAATGCAGGCACTGGGAAACAAATGTGCCAAGGCCACATGCAGAAAATGCTTTTGTCTGGTATTTTAAATGGGTCCCTTTCAATGGCAGAAAACAAAACAAAACAAAACAAAATGGGGGAGGGGAAGAAAAACCACAAAAGGAACCACATCCTGCATTTCCATGCAAACAGATATTTTGTTGTCCTAAAGTTGCAAAATAATAATCTACCATGAATAAAACACTCATTACTTGACACATTAAGCTGTGCTATGTACAAACACTTACCTGTTCTTCACAGTGATTATCTGCTGGAGAAAAAGTCTGATTCCAGCTGATGCTAAGTGAATGCTAACCTTTATTTGTGTGGTGCCCACAGCTCAGAATTTGCTGCTGTACAGGACAAGCTAGTATAAAGCTGAGACCTGGACAGACACCAGGAAAAGGCACCCGAAAGAAATGAAGATAAAAGGAGGTAAAAGAACAGTTATGAGTGAAGTGGGCTAACAGCGCAGCTTCATGTCAATTCCTAATTATGAGGGCTTTTACTGAAATAGATGTGGGGGAAGCAAAAGAAGCCTCAGTACAGAAGGCCAGCTCAGTTCCTGCCAAGCTCCCAGAAGAGGACTCATTTTCTCTGTCCCAACAGCAGCTCCATGAAAACAGCTGCTCAAAAGTAGCAAGAGCCCTACAGGAGTAGCAGCTACCCACAAAAGTGCAGAAGATCTTGTATATTTTGAAAGCTGCAACCTCTTAATTTTGGAAACTGTTACAAATGCATACCTTAACATCCACACAGACAGTCACACTGTGAGAACCTAACCTGGGGGAGTGCAGGCGTCAGCTGGAGACTGAACAAAAGTAGATCGCCTTTTTGTGGGCATGGGGAGGGCCATTTTCTGCTCTTTGTGTTTTGCCAGTGCTGCTTGAACTGCTTCCGTGTGGATATCTGCAAAATGGAAGTTAATGTGCTCAATTTTGCAACAGTAGAGGAGAAAAAACACACAAGGCTTACATATGCTCAACTACTGCTTGCCTTCTACACACACACAACCCCGGTTTTATTGCACCTTCCCAAACGACTACATATTGCCATCTCACGGGGAGCCCTCCTAGAGTAGATCTGCACAGCAGTCATCAATTCCACAAGTAAATTATTGTCGGCCACTTCACCAAACCTGGTTACCAACAGACACGGCTAAAATAGGCTTTTCGTTCTGCGAACAACTGGTATTGGAGAGTCGCATTCAAGCCAGAAAATCAAGAAGGCAAGAAGGTTATCTGTATCTTCTACTCTGCACTTCAGCTGCTACAGTCCCACACGTCTGATGTTCCTTCACAGAGAACCAAGGCAGTGTTTTCGGTCAGGGGACCATTAGCCTTCACTGGCAAGAACCCCAGGAGATGGGGATCTGCCCTTACCAGATCGGTAGCGTTCATCTCTGGCTCCCCCTGAGCGGGCTCGGTGAAATTTGGATGATGATGAGGAGGGAGCTGGGGCTGGAGCTGCAGATGGAGTGGGGGTCTGAGTTCTGGATTCCTTCTGGAGAGCCGGATCAACCCCTGGGAAGACAGTTCAGAATTAGCAGCGTGATGGGTGGTACAGTTACAGATGCCAGTTTTTAGAGATCATTCTCATTCACAACACTTTTAGGCACTGCTGTTAAGGGCACGGTGAGGAAAGGGCTCTGACTGATGCACTACAAGTTAAGCTTCAGTTGCAAAAATACATAGAAAAATCCATTCAGAAGCTGCTTGTTAGCCAGCACCGCACTGATCAGCGTGCCTTACTGAAGGAAAACCAGTAATGCACCAGCAGTGGCAAGAGCCTTTGCTGCTCACATAACCAAACCAGTGCAGGGGCAACTTCCAGCATGTGCCAAGAACTGAGCGGCTTCAACACCACAAAAAAGTTTGTTTTCCCATGAATACAGTGAATCTGATAAGAAATTACTGCTTTACATAATTCTCCAAGGCACGTCAGCAATGGTTGCTACTGAATTTTAATTTTAGAATCCGTGCCTCAGTGGGAATTTCTTGAAGACTAAAACCAAAGGTCACAGAGCTGCAATTACCATGCGGCTGTCACCTGAAGTCACGCAAGAAAAGAGCAATTGTGTCACTAAATATGCACTGCTTCTGAATTCTCACAAACTACCAAAGGATTAGAGAAATGAAGAGGAAACCACAAGTGCTGGGTTCCAATTCCAGTTACACCACTTTCTTAGTGTGTGGTTTTACGTAAACAACTCAAAGCAAGCACCTCCAGTTCAGGGTACTTATAATACCAGCAAATCACACCCAACTTGCTGCAGAAACCTTCAGCCATCTCCTACACCTTCTAACATCCTTAAGAGCAGAATATTAATTTGTTACATTGAAAGCTGTTAATTTTTCAGCATCATTCATCCAAAACTTGAAGCAAGATCAGTAAGCCAAAGCTTTAAAATTGACAGCTTAATATATCCTAAATCCTAATTCATCAGACAGCCTCCTTATAGTTTGCATAGCACCAAGCATGTTAAATTTGCATAGGCAGAGACTGCATGTGATCCAAATGAAGTTAATTATCTCTTTGAATACCAAAGGGAGCTCATCTAGGATACAAGCAGCAGAAGAGAACTGCCCCCTGATTGGGCCATACTTATCCTCATCATAAAGGAAAGTTTTATTTTGATCCAAAGACAACACAACTTCACAGACAACAAAGAGAAGCGTCACTTTCTGATATTTCATCACTTACAAAGCTGAGTACCCACTAGATGTCAGCAGCACATTTAGCACTATTTGTAATAAATTACTGAATTCATAGTCAGTTCTTTCTAAGCCTTGCAGAACCACCTTATCCATTCTGCAGGGCACTGCCAGGCAAACATAACACTCCCTCTATGCTGGGATCGCATTTGTCGGTGAGCAGCACTGCACACCGAGTGCCGTTTGAACACCTTGAAGCCACTTAACAACTCAGGAGCCCAATAAAGCACGTGAGCACACATCAGGAGCAGTGTGTTTAACTGCAGCAGATCACGTGTGCTTATAAGAAAGCAACACAGGTGAGCTGAGCCCTACAGGTGAGAGGCTCAGCACTCCCTTCACAGCAATGCTGCCACAGCTGCAGCTTCTCCTGGCAAAGCTGCAAACTGCAGAGATGAGAGAAGTAATTGGAGGTTTGTTTCTGAAGGATGTGATGCATTTTTAATTGACGTTGGTTTTTTTAGCAGAACTGGATGTTTTCTGATCTGGCAGTTTGCTGAAGGCGGACCATCGGTGATTTTGGCAATCCTTATAATAAAAATATTTTTAGACTAAAAGAATCAGTAAAAGCACCACGTATGATCAAGAAGGAGAAACACTCACGTGAGCAACAAGGGCAGAAGGGCTCATTCATCTGACAAACTGCAGCAAACCTGTTATTCTGCTGTTCTGCATACAGCTCTGCATAGAGCATTTGTGTGGGATATTCCTTATACCACAGCTTTCCAAATAAAAACCGTGTAAATAACAAACACAAAGAGCTGAGGTTTGCAAACCCCGAGCAGCACGCCCAGAATCATCCCTGCTCTCTCCCTGTGCTGAGAACTCATCATGCTGTGAAGATTTCAGACACTGAGATGGATCTCAGCACTGCCCCGTGCGAGACATGATGGGAGCAATCACATCTCCCATTGATTTAGTCCTGGAAACGATTTCGAAGATGGACAAATTGCTTTCCAAGAGCCAAGTGCTAAGCTTTATTTGTAACTGTGACAGCCCTCAGACTTCAGCAGGAATGATTCCCCATGTGTGGCAGCTGCAAGTCAGATCTTGTAAGAGGGTGAAACTCTTCCAACAGCACTAAGCTGCAGCGCGTGTGCGTGATGTACAGGTTTAGGCAAAGCTGTTCTATCACTGGTTATTACCATTCCACTTCAGCTCCTGTCTGAAATTAATGCAGTGCTGAATGAGGGAAAAAAAACAAAGGAAAAAAGAGGAAAAATGGAAAGCAGAGTTGTGTCGGGTTGTGGGGACAGGACACGCATGGCAGCCATGAACAAAGCACAGCAGAAACACTTCATTTCCAAAGAAATTAAGGAGTAAAATAACAAAGCTGTAATGTTTCCACCTATCCATGAATAACAAAAATGAACAAAGGAACAAAATAGACATAAACTACAAAAATTCAGAGATCAAACTGTACCAGCTTTGAACATTATCAGTTTCCCCAGTTTCCAACACCCTTCCCTCATGCACTGGGACACAAAACACACCCAGCTGTGCTCAGCCCTCTGTTCAGTACACACTCCATATTCCCTTCTAAATGCAGTCATTTTTAAAAGTTTGTTTCTTTCTTGATGAGAAGAGAAAAAGGGGGCAAGATCACAGAACTCCAGCAGCTAAAAAGAAAGGTCTGACAGTGAGTCAGGGCTAATGAATATAATTTCCTTTACACATTAGCAGAGGAACAGAATTATCTTAAATAGCAAGAAAACGTACTCTGCCAAAAGTCTCTGTGCAAGGGCTGCTAATTTTGGCACGAGGTACTCCTGCATCCGCACTGATTGAGCTAAAAAGCCCTAAGTGCTTTTCCAGGTTTGCAGCAACTGATCCGGGCAGGAGCTGCTCCCCAAGGCAGAAGTCTGCCTGCAGCCCACAGCAAAGGCTCCTTCCAAGGGGCAGTGAGTAACTGTGCCACCTCCAGGTGCCACAACAGTTCACCCAACAAGCATTTCACAAAGAAACAGCGCTGCGTTACGTCTTTTTGGTTGTCACACACGACTGAGAGCTCCTCCAAAGCACCAGCTTTATCCCAGCAAAAGCAATACCTCCCTGCAGCCTTCCATTTAGCTACAGCTAAACTCATTAAGAAAGATACTAACACCAAGGTGACAGCAGGGTGGCATTCGGTTTTGGAGAAGGTTGGTCAGCAGCATGACGTGAAACAAGCAACACTGCAATCTGCTGCATTACTCACTCTGCAGAACCTGGAGCACTGCTCAGAATTCCTCCTCCGAAGCCTTTTTGTGCAGCAGCTGGCAGGAAACAGGAGTAACGACCAGGAATGCTATCTCCATCGCTTCAGTACATTCCACTTACAAAAATGGATGTTGCACCAGCAAAACACGTATCTTTAGGTAATCAACACTGTTGCCTTAACTCAAAAATAAGGAGGCAAGTTCCCAGAGGCAATGGGAATGGAGCACAGGTTTAGCAATCAGAATCTCCCAAATTACAATTCTGACATGCCCTGGCATGCCACTCCACCTTCCTTCATCTCCTTTCACATCTACGCAATGGAGACAATACAAGAGCTTTGAGAAGTGCAAAGTGCTAAATGCCGGGAGTACATTTTTCTGTTGTTGTTGGGAGCTAAATTAATTTTCCGCTCGTTAAAGGGTGACCTGATTCTGTATCCCTCACGCATGACTTCAACGGCATTTTTACAACTGGAGATTCCCAGACACAGAGGCATCTGGCTACAGGATACATAAAGAGCTGAGGGCTGAGCCAGAGCAGCAGTCAAAACGCGATCTTAATTGCTGTCCTCCTATCAACCCGCGTCTCTTCCTAAACTTTGGCTCATTCTGCAGACTTGCAAAGCACGGCAATTAAAATAGCAGGGCCACAGTCTTGTCTTCTTTTTTTTTGCCCCTCTTCTCTTAACTAAACAAGATTTTATTAAACAAACCAAATGTGCACAAAGTGATGGGTGTGATGGGCACATCCTGCAGGCAGATGAGAAGTAGTTTGAAGAGCTTCAGCCTCCACTGGGCTCTATGAAAGCCAATCTGCCAAGAAGGCACCTGAACATTGGAGAGGAGCTTGGATGGCTCAAGGTCTGCTGGTACACACACTGGACTGAGACTGCAAGACGTGCTTGACAAACACCAACTTACAGAGACCATAAAGAGGGGTTAGTCAAGTGCATTAGTTTTGGGTTTCCTTAAATAACAGAAACAGATTTGATACTGAGGTACTGATTGTGCACACTGAGACCTCAGAGATTCCTATCACATCCGTGGTTCAGGGAGGAGTCTTCACTCAGGGTGCTGCCTGCAACAATCTGAAGGCTAAAAAACAACTTGTGCTTGCCTTGCTGCCTTCAGTCCATCAGAATACACTGCTTTTGTACATAAACACCCACTGCAGCAGCCAGTCTCACGCAGCAGATACAGCAACAGCTCTTGTTGAATATGCAAACAAAATGCAGCTGGGAAACACCCGGGATGGAGCAGCCCAGCAACCCAGGCACCAAGCGGTTTGGAGCTGCAGAGTCCAGGTGCTACCACACAACAGCAGAAGAGCTGTTTTGTATTGCTCAAGCATTCGTCTGAACTGCTGCAATTTCCTCAGAAAACCCATACAAACTTTCCCCGGTGGAAGCAGTGCTGATTGTCAATAAATGCACTTTTAGCCTTTGCTTTTTTCTTTTCTTGGCAGTGGCTCAGTCTCAGTAAATTACAGTAACTCCAGTCACGGCTGCCTATCATACCCATTCACTCCCCACACTGCTAAGAGCCAGACGGATTAGTTTTGAATGGTTAAGCATATCAGAAGCACAATTATTTTGGGTAAGCAACCCCATAATAATTACTGGACATATTTTCAGCCTTGTCCTTCAGTTTAAAGCTATGTATCATTATCCTGCTGTGAGTCAGACCTATAGCTGAGGATCTCTGATCCAAAAGAAACAGATGTAAACAAAGTATGTGAATTCAGCAGTAAAATAAACCAACACAAAACTAAAATGCTGATGTTTCTCTTACAGGGAATTAAGATGGCTGAAAGAAAGGCACAACATGTACCAACTCTGCAGTCAATCTGTTTGTAAATTTTCAAGAATGATTTGTGAGGACCTCACACTTTATGACTGATTCAAGGCCCTGATTTCTCTGCAGACAAGGGAGCAGGAAGTGATTTACGCACAACAGAGGTAACAACAGGGTGCAGATGGCACCCCACAAAGCCCCAACAAACAGCGGAACCGGCAGGAATCCCTGGAGCTCTGGATGAGCCAGGGAACTGAAGGCACTGCCCATGCTTTCCTGGCAGCCATGCAAACTGCACAAGTGTAATTATTAGACAGCTAAGGAAACGCAAATCTAAACAGAATGGCTCAGAGGCGGACAATGAAACGTCAGGGCTGCGCTCCACAGCCATTTCATGGATCCCTTTCATGTCAAGGCTATGCAAAAGCATTACAACAGCCCCAAGAAGCACCTACCTTGTGTTTGAGGGACGTACGGAGCCAGGAGCTTTGCTCTCTTCTTCTCATAACCCTTTTGTGTGATGTCTCCTAAAATCAAGAAGAGAAAGATCACTTAAAACAAACAGAATGCTGAGGATGTGGTCGAGTTTCATTCGCTTTTCTTGTCAGCGATACGAAAGTTTCACCTGAACATGTCAATGCATTCGCCAAAGGAAATCTGAAACCAAATCCATGTGAGTACATTATGATTTCAAAGTCTTTATAGTACAGTTCCCATAGTTTCCCTTGGGATCACAGATATACACAACACACTATTTAAATGCAATAATTTGAATCAGAACAGCTATCTAAATCAAATATCAAAGCCATGAAAACCTAAAAAGGAAAACTCAGAGTGCATGAGAATATTGTGTGACCACAAAGCCAACTTGGCTATGGCTGTACAAAGCCATTCCCAAACAACAGGGCAAAGTGCATGTTCAGAGCCTGGTCCTAAAGTAATCAAATTGAGCAAATAAAAGTGAGCCCACTGCTAGAAGGAACATTATTCAGAGCACCTACAGAGTGAGGTAAGGATGAACAGAGCCAACTTCAAGACTACTGCTCTGGAAGCACGTGGTGTGATGCAGAAGATCAGACTTATTTGCATTGGTTTGATATTCAGTGAAAGCAAGCTGCTGTTTGTTTTTTAACTTGTTGATAGCTGTGATTCCATCGTTTGCCTGCTAGCAGAATGATGCAGAAGATAGGAGCTTGAGCTCCACAGAAGCAAAAACTCTAGAGAAGTATTAGTAAACTTTTCCCTTTAAAAAAAAAAAAAAACAACAAAACCCTAATCTGTCTGATCCTGGAGATGTACCATCTGGCTGCTGTCTTTTGTTTTAATTTCTCACATTACATCAGAACCACAAGAAAGAAGGAAACCTTGAAGGGATTAAAACAAAAAGCCCTGCAGCGTTTCAAGCCTTCTCTTAGCCTGACCCGCACCTATAACCTCATCTCTCTCAGGGCTCAAAGACTGGAAGCGATCAAATACACAGCAATAAGAAAACAGAGGTATTTGGTTGTCCTTACTCAAGCTGAAGTACAGCCCACATTCGTGTCACAGCAAGAAACAGTGATGGTGAGCAGCAGGCTGCTTTGCCATGATCCTGATTAGCACAGGGCTGCAGAGCATTAGGCACTGATCAGCAATGGCTGCTGCTCCTCAGCTCAGCTCAGCTCAGCTGGACAGGAGGGTCACATCAGGAAGGTTTAGGCTGAAAGCCCCCCAGCATGGCTGATGGAGCACAGCTCAGTGGCCGTTCTGGTTATAAAGGTGATTCTGCAGTACTGAAAAGCTTGAAGAGGGAACGGAGTGAGCTCCTTTTCCTGGACAGTCAGATCTCCATCATTCAACACCTACAGCAAGGGCTGAAATGGATAAAGGCACTGCTTGGCAGAGGGTGTGCACTTGCACACGCAACTTTATCTCACTTCTCTTTTACTGAGCTTGAGTCAGGCCCCAACAAGTCCAAGCTAATCCAGCAATAGAAAATTAGAATGTCCATGAAGCACTGAAATGCCAAGCAAAGCATTAATTTTAATGCTTGATTGCAATGTACAGCTCAGTCCAATTAATCCAGCTCATAAGAAAGGTATGCTGCTCGTGTTAGAAAACTTCACCTTCAGAAAAGCCCCACATAGAGCATGCACCAAAGGGGTAATATTTCCACTGAGCACATAAGCTAGATCTACAAACTGATCCGTGCTTTGCTTCTCTGTTCTGGGAGCTGCTCCAATTCCCTGCACTGCCTCCTTTGGGTGGCCAACAGAGCAGGGGGGAACAACCACATCAGGAAAAACAAACCTGCATGGGAAGGGGAGGGACTTCCCTTGGAAGCCAACCCACAGATCTGTTTGTAGTCTGTTATTTTGCGATTAATTTCTCCCCAACACTTAATTGGACTCTTGACATTGGTGGTTACACGGTGTATGTAATGAAACGTCTGCCACAGAAAGCTGTTGGAATTACTCAGGAATACCAGGGCACTGCAAACAGATCCCAGTGCTCTGTTTAAGCTGACTGACAGCATCACATTCTGTTTTACGTACTGGGCAGCAAAGAATTCTTTCCAATCGCTTCTTCCACGCTAATATCCCACCAGCAAAACAAACCCAGCATCACAGGAATGCAAGCCCTATGGGTCACAGATCTGCACTTGGAAATCTGAAATGGAGGTGAAATACTATTGAAGAACACAAGGAAACCCAGGTCAAAACATTCTGTGCAACCTTAACTACCACATGATCACTATCGCTTGAAAGGATTCTCAGAGCACGAACAAATAGAGAAAAAATTCTCTGCTATTTGGCAAGAGCAGGAAAGAAGCTACAAGGAGTCAAACCCAGGCGAAATCAAGATGAGAAATTCCTGGGACTTCCCTGCAGCATCGCAACTCTGCTCTGCTGAACTTCCATGTACAGCCTGTAAACAAACACAGAAACAAACACACACACAAACCACCAGCAGGATGCAGGCAGCAAGACTCAGGAAAAATAAGGTTGTGTGCAGCTACGGGTGATGGGTATGAGATCATCTTAACAAAGCCAAGGTCTGGTTACCACAACCACAAGAGCTATGGCAGAGCCGACACCACAAGGAAGGAAACAAATGTCCTTCCAAGTGCTGCACAAGTGGAACGAACGCAGTGTGATCTCTCTGGTCCCACACAGGCCACATTTGGTATCAATTCACTGAGACAGAAATCAAAGACCCACCGAGAGAAAATTCTCTTCCATGCTCTCTCCTCTCTGCTGCTCCACAGGAAATGGACATGGCTAGGTGGCGGATTTCCTCACAGAAAATCATAAATTACAGCAACAGGAAGAGAACAAAGACAACGGGGCTGCAATCTCCAGAGCCATTCACTCCTGCTCTATAAACCTGGTAAATCTCCATCAACCCCGCTTCCATCAATTCAATGTTTCGTGACATTTGATGCGTTAAATTCTCCCAGATAGCTAACAAACAACCCAAGAAGAATATCCCCTCTCTGCACAGATGCAAAAGCATTAGCAAAGCAAGGAGAGCTGACAATGTAGCGTTAAAACGGTGCCAGCGTTTGTTCATCCCTAGGAAAGAAGTCACAAACAAAACCACTTCAGCTGAGGCATTCCTCTGGCCCTCTCCCAGCTACAACTGTTTCTGCTCAGTTGTGGGCTATATTTATCCATAGTCTAAGCCATGGCCGTGCCTCCACATGCTGAGGAGGCCCTGCTGAGGAAAAGGAATTCTTGTCAAAAGAAAGCAGCGTTTCAGCTTCATTTAAGATTCCCACATCGCAACCTTTCCTGGTGTCTCAAAAGCCAACGCTTCCCCACGCTGCCTTCAGCCCAACTTCAGCAAATCCTATTCATCTCCTCACCCTGAAGGCCTCGGCTCTGGTAAGCTACAGCCATGGGTCACCAGAACGGGCTGAAGCACAGCCACAGCCCCTCCATTGCTGTGACCCATCCCATCAGCCTCGCACACGCCGTTCCCCTCTCACAGCTTCTTCCATCCCAACTGAAGCTCCAGCATGCAGAGGATAACATCCCCACGTGAGAAGGTTCCTCCTGTGCTGCCACAGCTCAGTTTTCCTGCTCGTGTGCACAGCGTTTGGTGAACCAGAAACAGGACAGGTTCCTCTATTGCACTGTTTCAGCCATTCCTCCCCTTGCTGCCTATTCCTGTACCACCCCCTCCTCCAATGCTTCCTTTCTGACAGTTTCACAAGAAGTTAAAAATATTCTACTTTTCAAGACACAGCAGGTCTTGCAAACACATCAGGGATGCCATTCCTTGGAGTCAGAGTGGGAAATGACTCGATTTATGGCTCACAGAAACAACAAAGTAATGGAGCGGCCACTTTTCACTGCTTGGAATACCAGGAGAAGGGTCCCGAGTCCATGATGAAATCCAGGAGGATTGTTTGTGATTAAACATATCTCATTTAAGGGAATTCCCTAAGAAAACGCCAAAATGGAGCCTGAGATTCCCTCCTCACAGAGTTCATCCTCATCATATGCATCCAACCCGTGTTTTCCAACTGTTCAGAACTGAGAAGTGAAGCCCGAGTTCCAGGCTTCCGCAGGGCAGCAGGAGGCCCGGCCAGCCCCAACCACCAGCCCAGAGCTGCACCTATATTCAAATCCTGCAACAGAGGAGCTGAAAACTTCAGGAGCCTCACCGCCCTGTGACGCCAGGCTGCTTTTTAGCAATTAGCGCTGATGATTTGCTCTAAAGAGAGGTGCTCAATCAGTGTAAGGTGGTAACACCAGCTAATCCTGCTATGCTCTGACAATGCTCCTCTTTCAACATCCACGCTCCCCTTCCCCCATGGAATGAGAACACTGAATCATTTACTGTCTAACAAAACCATAATTACTCCACTGGAGAAATTAAGGAAAATGATCACGTAGCACACAGCATCTCTCCAACAAAGCCTCCAAACACTCGACTGTATCAAGCAGAAGATTCAAATTCGAAATGAGCGTGTATGCATTTGAAAAAGTGTTTGTATGCTTTTAAAACAACAGCAGAAACACAGTTTGGATGTTTCTAGCAGCTGCTGCTAACAGAGAACCTTGACAATGCTTCCGGTTACGTTCATTAGCTCCAAAATACAGATACCTGCTCTGTTTACTCAACAGCAAACACTGTGACAAAATCATATGAAGAAAGGAAAGAATTACGTTATCACCTCTGCATCTGTACTTCAGGTCTTACTCACACAAGCGCTTCGTGGCTCTGCCTTTTTGCCCTCCTCCCCCCTCGGATCCCTGGACACACGCCTCAGCCCGCATCCCCTGCAGCTCTATCACCTCTCACTTCCTCTGCACAAACACAAAAATCACTCCGATCGTTTTGGATTCCCTGTCCTCGTCCAGAAGCAGACACAAGTGGAGATGCTGAAACCCCAGAAGTGCAGCTGAAAGTCCAGAGTGTTCTTCTGCTGCACGCCACGTCCAGGTAAGGACTTTCAAGCATCAGGTGGCATGCTTGAGAAATTCAAAATAAGGAAAAGTACGCATGTCAGCACTTCGGAGCATCTCAGCTACGGCCCAGGCAGAAAACAGCCATCGAACCAAAACGCACTTCAGGAACACACGCTGTTGCCACTCCTTCATTTATTCTCGAGTTAGAGCTCATCTTCCTTCCACTTGTGGACAACAGGGAACTCCTAGGCACGCCCTGCCACTGTTTTACCAGGGTTTGATGCTAGGACATTCCCAATCCCAGGCTGCAGCAGCCCAGGAGGCAACACTGGGACCTTTATTCCAAGGCCACGTGTCCAAACAGAGCGTACCTGCCAATCCCAATGCTCTCTGGCCATGAATTCACCAGTAAAACTATGCTTTGAGTTGAGTCAGTCCCCTTGCTTAGTCTCTTTCCAGGTGATGATGCAGATTCAGAGATCCCTTCCTCTTCTGGTGAAGGCATACATCAGGTTTCTTCCTTGAAAACAACACCAAGTTCTGCAAACTACACAGTCTCCCAGAAAAAGAAAAAAAAACGCAATGATTTCTTCGAAAGAAAGCAAGCCTTACTGGATCCATACATCCCCCCAAAAGGAAAACAAACAGAACAGGTTTGTGCCTCGCACTTTCCCTTTAACTGCACCATTCTGTTCCCATTAAGAACATGAATAGGCGGCTGAAAAAAACAGCGAGTCTTACAAAGCTGTGTTTGTTGAGTGGGAGCATTACACTGCCATGGTTCAGCACTCCAAGTTTCACAGACAGATCAGCTCCAGATTAATCCATACCCACTACAAGCCTACTTGGCTCCAGCACCTCACAGACTCTGTTTCACACTCTTTTCACCAAACTATTTTAATCTCGGCATTTATTTCTTCCAAGCAGTGCAGCTGAGGATGAGATTTCTGTGGCGTGGTTCGGTGGCAGCTCTGTGCCACTGTGTGCCTTAAGCCCTTTTAATTTGCTGCTGCTGCTGTTTTACCTTTAGACAACAAACATAACTGCTTCAGAAACTTCAGTGAAGGATCGCCGTCTTACAACAGCACTGCAGAGCTCCAGATGACCCAGTGTCCTCGTGTCACCCGTCTCGGCCCGTGTATTATGGGCTGTAATCTTAGATGCCATATGTGGCGCATCACCAACCTGGGTGAGCTGAGGACAGAGCTGAGTTGTCTTTGTGAGCAGGGGGTGGGCAACGGGAAGGAGGTGGCACCGGATCAGCTCCAGCTAAGAAGCCTTCCCTTTTCCCACAAAAAAGACACGTATGGAATCTCAGTGTGACCGCCGCTGAAAACAGCACTGTCCTGAGTTAGCAAAATGAGTTCAGGACGCTGAAAAATACTTGGAAGCTTCCCACTATAAATAAAAAAGCCTCTCATGTATGAGCTGCGGGGTTGTTGGTTCTTCTCCTTGGAGCAGACACAAGAACATTCCTACACGTTACATGCGCACGGTTTTCACAGCGTCAACGTGACCCCAGCGTTCTGGGCTTCAGTTCTTCCAAGGAGCTCCCCAGGTAAGTTATCAAATGAGCATGCAGCCAAACTAAGCCCTGCTTCTCATTCATCCGTACGCAAGAAGTGCAAGGCAGAGATGCTTTCATTAACTCAGACCTGTAGCAAAAGGATGTGTGATACACATGTGAATCAGCAACTGATGCACGGCCAACATCTTTACAACAGGTAAGTACAAACTCAAGGCCTTTAAACACAGCACTAAATCCTGTGAGCTCTATTAAAACTTGCTTGGTTCATAGCCTCTAACAAATATCTGCAAAATACAATTACTGAGGTCCATTTTAATACTAGCTATTACGTTGCAAAGTGCAGCCATATAAATTTTACATGTTACCAATAAAGCCAGCACACGCACACAAATAGCTTAATCCCATAAACAAGTAATAAATCTTGCATCTAACCCCATCCTGGGGAAAAAAATAACAATCTTTTCAATAACTGCAGCATGTCACGGGGGGAAAATGCAATTTCCCTTCTGAGTCTTACACATGGCAGTAAACTACAGCTTTGTCACAAGTACCATTTTACAAAAATCTGTTCAAGTGAATTGCTTTCACCTATTCTGAACACAAAGTCCATCAGCAGAATTTGGGCTCGGGTGTTTGTTGTTACATTTGTAATGCTCCTAGTGCTCCAAAACACTGCATTTAAACAAGGAGAAGCAGCAAGCACCACGTGCATGCATCTCTGAACTCACCATGCTCACAATTACTTTACTGAGTGAAGTGCTGAGTAAAACAACTCACGATGCATTTTCCAACCCCAATGAAGCAGATCAGCCATGAGAAGGCAGAACACTCTTCTGACTAACCTGCTGATCACAGACCCCAGCAGAAATTCACATTTTTTTAACCCTTGCACAGCCCTGGCCCTCCACCACCAGACTGAAAACAAAAGTCTCCCAGGAAATGACTAAACTCTGTGCAAGAGCAGCAGCCCTGTGATTCAGCAGTTATTCACTGGGTGCATCATGGTCTTCCTGAAGGCAGAAACTGAGCTCCGACAACAGTGAGCTTTGATAACCTTCTCTTAGGAGTGGTCCATCCAGCCCAACTAGAAAAGCTCACAAACTCTTCACCTATCCAAAACAGCACACTTTCTCCACCAGACAGGCTACCATGGAAGGAATTTCCAAATCAAGCCTGTTTTCAACACACCACTACATGCAAGCATCCAAAGAGAACTCCTTATCTTGCTTCAAAATAATTAAGACTCATCTGGAAAGCCAATGAAACCAAACAGCTCCCAGCCTCAGGGGCTGCAGATCCTTCTTCATGGGGGTGTTTCCTCCTCTGCTCTCACACACAAAATCCTGACTTATTTCAGCAGCCTTCTGTTCAGCAGCAGATGTGGCCACATCGAAACAGGGTGCCCAGGGAAGTGTGGCTGCCCCATCCCTGGAGGTGCTCAGAACCACAGATGGAGCCCTGGTGGTTGATGGAGGGGTGGGACAGCCCAGGGCAGGCATGGGGCTGGAGGGGGCTGGAGGTCCTTCCAACCCAACCATCCTACAGTTCTATGATCTTTAAGGACACTTCCAATGCAAGCCATTCTATCATTCAATGGTCCAGTGACCTTTAAACACTCTTCTAACTCAACTCAGTCCCAGCCCATTCGATGGTTCTGCGATCTTTAAGGACCCTTCCAATCACAGCCATCCTATGGTTCTATGAAAACCACCTGACTGTTTTCACAGTGGACTCACCTGGGATAAAATTAAAATTGAAGTTTTACTTCTCCTGCAACACCCATCCCTTACCCTTTCAAGGCATACACATGGCAATACCTAATAAATGCTCCTGAAGTAGGCTTTGATTTCTCTAACAAAAGCCAACTGCCACAGGTAACCCCGCTTCCAGGTCTGACAACACCAACACCTTTGCAAGCCATCTGGAAAAGCAGTTTGGAGATGCAACGTGTTCCAGGCCATCTGTACCTCAGGTTACCCTTGTAATTAAATGCTAGATTCTTGAATGCCATGTCAGAACGGGAAAAGAAAGAAGTTAAGAGCAATTAACTCCGCTATCTATTGATCAAACAGTGCTTCTCAACACAAAGTATTCAGGTATGGAAATGCAACTCTCATCTTTGAAACACAGTGTTAGCAGAGCAAGCTAGCATGCAGGCTGGCACGTCACACTGCAGTAGGGCACAATAATTATGTATTTCCAGATGGGAAAATGCTATTGCAAGTAACCGGATGAGCTCGATGATCATACGTGTTGGAACACAGAAAGATATCTCAGTGAATAGCATCAGCACTTCAAAGGAGGACAACCCCCCAAACAAAGAATCTCAACAATGAGAATGAATTCAGCAAAACTAAAGAGATGAGACTTTTGTCACGATGTTCTCCCATGTGCCCCCTATCTTGATTCCCTCGAGGCAGTGGCACCAGGCGTGTGTTCATGAGGATGGCACTCCCACTCCACAGAAAAGGGCAGCTGAGGAAGTGATGGCTGCTGAAGACAGCAAAATGCTCTGTTTTTCCCAAACATTCAAATCTGAAACACACACACAGTCATTTTACAGCATTAACAAGTGCTTTCTCTCAGATCGTTGGTATTCAACACTATTAGTCACAGCAGTAGGATCCCACTACTTAACATCAAAGCAACAAAATTATTAATTTTTATCCAGCCTCAAATTATGGTGCAACACCAGTCATTTCACTTTCAGGAACTCCCACCAAATTCCAAAAGCATATTTGACAAAGAGATAGGAGGCACAGTCAGCGAACAGCTAATAAACAAATCACTCTTAGTTTTGCTTTTTCACTTCTTTTAAGCCTGCCTAGTGGGAATCCAGGCAAAGACATCAACAGTCATCTGTGCTTTGCCAAATATCCTTAAGCCTGCTTTGCACATGGTCATTCAGAATAACCCCATCAGAAACAGAGTCCCAGGAAAGCAGAGCTGTGCTCCAGCTGACAGCACGCCGTGCCAGGACTGCTGCTCTGTGCAGGGACGAGGCCGCCTGCGCCGCGCTGAAGAGTGCTCCCTGTTCAAGTTGGCTGCAAGCATGGGAAACCCAACCCAAAGAACAGAAGAAAATGCACTGGGCAGCATGGCACAGCAGCGGGCCTCAGCCCTGCGCTCAGTGCGGGCAGTGTTAAGCTTTCAGCTCTGTTTACATCAGCAAGCCTGGCTTCTTGAGGAATTTCACTGCTAAGGAAACCATGTTGGCATGTCACCAGCGAGCCTAAGAAAACCCATTATACTGTCAGCTGCAATGCTCTTTACAAGAAAGATCATGCAAGGAGCAACTTCTGTTCGGGCTCTTTTGGCGTGTGAGGAGTCAAAGCGTCTGCCTCAGAAGCACTTTGTTCAGATGCTGGATAGCAGGATGTGGAAAGATCCTCCCGACGTGAGCACCTTTAAGCAGTGTGGAAGATCCCAGCCCTGGGCAGTGCAGGGTCCTGCAGCACACAGCACACACAGCACGCTCTGGCTCAGCCCAGGAGCTGAGAACCTCCAGAAGTTTTATAGCAATGCTACTGAATGTAAATACTTCAATGGGAATTAAGCAGTGCTCCCAGCATACCGATTGCTCCTGTCTGATTCTGCACACAAATAAAAACTGCATTCAATTTTTGGTACAAAATACCCAAGTAGAAAAAAACCAAACATGTTATTATCATAAGGGAAGGAATAGCCCAGCTCAATTTGCTGGCCTTGTAATGCAGGATGCTGCAACACTCAGACCAATTACAACATGTATTTCTGTTGCTCCAAAATGACAGGAGCACACCGGCTGTGTTTTTCATGCCTTGCACCAGAACGACACCACTGTCACAGTGTATTTTCACAAAACTGAAGGCAAATTCTCTTTCTGCAACACCAGTGGACCCTGAACCCAAACAAACAGGCTTAGCAGCACGGAAGATCCCATTCAACAAGCTATCTCCAGAATCACAATCCCTGCTCACAGCACATTTCCCTACCGGGGCCTCTTTAAGGGTGCAGCATCTCCTTTTCCAATTTCAATAAACTGAATTCTCAAATGTCTTTCCTACAGAGGGAAGGAAGTATGGAGAAATCAGTAAGATTATTTAAGAGCATGCAGTCAGCAACTTGCCAAAAAAAGAAAGGAACACAAACAAAATGAATGAAAGAGCACACAGAAAAGATACTGCAGTCACTGACGTGGTTTTAGACAAAATTTTTGATAGAAAATTATTTTACTGTAAAGAATTCCTGTATTTATATTCCCAAACACTATGTGTTTATCACCAAATGTGTCACTGTGGCCTCGTTAAAAAGTCATTCCTGAGACTGCAGTTTCCTACCAAACATTCACATAAGGAAAATTCACAGGAGAAAACTTCCAGCTTGCTGATTTCTCATTAGTGAAAAATAAAGGAGGAGATGACAACGAAGTAATCACGAAACAAATGACTCCAAACCACCTTGTGTGAGGTTCTCAGTGAGCAGGGAATAGAGGCACTCCATCAAACAAGGAACAGAGGATAACACAGAGCTTTGGACAATCACTGCTTTGTTCGCACAACAAATAATGAAAGCCTCCCCAGCAGCCCCATAGCGAGGCTGAGAAAACATCTCATCTGAATTCCTCCCGGCTCTACCTACGCCACCAGAGCTCCTCGGAAGGCAGAGTCACTCAGGACTGGCAGCACTCAGCTCCTCTCGGGAAGGGACGCTTCTCACAGCAGCATTGGGGAGGATCCAAGACCTTCCTGCTGGAGGAGCAAAGCTATCACCACCAGACTCACCAGCACGCAATCATCTCACCGACCAAAGAGCAAATTGGGCAGCTTCCAACCGCACGGCCTCCACTTTAGGGGACTGCAAAAAACAGGGACCGGCCCCAACACAATATATATGACACGTGTAATATTAATGAGTCGGCCTTGAACTACACACAGGAGCTGAATATCAATGGAAAGGGAAGCGTGTTTTACACCTGGCACCCAGCGCATCACAGCAGAAAGGCAACACTGCTTGGCTGGATAAGCAAACACCTCAACACAACTGCTCTCCAAACTGCTCTGATGCTCCTGCACCCTCTTCCCATGAAGGCCAAACATTTGATACAGTGGAAATACACTCATTGAGATTTATTTGTAATAAAATGGGAAGAAAAACAAACACATTCTCCTGGAAATGACACAGCTTTCGGTAGGTAAATTAAAGCTCCTGTTAGTAAATTCCGTGTTAAAGAATCAAAGGACAGTGCTAGCTATAAACAAATACTTTAAACAACAGATCCACTGATCCAGCCAACTGGGAAGAAACATGAGCTGGTAAACAAAAGCGTGCTCTGCAGAAACCAGAATGCTGACTGCTTTCCCTTCGTTGTTTGCAGCCTGAACCACCAGCAGCAGATTGCGGGATGCTCAGAGTGGGGCTCAGTCATGGCTCTGGGTGCTGTCAGCTCTAATGCACAAAGCCCTCTGCAGCTCTGATGAAGAACTTAATGAGCACGATGCAAAAACCACCACGAGCTTCTGTACCACAGGTAGTTGCAAAGAGTGGAGAAAAATAACAATAAAGATCAATCTCTAAACTGCTTCCAAGTGTTTCCCTGCTCCAAAAGGAAACCAACCCGAACGAGCGCTGCTCTCACATCCTGTGCTCCTCATGTGAAGAAAATATCTTGAATTTGAAAGACAAAACTCAATTTCTAAGAACAGGTAGAAATGTCATAGTGTATTTGTGCTAACGAGGTTCAGTCTGTCCACAAGCAAAATGTATCATTAAAATGCTGGGTAAAAAATGTGTAAATAAGTGCATCTCAGCAAAAGCCAAGTGCTTCCTTGTCACCGAACACAGCCTGCTTTCATGAAAGCAATGCAGGCTCAGTTTGAATGCTGGGAAGGCACCACACTGCACAGGGACTGTTGCTCACCTGTGGTTTTCTCTTGCAGAGCCATTGCAGATCAGCCCTCATGGCAAGGAGGAGTTATGGCTGGGATGTGAGCAGTACCTGCTTGGCTGGGCTCGAGCTGCAGGGAAGGGAGAAGTGCCGGATCTGTTCTGTGGCTGCTTATGGCAGAGCTGCTTACAGAACAGGACAAACTTCTTGAAACTTTTTTTCAAGTCATAAATCGAAATGAATAAAACCACATTCCATATTGTAAGTTCATCAGAGCGCTCTCTCAAGTTGTCCTCACATACAACCACCACAGGGAAGAAAGCCTAAATCTGCTAAAAGCTTTAAAAAGCCTTAAATTAAATATTAATATTCTGAAAGGGATGAAGCAGCACAAAAACACAAGGCTCCTCACCACTCCAGTTCTGCAGAGCCCAGAGCTAGAGATGAAAGGTTTCTTGCAAACAGGGATGCACTTCTTTTTTCCCAAATTTTATTTAAAACATGCTAGATGGGATTATGAACTAAAAAAAAACCAAAACAAAACACCAAAAAAACAAGCTGCAGCTGTACATGTTGATAACTGAGAGCTGCCTGACAAAGCACCAAGCAGCGCACTGAGGACTAACAGCAGCTAATTGTTATGTCAGTTAATGAAAAGCAGAGCTGAACGGTTATCAGTACCGGGTTGACCTTATGGGTCTGTTTGCCATGTTGAAGATAAAGTTAGAACCCTTCCCTCCCAAATTCCACTTTTGATGCTTAATCACATTCAGTCATCTCCAAGCCACGCACCTCAAGAGGGAAATGCATTAAAAGAAATGGATTCAGCTTGATTTCAAACTGTTGCTTTGACTTGGTCTCACTAACCTCAGGAAAGACATTTCCATGAAGAGCTCCTCTGGCAGCCCTGCTGCCCCGTTGGGCATTTCCTTGAGATGTTCCTTTGTGTCTTTCAGCTACACAGGGAGCTCTCTCCTGTTCCCTCTGCTTTAAGGATGCTGGCTGATCAGGTGTTAATAGCAACCTGGAGCAACTTGCAAAAAGCTCCCAAAAAATCTAATGGAGTGATGACATCAATTATTTCATTTTAATGACAGACTGTATGTTAATTTTTCATTCTGCAACAAATTTAATGCAGGGTGATTGTGCAGTTTCCCTCAGCAACAGCCAATCTCCCTTAAGTCAGAAGCACCACTTTAAGTAATGAACAGAACCCTTTGTTTACCACTAGCTTTCATTCTAACAGTATTAGCCTGGTTTTCTTACTATGTGAAACGTGTAAGCCCTCCAAGTTACTCATCTAAAACTGAAACCTGGAAGTGTGAGCTCCAGTTTTCACAGGAAGAAAGCCTGCAGGGCTAACTCTCTAGGTAGGGGTATAAAGATATTTAAGAACATACAACCCTAAGGTGTCTAGAAAGCAAACAAACAAAAGAAACTGGGCTAAATTAAGTTTAGTGCCAGAAAAAAGCAAGTCTAATTTAACACCCTCTGCAATTCTTATCTTAGCAAGGACACAGAGGTCTCTGATCCCCATTTAAAAACACCTGATGGAAGGTAGAACTGCATGCGGGTACACAAGGCAAAACTGCAGATGTTTGGCAAAGCTGCTGGTTCAGCTCCACAGCACGACCTCGGCACGGTTATCTGATGGCCGTGGCCCAATTCCACCTCTACTCTGGCTGGCTGAAAGGCAGGGACTTTCCAGGCCTCTCCCTCTAACTTCGTAACTGCGGGAGCCCTCCCCATTCTCAGGCCTGGCAGTTTTACACAGCACTGCGGTCTGCCCATCTGAGGACCATCCCAATTGCGGCCCTGCTGCACTGGCATACAGTTCACCCCAGTGTCCGTGTTCCAGTGTGACTCATTATCCCTTTCCAGCGTACTCTGCACAATTCTGAGCAGCAGCTTGGTGAGATCCTCCACCACTGCTCATGTTCACTCCCAGCCTTACGCTCGAAGAGATCAGAATCTAACACTTGCACTTTAGTTTTTCTGCAATTGATGACAACATAAAAAGTACTTGCATTAACCATCTCTTACTACACCTAATGGAGCCGTAATCACCAGGTATCAGCCATTTCAAAGAGCACTAAAATGTTTATTAAACCGGTCTGTCAATGTAATAATGTTAACAGGAAGACACTTGTACCTTTTTGATAAAACACTACATTTGCAGCAGGCCTTGCTTTCAACTGCAAACATAATGGCTGTTTTAATAGCAGTCTGAAGCACCACTGACTATTCCACAGTTTGGAGGTGGGAGCGGGAAGGGCTGAGGCCGTGCTGACAGCAGGAATTTAAGGCAAGACAATTTGCCTGGAAAGAAACTGAGGTCCAAGGAGAAAGTCTGCAATGAAGCAAAACCTCTGAAAAAGGTGGAACGTAGACAACAGGCATTTGGAACAGTTTTGGATTGCTGCCCTCCAATTTGTTCAGTAAGACCGGCCTGCTGGCTCCATAAGTTTATATAAGTAAAATCTGTAAAAGAAAAATAATGATATTTGGGAAATAAAGCAATTACTTCCCTTCATTATGCCTTACGCAAGAGGATATTTTTTTCTTAAGTATTTGGCATTCTAGAAGCACAAACCAGTACAGCAGATAAAACACAAACAAAATCAGTTCCTTGCCTTAGATGCTCCCACCAAACACCATGCTGGCTGTCTCAGCCAATCTGCAGTACCCAAAAAAAGCCCTTGCAGGCAGCAGTACTTCAGACACTCTGCCCAGAAATTCCCTGTTGCCCTAATTCTGCACAGGACGATGCAACACAACTCCTGGAGCTGGAGGTCACACTCAGTGACCACAGACAGAGGCTGTGCTCACAACATGATACCTTCACTGCAGCTCCCTGCGGCACGCCGCCCATACCGACTGTTCTGTGAGCAGATACCACTGAATACTTCATGCTGAAAGCTTGAAAAGGGAGAAGAGTCAGCCTAGAAACGCAGCTTGCAGGAGCCAACCTCAGCTCCTGCAGTGCAGCGGAGCAGTGATGCGATGTGACTGCTGGAACAGCTACACATGACACTAAAACCTTCCTTCCAAGCAGAGAAAAGGGAAACAGCGGAGCAGTGCGGATTTCAAAGTGTGTCCATTTCTAATTTGCTTAGTTTCACTGCTTAAAATTGAAGTTTATTTTGAGAGCGGAGTTTTTATCTTCCTCTTTCCCCCTTCTTTTTTTTTTTAAGGACATAGCAAATCAAGAAGTAGGAATGTATCACCAGGAGAAAGCAGCCATCAGAGGCACACAGCAGCCCTGCCTGCTGCAGGCATCCCCATCCCTGTGACCAGGACACAATCACAGCCAGGCTCGGGGCAGTTCAATAGCAGACCAGTTCTGCCAGTGCTTTTGCTCAGAAGATCCTTCCCTCACGGCTCATTTTCATCAGAAGGGTTAAGTGCTGCACTGACAGACCCACTGGATGAAAACTGAGAATTAAGGACGAGATCCTAGCATTCAAACAACAACCAGGGTCCAAAAAGCTAATGTAGACTGGCATGCAAAAGTGTGCAATCATTTCCATGCGGCTGCCTTCATCTTCTTTACATATGAGGCCAAGAAAGCCCCTGGGGCTGTACTAGTGCCTAAATGGGAGCAGGTTTCCTTTGGTCTCTAACAAAGGCTTTAAGCAATGGGCAAGCTGCCCTGGCCTAGCTGCCTTCTTCCTTTTCGCATATGCCTCCATCCACAGATAAAACGCAGGACGGCTCTGAATTCAGACAATCAGAGGTGAAGGATATCACAGGAAACCCAAGTCAGCTTTTCCCCTCCATGAGCTAACTCCCTGGAACAACCAGCACAGTCCCTTTCGTTTGCGTATCTAACAGCATGTAACACTTAAACAGCAGACGGTATGTTCAAAGCTCAAGCATCAACTGGTTTAGTGAGTCAAGGAGAGAGATGCTGTCTGCAATTGCTTGGGGCAGAATGTGCTGAAGGAGCAGAAATCTACCTTTCAGCTGGGATTCCATGAAACAGCTTCAAACAATCCCTTCAAAACATGGAAACAACCCAACAACTGCAGGCTTGCCCCAATGCAACAATAACTTTTGGAGACTTTTCGTCACACTTCACCCACAGAAAATGGAAGCTACTCTAAAATAGCTGTTCTTGAAAGCAGAACTGCAGAAAAAGCAATCTTACGTTGCCCAAATCTCTCTGCTTCACTAGTTCCTTTCGTTCTTCTCTCTTGGACTGCTCTGCAGGCTGTTCTCTCCTATGTCAAATATTCAAAAGGAATACTACTCATTTTTTGAGGCTGTCAGCTCCCATGGCTGGACCCACACGACCGAAGCCGTCACCACATGGTAAAAGCGGCACAAAGCAGCAAGCACACCCCGAGCTGCTGCCATAACCTGCAGCCAAACTCACTTCTAACAGCAGACTACTTACTCCTTCCCCAGTTCCCCATGCCAAGCCTTCGCTTTTATCCTCCTGCCCAAATATTTCTGTCCCGGCTGGAAGAGGAGCACAGCCTGCAGTGCTGCGCGATGTCTGCGTCCCTTTCACACCATTTTACAGTTCACAGGAAGCTGTTCTGGGGTGTTAAGGAAAAGAATAGAAATAGAATAATTCTCCTAAGAGAACAGGCGAAGCTATGGCATCTTGTGTGGCACTGGAATGCTTCCATTATTTGGAAGGGATTGTTTGAAGCAGTTCCACAGATTCCTAGTTGGAAGCTGACTGGTGGTTGGAGCTGGATGATCTCTGAGGTCTCTCCCAACCCGTGCCATTCTATGATTCCATGATTTCTGCTCCTTCAGCACATTCTGACCACCAGCCTCTGCTTTACTTGCTGCTTCCCTCCCCCAAGCCTTTGCTGCATCCATTTCAGTCCATAGAACATGGAAAGAAAATCACTGCCTCTGTCACTGGAGAAGAGGGAGCCCCTGTGACCAAAGCCCTGAAGAGCTGTCAGGACACGAACCTTTGTTTCCATGTGGCTTTCTTCCTCAACTTTAAAACAAGAAATTACCTTTTCACTCCAGGGAAATACCGGGGCTGAATATCATGAGCTATCACACTGCAGCACTGATAAACTGAAAAAGATTACTGCAGGTAAGCACATATGTGACAAATATGTGACAACTCCTTTGGGCTGGAGGATGTTTCACAGCCCCTTATAAACCCAGAGGACAGCAGTCAGTACAAAAGAACAATGTGAACAGTACATGTCTGGACAAAAACCAACAACCCAACCCTAACCTCCCCTAAAAAGCCCCGGAAGTGGTGACAGCCACCCTTGGCAGACAGGGCTTTGGGCCCTGGAAGGAGCTGCAATAGCAGGATGAGAATGTGAGCTGAGGAGAAAGGGTTCAGCTTTCTTAATTTTCATTCAGATTTCTTTAAAATCAACTTATCCACTATGGAAGCTCGAAGGATATGAGCTATTAAGTCAGTAATCACTTTGGAAGACACATGGCAGTAACCACAATACATCAAATATGACTCTGCTAGATCCAAACATCTCTCTTTACACCTCCCATGCTCCCACGAGATGCACCAAAAGCGCTTTACTGAGACTCCACACAGGGAATAACCTTTGGATACACAAAAGCCAAAGGGGAATTACATCTTCCTGTTTGCTGCTGGTTTTTTTTTCTTTCCAAAGGCCTACAGCAACAAAAGAACTGCACTGAGAGCCCTCGACAGCAACAGAGCACTTCTGAGATTCTGGATCTTCCCGATTTGGGGGAACAACGACAGCGAACTTGCTGTGCTCAGCCATCTCTGTCTGCGCTCAAAGTGACCAAAGCAACTTTCTTAAGTATTTCACACTCCTGGTGAGCAGCCTTACGCCATTTTTAGATGCTGCAATTTTAAACACGACTTAACAAGTAAAGTGTATCAAACACAGGAATGGCCAGGCAGAACAGCAGTGTTTGTTCAAGGTTTCTAGGTGTGGCAGCAGCCAAGACATAATAGGATTATTTATATCTGACTCATTTGCTTTTTCTTCACCCGCGATTCTCCTGCTTTTGGACTCAATTATTGACTTTTCTCCTACAAAAACAGGATATAAATACATACTTTTTTTCATTCGGGAAACTTTCAAGAGGGACTCAAGAACTTAAAGCAGAGAGGGGCAATTCCACAGATACAGACTGTACCAGTCAGCTCAGCCCAAACCACCACCATGGCCAGCAATGAATTTGACATTACCTGAGTGCAGAGGGACACTCTGTGTAGACATACAGCGCTTACCAGGCTGCATCTTTCCAGCTCTTACCAGGCTGCATCTTTCCAGCTCTTCCCTGGCCAGCCATCAGGCAGCTGGCTGCACAAAGCTGGGGCTGAGCTCTGCTCTGCTGCTGAGCTCTGCTCTGTGCATCCCGGCTTCCTGCCTCCAAACTGAAAACAACACTTCCCCCTTTTCACCGGAGCGATTTCCAATCCCACATTGTGTAAGCGTGGAGGTTTTTATTCTAATTACAATAAGAATTGTTTGCCTTTTTTTTTTTTTTTTTAATCCACAAGGGATCACTTAAAGTTTCTGTCCTAAGAATAAACACAGGTCTCAGTCTGAAAAAAAAAACCCAAACCATTGACACGAGTGCTCTGAGATCCACTTTTTGCTAACACCACACCTTCACTTTGTGCTGTCCAGTGCTTTCTTCAGGATTGCCAGTTAAATTTTAATAACCTTACGAAAATAATTCACAAATTTGGTTTACAACCAACATTTCGCTGCACACATGAATGAAGTAAATGGCTCAACTTCCTCTTTTTAGAAAAGGAAACACACATTCTTAAAAGCTTAATCAATTATCCCCTGCAGCTCACAGCTCCACAAAGCACACAGCTGAGACTTTGGGCTGTTGGTGGCAGAGAAGGGAACACGATGAGGTGGGATCCAATCCTGCTGCCAGAGGGAGATGTGGCTGTGGGGTGAGGGCACTGCACAGCACACACAGGAAGGAACCCGCTGAAGCAATTCACCCCACAGCACCCCTCTCCATCCAAAGGCACAAACGGAAGATGGAAGCTCTGTTTATTCCTCCACCAGAAGCAGGGAGGATCGAGGCACTCTTATCTCCGATCACCTGATGCTGCTCTCTCCAGCACAGGGTGAATAAGCAGTGCCTGGAATGTGCCGTGTCACTGCCAGCTCCTGGGAGGAGCGCTGCTGCTCCCTGCTCCCTGCTCCTGCCCACTGATGGTGCATGGCGTGGCAGGAGCTCAGCTGCTCAGCACGGAGCTCTAAGGGACACATCTCACCTTCTCAGAAAAGCAAAGAGTGACCTCTACAACCATTCCGCTTTGCTCATCGCTCCTTCTAGAAAGTGACCAGAAAACTTCAAAGCCTCTTCCCCTCCCCCAGGGTTTTTTTTGGCTGGGCAGCATATCTGTGTGATCACTGCTTCCAGAAGCACGTACAGCTCCCAGTGGGTAATTACAGGGAAAGGTGACGATGAAGACGTGACGAAGGGGGGGCAATGAAAGCACTGTTATCAGGAACCCCACAGTGACATATGTGCATTCATCACTGTTCTCAGCCAGGAGGTTACAGAATTTCCAGAAAAGGTGCTTCACATTTGAAAAGGTTCTTCATTTCAAACATCAGTCAGCACTCTAAATGAAAAGCTGATGCACTGAAGGTAGCACAGGTGAGACAGCAGCAACACAAAAGTTTCCTTAACACAGCCTCACCCAACCCTACCTTCCCCGGGAACCTGGAGCCACAGCTTGCTGCCATCTGTACAGCACCAGCCATCCTCCTGGCACTGCAGCTACTGAGAACAGGAAAAATTCATAGCAGAAAAACATTTCCCGTAATGAAATTCAGCAACAGACAGTGGAGTATGATGGGATCCATCAATTCCCAGCAGCACCTGCATTAGAGCTGCATGGCTGCAATGGCAGTGCTGCCTTCCCTCAGTGCAGGAGCTGCCAGGAGGCACAGGGACGAGGCACAGCCAACACTTCTTTCCCCTTTGCTGCTCAGAGAGAAATGTGTTATAGACTTACATGAGAGGAACAAAAGCACTGCTATTCCAAAGTACATACTCTTAATGCAGAATGAGTGTGTGTATTTCTAGATTGTAGCTAAGTCCTCTTTGCAATACGTGCTTCATTTCCAACAGCAGGAAGATTTTGTTCTCCACCTCCTTTATGACTAAGGTACAGTGGCAAAGGAGAGGAAAAGCATCCCAAACAATCCTTTTCCAGTGCTGCACTTTAGACCTGATGTCTGACATCAGTCCTGATCCCAGAGGCAAAATGGGAGCACTTTATCCACTAAGTCACCCAGCTCCCACGGCTACAGCCATCCGAAATGGAATGCATTATTCCTGCATTCAAACATATGTTTTTGAAGGCAGCCAGCCATCCAGCTGCCCTGAGAGAGATTACAGAAGACCTAATTTTATCAGGCTGGGATGCAACTCTCTTGGTTGCTGCTGCTCCCCAGGGACACGGAGCTGCTGGACGCAGGTTGTCTGACTGCTGGGGAACAATTCTGAGCCGCCCAGCTGCTGATCACTGCAGCAGTAACTCACATCCCAGGCTCCCAAACGCAGCACATGCCCTGCAGGCACCGTGGGCTCCCACCCCCAAGGAATTCACACAGTTCGTATCAGCACTTCTCAAGCTCAGAAGAATTAGAAAAAGTTGATGTTGGCAGAAGAGTTCTAAAACTTTAAGCAAGCCTTTTCTTTGCTCTCAGAAGTTACGCTAAATAAAACAAGGTGTTCATTCACTAGAGCCTAAAGCACAAGGCACTCTTCCATCGACTGTCTTTGGTACAAACATAACCTGTGTGTGCACACTGAGGTGTGCTGCAGACACATTCAGCTTTGAAGTTTGAAGGAAAAAAGTGCATGCTGATAGAAACGGGTGTTTTGCTCAAGAAAATAATGCAGGCAAGAGGAAAAAGCAGCAGTGGAGAGCGTTACTCAGAGTGAGGAATACAGGTGTGAGGCTTTGCCCAAGACTCGTAATCAAAATGTAATGGGAAAATTTGTGTAGCAGATGGAAGGCGGCCGCCCGCACAGCAGCCGTTAGCCATAAATCACCATTTCCCTCACACGTGGTGCAAATTTAACAATCTTCCATTCTAATTAATAGAATGAGGCACCCTGATGACTCTCCCCGACTTCATAAGGTCTAAGAAGAATGTTGGATTGAACCAACGTTAACTGAAGAACGCTTCAGTTCCACCACTCAACAGTGTCCCAAAAGGAGCTGAGCAGAGCACTGAGATCAGGAAATGCCTCTTGTAACTTCAACTTTCAAGCAGCTTCAAGAAAACCATGTGAAGAAATTATCTGGACATTATATTTGAGGCAAATCAAAACAGGAAAGTATTCCGCTTCTGCTTGCACCTCTGGGATGTCTCACCATTAGTTCACTCTTTGGCTCCAGAAACTTGCCACTGAATAAACATGATAAATCCAATGAATAGAAAGCTTCATGACAAAAACTAATTAGAGAGAGGGAATCCGGAAGGAACCCATCACCCCTTCTGACACAGCACCAATGAACTACAAACACACGGGGTCCTTTGCACGCCCACCTCTCCATGGAGCTCCAAGTGCTTTCCAGGCAGATGCAAGCCTGCCAGACCTGCAACCCGGCTGCACACAGCTCTGCTGCCATCCATCACATCTAGCCCTTAATGTTTCATGCTACAGAATTTAAAATAGGAAGCTGAAGCTCTACGACACCACAAGAAAACACCAGAGAGAGCTTTACTGCAGCTCTGTAAGGCTAACAGCTCCAATCAACACTTCCAGCCTAAGCATCCAACTGAAACTGCAAATAGCACCATTACTAAGAGCAAGCAGCATAAAGGCAACACAGGAATCATTGCTACCAGATGTCCCCTCCGCCCAGCTGAGGAAAACTGGTTGTAACTCCAGCAAGGCTTCAGAGAAGCAAGGGAGGAGGTGGAGGAGTGCCTTTAAAGCCTCTAATTTCCTCCTCTCCCCAAGGCAAAGGGTCAGAGCTGCAGCTTTTAAAAATAGCCCCAAACCCACACCTCATTTCCTAAGAATAGGAGCGACAACGCAACCAGATGCACATTCTTAAACTCTCCTAGTTGCTCTTTGTTATACTAACCTGGATGCTCCAAATATTTCTCTTGCACATTATAACCTGTTCCCGGTCACAACCATAGCGTTTAACTTTCTCCAAACCATTCATCACGCAGCACTGTGCTTTGACCATCTGCATGGTATAAATGGGATGTCCTCATGGACCTTCTGTTTCATGGACTGGGGACAATTCTGCCACCCTGCTCCTCTGCTGACGATGACTTGAGCTGTATTTCCTTCTGGCTATCACGCTCACACCACTTCTTTCCCTGCCATAAAGCTTAATACAATATCGTTAGAAATGAAGGCTCTTATCGGGATCTTGGCAGAGCCACATGAGGCAGGGATGAGCACCTCTGAATTTGTGTGAACAGCTCTTCACGATGTGCTCCAAAAGGATTTTTCTGCATTTCAAAGCACTGCCTCGGAACTGTACCTTTGTTGGCTGCATACGGAGAGGCTGTGCCAAAGCCATACACAGATTTCTCAGCAGATTTGGTACCCATCTGCTGTCAGTCCTGCAGGTAAATTAAAGAAGCAACATAAAAGCTTTCCCATTACCAGTTTTGCCTAATGCAGGACTTGTGGCTGCAATGCTGCATAAAAGCACAAAAACCACCTGTGAGTCTTGTTAGCTACAAGACAATCAGATCTGACTTGCTTGCGCTCATAAGCTCCTTTCAGCCTTTTCTCTGCTATAGTCATAGCTCCCTTCTAAACAATAGGGAGAAAACTGAAGTGAAACCTCTCTGCCCACTCAGCAAACTCCATGTAAGCAGACCTTCCTCCGCCAATTACTTTCTTTGGTTCTTCCCTAATCTACTTAGATTCCATAATTCATCTACTCCATCTATTAAAAATCCTCACCTACTTTGATGGGTGCCTGGCAATCTAAGAATGAAAAGTGAAAAGCACAGCTTTTGAGGGAAGAGAAAAACACCAGGATTCCTCAGGAATCTCTCAAGCCAAACAAAACAAAGACTCGACCCAATTGTTTGAGTCAACATGTTTTCTTCCAGTAAGGTTCTATCCTATTTGGCTGGCTTTCAGCCCCGGGTTTCAGCTGTTCTGCTGATACCACGTTTTCCACACCAGCCACCATCCCTTCTGCTTCTGGAAGTCCTTACACACGCTTCCTTCTGCCTCACTTCCCCGCTAAGAGACAATCAGCAGAGAAGGAACAAACACAGGTGCGCGGAGCCATTCACAGAAACACCCACACGAGTCACAAACCAGACAGCCAAATGGATGTTTAACCAGAAAAGTCAACAGAAACCACCTCCTTCTGTACATGAAGCAAGAGCGGTGATATGATAACGCTGTCACATAACCCAGAAAGGGCAAATCGTGCTCAGAGCCTGAACTGCAATCACAGGAATTCCTCCTTATTACTAGGCGGGGTTTTCCCCCTCCCCTTACCTCATACTTTCACAGATGTCACGAGCTGAAGTTCACTCCGCTCACATCCCTTTACTGCTTAAAAACAGACAGAAGCTGCAGTCAAACAAAAGCCAGCAGCCAAACCAGCCCTCCAGGAGAGCACTAAGCTGTCCTACTTCCAGCGCAGCAGCTCCAGTGCCACCACCACCCACACTGCAGCAAGGGCACAGATTTCACTGCGCAGCCACCTCAGACCACGCAGTGCGTAACACAAAGGTACAGAATGTGCTTAATTAGAACCTATGAATCCAGCAATACCAGAGTTTTTAGCACTGTTAACACAGCTGCAATGAGGTTAATATGAGAAGAGATGCTTAAGAACTGTCCCCAAAGCACCAGAGTGCCCGGACACCTCCATGCTGAGTGCTGCTGCTGGGCCGACATCTCAGACTGGACATGGAGGATCTCAGGTGCTCACCGAGCTCTGAGAGCAAAGCTGTTAGGGAGCACCCACAGCCACCATCACACACAGCTGGGGCTCAGCCCCAAAGGTGTAAAACTGAGCTCCTGCACTCAGAGAAATGTGAAACCGTTCATTTCTTTGAGCCTTATCAACAGTTTGGGCACTTTAAAGTTCGTATCCCTGCTTCTCCTCATCAAGCAGCAGCAGATGCAAGCACACAGCCAGCCCTTCCCATCATTACCGATGCATAATGTGGGTGTTACTGACAGATGAAAAAAAAGCACGAGAAAGAAAAAGAAACTGAAGTAAGAAAAGAAGGAAAGCATGAGTAATCAGTAGGTTCCAGGTTCCATGTAGCTCCATGACTTAATTCATTGCTTACATGCAGTTAATCATTCTCATTAGAGGCAATGACACTGATCCCTTCTGTAAAGAATCTCTCTGTAAAATGTGCTGTTCGAGGTTTGGATATAACACATTATAGGAGACACTGATCTCCTACCTCAGCTCATTTAGAAATAAACGAATTAAATGCAAATCAATCACTGAGGCCAAATAAGGACATGCAACAAAAGACTGAAAGAAATAAATGAAAACAATTTTGGTTAACGGAAAAAGAATTACTGCTTCCTGCAACACGTCCCGCTATGCTGCTGGAACACTTCAAGCTCCTCAGGAATGGCACTGCTGTTACTTCCAAGAAAGTCTCACAGCAGATCACTGCAAACGATGATTTCTACTTTAAGCATACACTAACCCAACCCTTCTGTTCCACTCCGCATTCTATTTGCAGCACCTTCCACAAGCACAGCGTCAGATAAGATTTGAATACTCTCTTTCCCCCATACTGTTACAGATTCCGCAAGCCATGAAGGTGAGTGGGGACACAGCCGCACACGAAGCCCACAGCATTTGTGCTCCCAGCTCACCTGCAGGGCAGCCCTCCTTCACACTGCTGCTCAGCACTCCCCGTGTGCGATCACCCATCGAGGCACAGCCATCTCCCAGCCCCTGTGTTAGGGGTGCTGAATTTGGGTCCCTGCAGGTCCTCTCCCATTCCCAAAGAGGGGCATAGAAACCCCAAGTGAAACATTCACGGAGCACACAAGAGCCAATCTGAGAAAACGAAGCTGCAGTTAGGAGGGGGGAAGGATCAAGTGCTCTTATCTGAGCGAGAGCTAATCAGTCACACAGCAAGCACCGCTGCCATTTTTAATAAAACCCTTCCATTCAATGTTGTTTACTATAAACAGCTCCATAGTTATACCAGTTCACAATGCACGCATTCACCTTCAAGTCCTTATGCTGAAGTCTCAAACCAGGGCGTGCTTTAAATGACATCACCCCGCTGACCCCCCGCTGCCTCACAGGTCCCGTCGGTTATCTCAGGGCCAAACACCATCAGCTGCACTCGAGGCCTTCTGACAGGAAAAGAGACTGGCACACAGAAACCCATCATACGCACGTTAAAACACCGCGGTAATGGATTTAGTGTTCACAGAATTACATAACACAGGAAACTTCGCTCCAAAGCATGGAAGTTGAAGCTGTTAGGAGCTTTGTAAAGATTAGCATGATGTCACAGCTGACCCTTCTACCAAAAGGACCTTAACAAGCTCAGCTCACAGTGCTGCATGCCAGCGGCTCAAAATAAAAGTCTTTCAGTATCACATGGAACAACTTGCAGAAAATAGAAGCAAATGTTTAAAAACGTTCAGCAAATTCTTCCAAAGCCCACCAATTACTTCTCATTTTATTTCTAGTGAGTGAAGAGGATGTTCTGCAGTTCTTTGTTAGCGTGGACTACCCCAAGCCAAACACCAGCTAGGGTTATCGCCTTCGTTAAATGTTTACAGAAAGTATTATCTGGAAAAAGTTGGATAAAAAAAAATCACACACACACACTCACAAAAGCCAACAGGCAGCACTAAGCCCAACTACAAACAGCCAGTGTTGAAAAGCACTACCACTGCCTTTCCATCCGGCAATACACCGAGCACTGCATACCAACACGGGAAGCTTGGAGAAGGAATTCAAATCTTTTACAGCTGTAAACAGTCTCCTTTATGTTCTGTACATTCTGGGACAACTTTGACAGCACAAAGACGATGGCAGTTCCATTTGTCGTCAATTTGTTAACGATGGGGGGGATTAATGCACCCCTGAGGTCTCTCCCGATAAGGCATTGCTGTGGCACCGAGCTGAGCGCCGATGGGCTCCTGGCAATGCACACCCAGAGCTCTGCAGCACTGTGAGCTCCAGGAAACAAAGACACGGCCGTGCAGAACGGGAAACAAACTCGGTAGGTTTTGTTCTCAGCAAAAAGTGCGCGCGTCGCCCTGATAACAGCTACGGAAAAGAACTCAGAGGCTGAAAGCGCATCCGGCTGCACGCTGCTTTTTACCCCAGGGCCCTTCGAGCCCCCGCAATGCTGTCAGTCCCTCCCACCCCACATCCACGGCCCGCACGGCGCCGAATTGAGGCCAAGGAAGGAGAGCGGCCCGCACAGCCCCCCGTTTCCTTACAAGGCTCCCCTTCTCCCCGCTCCCCTTTTTTTTCCCCGCACAAAGATGACCCCCATCCCCCCCAGGACCCCCAGCTATTTTTCTCCACACACAGAGCTACCCCCAGCCCTCCTCCTCACACACTTCTCCCTTGTCTTCCCCCCCTACACGTAAAGGACCCCTTCAGGGCCCGGCCCTCCTCCGGCTCCCGCTCCTCAGCCCTCCCACAAGGAGCCCCCCGGCCCCGAGGTTGGGTCGCGGCGCCCCGAGGGCGGGGCGGGGCGGTGCGGCTCCCGGCGCTGCTCACCTTCCGAGAGCTCCAGCTCCAGCTCGGCCAGCTGCTCGCGGACCTCGCGAGGCAACGAGGAGATACCCGCGGCCGCCGGCTCGGCCATGGCGGGAGTAGGAGAAGGTAAGGGGTAGGGAGAAAGGGAAGGGGAATAAAGGCGGGCCCGGCCGCCGAGCTCGGCGCGGCTCCGGCTCAGCGCCGGGGGCTGCGGGTCGCGGGCGCAGCGGGAGCGGCCGCCACCTCCGCCATGCTGGCTCCAGCGCCGCCCCAGCGCCGCGTCACACCGCGGGGCGGCGCGCGAACCTCGCGTCACCGCTTTGCAGCCCCTTCGCCTCCCCCCGCACACGCAGCGCCTCCTGGTGGCCAGGCGCCATCCCTCACACAGCGGAGCTTCGCGCGTCCCTCAGGCGCGGCTGCGCCTTCCCGCTCTTTCCCATCCCCTCACGGGGGGCCGCCTCTTCCCGCGCCCGCTCTGCGCCCCTCAGTCGAAGCCGCCGCTTCCCGCCTCCCCGTCCCCCTCAGATCCCCACGCGCGTAACAGACAGCGCCGAGAGAGACCGTTGTTGGTTTTTTTTGTTTTTTTTTTTTTGTTTGTTTGTTTTGTGGTGGATTGTTTTTTTTGTGTGTGTGTGTAGTTTTTTTTTTTTTCTTTTAAATCAGCTTTTTATTTTTTTTTTTCTATAACTGTTATTTCAATTTCCCATAGCACCTTGGCAATGTCAAAAACAAATACAAATACAAGTATCATCATTTGAACATTTAAAGCATGGAACCTACTTGACACAATTTTGTGGGGGTTTTTTTTGGACAGTTTTGACAACAGGAATAGACCAGGACAGACATAGAAGCCAGATGGGTGTTTTTTTCTCCTTTCACTCAAGCCCTGCCTTACGAGGAGCTCAGAGATGCTGTGGGGAAGCTGGATTCATCCGGGAGGAACACGAGGGCCGTACTCACAGGAGCTCAATATATTATCTGAATCTTTTGTTTCCTCTAAAAATCAGGGTAAGAAAGAAAAAAAAAAGAAAAAAAAAGAAAAAAAACAACCATTTACGCACAGTCTGTTTATAGCTGAAATTGCATCTTCTGGAAACTGTATCCATAACTGAAGCTCCATAAAAATAAACCTCTGGTTTCTTAAATATAAAATTTTTAGGTTGTTACAGGTTAGTTTGCGGATGGATTTTTATTCTTTTTTTTTTTTTTTCTTCAGAAATAAGTTGCTTTAACTCCATTTCAAGTCCTCCCAACTGTACATTAAAAACAGACTCCAAAAGCCTCTTGCAGTGCCTGTGCTAAAGGCACTTAGAGAAGAGCTAACTAAAATACAACAAACCAAAGCTATGTACCATCCTAAAGGAAGCTCAGACTATAGGTAATATATACACACAAAGAGCATGAGAAATCATTCGGATTAATGGCAACAATCGTTACGTTTCAGAAGGAAATATCAAAATTAGAAACAAAAAAAAAACAAAACACAATTCTATTGCATATCTGTAGTCATCGAGGATTTACAAAAAAACTCATCAGAAGCAATTTCCCCCCGAAGTGCATTTCTGTTGCATCGTCTGTAATACAATGGTGCATTTTACAAATTTAAAATATCATCTGTACATATCAGATATTTCACCCCAGGCGGACACCCCCGGGAACAGTAAAAATAGCAGACATTTTCAAGACAATTAAGCTGATATTGACAAAGTAGTAAGGCCATAGCTATTGAACTACAGTAAAGCATCGATTAAGTCACTTATTTGCTACTGATCTGCCACAGTATCACCTTTCTCTTCTGGTTAATAGAGTGGGTTACATTTTTATGTTATTTTTCTTTTTATAGATCTACTGCTAAAACTGCACCATCATACTGTGCCAGGCTAACTTTTTTTTTATTATTATTTTTTAAAAACAAATATAGCAGGAATGTAAGATGCTATAAAACTAACTTAATTTTAGAAATCAAAAGAAAAAAAAAAATTTGCACTTTTTACTATCACATGCAAATAATTACTCCACTTTTCGCTCTCCAGCAAAAATGCAAGAGAGCAGCCCGATCTTTTCCATGCACAATCATTTGGAAAAGAACTGAAACAGGGGAAGCACACTTCTGTAAGGAACAGAAGTCAGCAATGCTGAACGCAGCTCACAGTTCATGAAAGTTGCACGCATGGATCATCCGCAGAGTGGGACGGGTTGTGTTCACACCGCGTGGAACGGAGCTGCTGAGAGCTGCTGTGTCACCGCGGGTCATTCTAACACTGTTGAACAAGGGACAGTTTCACCTCTAACGATGAAGCGATGTGACTCAAATGAAAGCCATGAGCTGCCCCAGCCGTCAGCCTGGCTCATGTCACCGTTCTGTCCCTGTGTCCCCCAGTCTGTCAGAACTGGGCACGCACAACAGTTTGCCTGAGTCTACTACAGGGATGAGAACGTAGCAGCTAGCCCGCTTAAGTGAAACGCTTGCCATGCAATACGAGTACTGCAGGAGAACTTGCACACAAAACTATAGTTTTCACAGCCTTTACATTGACTTGGTTATTTCCCCCAACGCACAAAAGATTAGGAAAGAAAACAACAATATCAATGGCGGGGGAGAAGAGGAAGGGGAATGCTAATGTTAAATCCTTGCAGATAAGTATTAAATAAATAATTATGAGTGCTCTAATTTGATCAAAGTCTTAATATGCTGGGGGGGAAAAAAGAAGAGCCAACGGGTTTACAGACTCATTCGCATACACTGTACAGGAGCCATGCTCTGCTGCTGGGAAATGTACATCCAGGACACACAAAGCATCCTTTCCACGGTCAAGTCTTCCCAATCACCATTCAAGAAAGACTGAACTGCAGTTCATTTTTTTTTCCCCACGAGTAATAAAATAATTTTTCTAAAAAAATTCCATTTCACAATTGTTAAAAGCTCTGATTCCACCTTGGAGCACTGCATGGTTACCAGGTGCACTGAGAGCACCCAGTGCTTCCTGAACCCCCAGTGACAGCACACATCTACCCACACATCTGTGACTATCACAGTTTTTCCAGTTTGACTGCAGTCGTCGTTTGTAGCCTTTAAACGGATCAAAAATAATTCTGAATTCCATTTCAGAACTTAAAACGTTTCAAAATATTCCAATTTCTCTATCATTCCAAAAAACGTAGCGTTACCGAAATAAATGGAGAAGGGTTCTGTAAGCATTCCTAAACTGTAGACACGATCAACAGTTATTATTATTTTCTTTTTAACTAAATTAAAAAAAAAACCTCCCAAACGCAGTACAGGTAGTTTAACAGTGAGTAATGATTTTGGTTTGGTTCTCTCTTTTTTTTTCTTTTTTTTTTAATATATATGTGTGTATATATATATATAACATGCGTAGAAATGAACAGTTAACTGCATAAATACATCATATTGTGTTATGAATCAAATCAAAGCAATTGCCAAGCTGAATAATAAGTTAGAGAAATGACAACTCTGGCTTTATATATATATTTATAAAAATAGATATGAGTGTTCTCAAAGCAGTTGATAGCGAATGCCTACTGAGTAAGAAGTTGCCAAGGGTTATCTGGCTAAGAAATCAGAAAATGAAAGTTTTCACAGTTATTTTAACTGCCACTTACATTCATTCTAATGGCAACACTAACATATATTACTAAGATGTTTACGGTATATATCACAATTGAGTTTTCCAGTGTTCACAACTTACGACTTAAAGTTTGTACACTTGCTATTCGCTACAGAAAGAAAAAAGGCGTGATTTCTTGCTGCTGGAACCTCCTCCTAACGCTTCACACAGAACTTTGAACCCTGGCGTGCTGATTTTGGCAGATTAATGCGCTGAGTTTTCCCATTTCAGTCATTACCTTCAAACTTAACCACTTACTACACAAATAGTGTTGCAAATTCAGTCGGCATACAGCTAGGCCAGATGCTACCTTTCGAGCAGCTTCTCTGAACACGAGGGTTTTTGTTTAACTCTTTACCCTTAGTTCCACTTGGAACAGTTTTGCAAAGTCAGTTGTTACTCTATCAGCTGTAAACGAGTTCCCAGTACATGTAAACTCTGATTTCTAGCATACAGCATCCCATGCCCTACTCCAGATCACAAAGACAGGTCAGCATACAGAAACCCAGCCACGCCTGAGCTGCTAACTATTCCAGAGCAGACTCCAGCCTGAGCCTGGCAGGGCTCCGTGGGGCACAACTCCACAACTCCAGGCTCATTACACACGGAGCTAACGCCACAGACCGAGCAGCTGTCCATCACTCATCTATACTGGGTCTGCCTCACAAAAACATACCAAGATAAATGCACAGAAGCCTGCAATAAAGAGATTAGAGAAAGTAAAAAGCGAGATAAAAACAAATGAAAAACCCCACCACGTTGCCCTCAAGGAGGCGAGGAAGGTCAAATCAGGAGTTCTGACACGCTCCCTTCTGCCTCTTCCAACTGCACGTACAAGACAGGTTTTGCCGTCCATGTGCTCAGACCTACAATCCAGTCTCCTGTACAAATTATAGTTTAAAAAGCTTGCTGAATGAGTTATTAGTAAGGTCAAGAGATATACTCCGAGCTGGAAACACAAAGTTCACTACAGTAGTACATTCAGTTTTTACCATCGGTAACTAAGCCGTGACAACATACCTGGCTGCACTCACCCAACCTCACACACCGACCAAGCACCTGGGCTGCAGACACGCTCTGCAATGCAAGGCCATCAATGGCAGACACATCATCCTACAAGCCAACTGTTAAATAGGTTAAAAAAAAAAAACTTCTACTTTTACAGAAATGCTCATTTTTTTCAAAAATAATAATCTCTTATCCTTCTCCTCCTACGCCAAGCGACACGTTAATTCGCCGATTCACAATCTTTCACTTTGTCAAAAAGCTAGTTTCACAACCCCAAAACAGATTTCAAGCAGGAAACCCTCTGCAAATTAAAAACAAAAATACAAAAATTATAATCTCTATATTCATATTGATTGGAATCCTCCAGCATTTGTGAAATCACTTTCAGAGATGAATTTTGGGACCCTCCACACCTTCTCCACACAAGCCACACTCCAGTTCAGTATTCCCCTTCACGAATACTTCTTTCTCAGTCTCCTTTGCTGCTCATTAGTCCACAGCTGAAATTAAACAGAGGAATGGGCCGGACAGGCGTTACTTTGGTGACCGAGGTGGCACGTACTGCTCCTTGCCGACACGCCGCGGCGCTCCCTGAGGCGATGATCTGCGTCCAAACTGGCGCCTCTGTTCCCTGATTTTCCCCGCAGCTCCCCGGGGCGGCCCGCTGCCTCGGAACCCGGAGTAATCCTTCATCCGACCTTCAGCCTTGTCAGCAGCCTTCTCCGAAGGCCTCTCGGCTGCACCGCTGTCGTCGTTTTTGGCAGGGGGAACGATGTTGGTGCGAAGCTCCCTGAGAGGCTGAACAGGAACGGGAGGCGGCTCCTTCGGGGGCTTCTGGCAAACTTCTGCGTAACTCAGCTTGCGCGGCTCCTTTGGGACCAAGGGAGAAGAGCGGTGTTTACAGACCAGAATAACCACACCATGCTTTTCCACGCGGTCCCAAGAACACACACAATGAATGCTGAAACCACAGCTGTGGCAAACTGCACTGAAAAGATCCAGGTGCTACTTCAGCACATCTGAGGGAGACTCCCCACGTTCCTCACTCCATCCCTGCTTTGCGCCTTACCTGCACCGACGCCGCGGGAGCTGCACTTGTGTTAGTAGGAGACGAGGTGGCGTTGGTGGTATTTGTCCTTGGTGGCTTTGCAGTGCTGACAGGACAGACAGACACAGGTGGGGACGTGTGGCTTTTAACATCCTTCTGAACAGACACTTCTGGTTTGCTCTCTGGCTGAACTGTGCTGCTAAATCAAGAACGGTTTAACATTAAAGTCTGTGACACACTTCAGAGCCATAGCCATATTTTTTTGCAGACTGGTGCGGCTTTTACTGCCATGATCTATTTTCATCTTGTGGCCTCCAAAGGAGCTACCTTCCACGAAGGGGAAAGGAAGCACAATCATTACTGCCATCCTGCAGGATGTCAGCTACAGTCTTAGCCACAGAACACACAGATTTTAACACACCCGTTCACGTGAGCCACATACCTTAACACCACAGCTTCAGTCTGACCCGATGAACTCACGCTCGTCACAGGCTGCTGGACAACGCTGTGCGTCTGTTCCTCCTGAGCAGAAGCCGGACAGCTGGGCAGCAAATCTTTGCTTTCCTGTGCAGAAAGAAGATGCAAAGTATGAAGAGATGGCACACGTGCTTGAATTGCTCCTCAACATGCCAGTACACAAAAACTGACAAGTGGGATTTTTCCAAAGGTGAATCAAGTCCAGATTATAGAAATTCTGTTTCTTTTTGGAGCACCTCTAAACCAATCCCCATTTATGTGGGTGAAACAGTGGATAAAGCCCATAGTAAATGGGGTAGGTGCACAATAAGTGCTCAAGCAGCAGATTCACCTGGAGAAGCCCCTGTCTAGACTACACACAAACTGTTCCTACAACAACCAACAACCCACATTTCCCTCCTTTATTCCACTCCAGAACTGAGCTTACACTATATGTAATTCTGTAATTACAGAAGCTTCAACTGAATACTCCCACGAAGCCAAAGAAACCCAGAAGAGACAGAAGATGTGCTGTTATATTAAAACAGCACAGCGTTTGGTCTTAAAGCACTCTAATGCACAGGTCTAACAAAAATGATTAATTCTTTAGGCAGGGGAGAAGGAAGACACAGCAAGGTGAGCTACTGTGCTCCTGCCAGAGACTTAAGCAGATACCTTTTCTTTGCCGATTCCCTTGACTACATCAGACATCCTGCTCTCCAGCACAGGCTCTCCTGGTATTTTTGCTGTACTACCAGGCAAAGGTGGGAAATTTGATGCTAACAAATCAAACTTTGGTGTCTGAGTCTTTGTTTCTGTTGAAGGCTGAGGTCGCTACAGGGAAAGAAAATATCCGTTAGTTAACAGAGTCATGACTTGTAGTACTGAAAGAGCTGAAAGTGAGCACCAGGGAGTCTCCTGAGAAGCAGTGACTACCAGTGGTGTAACCTAAGAACTTAAGGACTGTGCCACTCCTTCAATAAATGCATGACTTGCAGTAAAGGAAGTGGAACTTACTGAAATCCGGTCATCTTCTCGTCTCCTCCGACCTCTGAAGATGTTTCTCCTTTAAAGGGAAAAACAAGCTGCTCAGTCACTTAGCTACAGCCAAAGTACATCACAAGGGGACCCGGAGCACAGGGACTCACAACAGCCTATCGATGCAGATTTATTTACTCTTTATGCCAATACAAATACCAACATTAATTCATCAAACGTTCTGGAAACGACTCTGGAGACAAATCAGTTATTCTGGAATAAAAACATCGTAAAGTATTTGCCAGAAGAATTGTCAGGTATTCAGTCAAGCAGTAATTCGTGCTAACAGTTAAGTATTTATCATGCTCTGTTTAAATGTCAGTTCTCTCTAGTGACAATTTACAGAAATGTCTATCGTGCCAATGGCTGATGATCCTTGGCTCAGCATCATTTGAACCTCCAACACATCGCTGCATTACCTGCCCCTGCCAATGCCATAATCTCCATTCTGCTCCATCTGCACGGTAGGAGAATCCTTCTGGGAATAGCCTTGCTCCTGGTGCCCCGTTAGCGTGCTGTTATGTCGCTCCATAACAAAATTCCTTGAGCTGGTTCTACTCAGTGGTCCATCCCCCATTGACACAGTGCTGGCTGCAGCTGGACCCTCCGCAGCGTGCTCTGAGCTGCCTGACGATCGGAAGTGAGGCTTCACACTGCAGGGCACATGGCAAGAGGCTCTGTAACCCAGAGTTTAAAGAACAAACTGCAAAGTTTCCACTGCCTACTGTTAATCTGCAGCTGACAAAAAGGAGGAGGTCAATATGTACTGGACCTCCATCAGAGAAGTCTTGTTTCCTGAACACTTGTTGAGAACAAAGAAACTGTTATTCCTTCTTTCCATCTATTCCTTCCATTCTAGCTCTCCTGCCACCTCTCTTCTCATCAAACGTTGTCAGCAGAAAACAGAGGTCACTGCCTGGCAGATCCCAAAAGAAAACAAAATCCCCAAAGACCTGACAGAGTAGAAGAGACAGCGTAACCCCGACCTGTACCTGCTGCATGGACACTGGGTTCTGGCAACTTATTTGGAGAATGAAACCTAAAGAACAAACCTCGCTCCAGCACAAGCAAAAAATCTGAACTGTAACAGGAAACTGGAGCAGATGTATGACTGAATGTGCTGAAGAGGCCTGGGCAGATCAGAGCAGGGAAGCTGAGAGCCCTCCTCCCCAAAAGCCAGGATCTCAGCCCCGCTGCTCCCGTTATCAAACGCCTCCACATTGACTGTGGTTTTCCAGACCTTTTACCCACTTATTGATTAGTCAGCATCAAAGCTGTATCTCCTTTGAACCCAGATGTGGCTGTGCACACTCAGTGTTACTGTGTGCTACAGCACCGGGTCTTAAACAGAAAACTACCCAGGAAAACCAACCTGCCAGAAGACAGAACAGAGCCTGTCCCGTCTCTGCCAAATTCTGAGTGATCAAATTCACCTGCTTTGCCAAAGCCATTTTAAATCATCTTTTAGATGGCTGGACAGAAGATATCAATTTAACTTAACCAACACTAACACTGAGGACTTTCTCTCACAAAACTCAACCTTCCTTTCCCACAAGGACACTGCAGCAAATCAGGGCAAAATAAACACAACCAGCTTAGACAAATGTTTAGCTACAGACAAAAATCCAATATTTAACTAGCGACTGCCTGTATGACAGAAAAAACGAAGCTTAATGAGCCAGGACAAATCTGAAAGCAGCAGCTGAATGAACCTCTCTGAATGAACTCTCCTACAGTTCAAGAGGAGATGCATCAAACAAAGATTAATTCATCTTTCACAGCTTTGAGCGGCATTAAGAACTGGTTCTTAGGCCCCAGTAAGGCCACGTCTTCTCAGATCATACTTCAGCCCTCAGATCTCATAATCTTAGCCATCATTGAGAAGGCCACAATCTTATCTGGGCAGAAGAGCAAAGCAGAAGAAACAAGGAAAGATAAGGAGGGGAAAAAGAAAAAAAAAAAGCAGACAGAAAGAAAGGTGACTTGAAAGAGTAAAACGAAGGAAAAGCAAGCAGTGCAGGCTGCCCAGACGCTGACTGTTGGACCTGTTCTCTCTTAGCGCGATACTTGATCATCACTGGGCCAAACGTTCAGTCTTGTGCTCGCAAAGGAGTCCTGCTGAAGTGTAATCCCTGTCTGCTTCTGGAACATGAAGATTTATTGCTGTGAAAGCAGAGCTTGGTACAAGCACAGTGGCTCAGCAAGATGAGCAGGAAAGATAAGAGAACCGAGAAAGACCAGCAGAACCTGCACACACCTGACCCTGAAGCTATAATTTCTCAATTACTGAACTTTGGCAAATGAAAGTTTTAAATCAGAGGAGTTTTAAAAGCTTGAAGATGAGGCAGGTGCAATTTACAAGAAGTCAGTGAGTGCGTGGGCATTCCCAGACATTGATCTTTGGGCACATACAATTCTTGCATGTTTTCAGCATCCATACCTCTGAGATGACCCATGAAATGAGCAAATTTTACAAGCTTTAAGTTTCAACACAATTTAAGGCAAAAAAGAACAACAAAAAAACAACATTGATCAACTTCAGAATCGCAGCTGTGATCTGTGCAGCTGTGACAGAATCAGCTGCCCCATCTCCTAAGCCCAACTGCCAGCTGCAGAGCCAGCATTAAGGCTCTGCTGAGTCACCAGAGACCACATTTCCAAGTTCATCCCCTGCCAACAACCACAAACCTTAACTGCATCAAACACTTACAGAACCGTCAGCTGTCAACTGACTCCACAAACAGAACACAGCTCCATTTCCACGCCGCCAGCCACATGCTGAATGCAGCAGAAGAGCTTGCAAATAAACCCATTTCCACCCACACAAACACATTACTACTCCATTGTATTTACAGAGTACTGCTCCAGCAAATACAAAGCTGTTCCCTCCTCCCCACTGTTTGTATCTGAGCAGTCTTCACAGTTTCTCAGGAAAGATGGGGATAAAGTAAATAAACTACAAGTAACAGACACACGGCGGGTGCAGCTGTAGCACAAAGCAGTCAGGGATGCAAGTGAGCTGCACACGCTGAGTGGCTCTGCAGGACTAAACACACAGCAGGAAAAGCTCATGTTTGCTCTGCAGAGTTTGTAATCTGTGCATGACAAACATAATTAGAAGTATTGCCTTAAGAGGAAGTTATTTGTCTGCAAAAATTCCTCTGAGGCTTTTAAAGGAGTTACCTTTGCTCTCTCCAGTGCATATGGCCATTATTTTAGGCTTTTAAGCTGCTACCTCGATCCTTATTTTGTGGTATAAATCAAGTTGAAAAAACACTTTGATTGTTTGATAAAATAAATAAACTGGTCCTATTATGAGGCACTGCACTCTGCAGGTGTGCAAAGAACACTTTGGGGTCTCAGTACTGTAAGTTCTCAAAAACAAACAGAGGCAGCTTTCTTACCGATTCCTATGGAATGGGCGACCTATACTCAAAGAAGCAGCATTTGTTTTGTATGATCCTGGTGTATTAAAGCCATTCACAAATCCACCGTTAGGAAAGGGGGCCTGCAACAGACAGAACAGTCTCAATGGCTGAACATCAAAGCAAAATGTTTGCAGTTACACGGGATCAGTTTCAGCAGTTATTCATTTAGTCTGTACAAACTTTTATGCAGAGCTACTCCAGCTAGCATGCTGTGACCTTAGCACTAGAGAGAAAACCCCATCAGGTTAACAACCAGCAGATCTCCTTCAGCACAGTCCTCTGCTTCCTGGAAGAGCTGCAGAGCTCACCCACTAACACCAACTACTGGATAACTGTGCACCGAAATCTGACAATGGCAGACAATGGTGAGATCCAGTGCCGCTCTCACAGCCTTGCTTTATGAGGTCCCTGATATAAAACAGAGCCATCTGACTGAAAACCCCCACACTCTGCAGCTGCAGAGCCTGCTAACCCCACTGATCTGATCTCCAGGCCATTACTGATGCGCTGGGCTATCTCCCCCATTCTCATCACTCAGCAGCTGTTACTCACCAGTGGTGTTTCAAAGTAAGGTGCAGGATTTGGAGACCATGTCTGAGGCACAATGCTGTAAATAGAGTACTGCTGAGGACTATATACAGGTTGCATAAACAGCGGTGAGGCAAACTGTGCTTGTGTTTGAATGGGCTGAGCATAAACACTGGAATCCACTACCCGGTAACCATTCTTAGCAAAAAATGTGTTGATGGCTTTTATCCTGGCCTGTAAGATAGCAAATCACATCCCACGTGTTACTCGGGAGAAATGAGAAGTAGAACATGATACCTTTCTTGCCCATTGAAATTGTAACACAAAGGACTCGAAGAGGAAGTAAGTTGATTACTTTTCACAAATCAACACTGATAAAAATGAATCAGATTACACTCTTAGGAGCATAGGATTAGGATACACACACTTTTAACTAGAGATGAAGTTTAAGGTAACACTGCTTTCTACAGCAGCAACCATCCAGACTCCAACTTGGACACTTCCTTTCACAGCACAACCAGTGGGCCACAGCCTTATTTGCAGTGCAGTTAAGGAACCAGAGCCTTGTGAAGGAGTCCCCCTCCTGAGCTCTGCAGATTCCCAGGGAAGTGGAGAAGATTAAACAGAACCGTATTTCACACCTCACTGGAAGCAGCACTGTGCTTAACCTGCAGGCACCAAACTGTAACTTCTCAATGCTCACTCAAGTCAATGGCCTACAGAACTGCAGGTTTTATCTCTAGTTGACATCTATCCCACTGCTAATTCCTTAACTCCCCACTCCCACAAATGTGCCATGTCATCCCAATGGAAACAACATTTCATTCTGAAATCCCTTATGAAACAGCCTTACCATTATTGGCTTGCCCTGAAAGGTTTTCACTTCTTCCCTTAAGTACTTAAATGCCTGCATAGAAGAGATTAACATTAGAATACCTTGATGAAATTGTACCACTTCAGAGATATGACTTAATGTGCTTCCCTGTTAGCTCAGCTAACTTATCTGGTTATCCTGAATTTGAAGTGTTAGATATCACAGTTGTGGCAAGCAGACAAGTGAACCGAAATCCTACAGCCTTCTAACTTCTACGTTAACCAGAATTTGGAAATAATCTCTTACAATATCAAGAGGGAGGATCAGTAAACAAAGAATACTTCTAGCTGTGGGCTGCACACATGCAATTCTCTCGAGCAGGGAAGCACCAATAACAAAACAGAGGTATTATTAAGAGCTGAAGGCAGCCTTACCTGTTGAGCATCTGTATCAGACTGGAATGTAACGTACCAGTTGTTGTTGTGAGCAAACTCACAGCTTATGACTTTGGGGCAGTTTTCATTTTTAAACAAAGCCTTTACCTCCTAGGGGAGAGAAAGACATCAGCTACTTATGGTGCTCCAGCTCTCCTCAGCAGCAGGTTTCACCTGATCAGAAATGCTCTTTTATTCCCTTTACAGAGCAGCAAATTATCCTCTACCAGTTAATGAGCTCAACAGCACAAGTGCAGCGTACCGAGCTCCCCAAGTAAAACTCCTCCCAAAGTAAAGAGGAATCAACTGATTAAAAATCACCATCATGATAAAAAAAAAACAATACCAGAGTAAAACTGGTGATAATTCTGTATGAAAGTAGCAGCAAAAAAATCAGGTCACTGAGACAGTCATCTATACAAGAATGATTTTAGGGGATATTCCTCATTTGCAACAATCAGTCGTATTTCACAGACAGGACATGCTAGCAGACAAACACCCCACATTACAACTTTAAGAAATAAAGAACTAAATCATTCTGTTAGCCAAATATCAGTAGGAATTTTATTATCCCCCTTTGCTGAACATAATGAGCTCAGCTCACACTGGGTCACAATGAATGGGAGATGTGTGTGTTTGAGAACATTTCTTGCTGCCAGAACAACTGCCTGACTTCAAGTCAAGGCACCGCTGGGACAGAAATTCAGCCTGAACTCCAATCTGTGTCCTGGGCTGATTTCATTTTTGGATCTAAAGAGATCAGTGCAAAGTTCCCTCCAGAAAAGCCTCACTAGCTCCATTTTGCTGAAAGTTTACTTAAGAACACTTTTATGTATTAGAAAATAACAGGGACAACAGCGACAAGGTCATTTCAGTTTGACTTCTTTAGTCAACAGATACAGGCAGAAAAAAAAAATCACTTCTGTGGTTTACAAGAGCTTAGAGCTTAATTAAACACCAGTTGACCTTTTAAGCAACACTTCCTGCTGCTGCCTGAAGCACTGCTGAAGAACCTTCCAAAAACACCAAGCTCTCCATTCTTACAGAACTCTTTACCTCTACAGGTGTTGTTTCAGGGATCTCACGGAGAATGATAATACATCGTTTGTGGTTTGGTCTGACTTTCTCCCCTGTCTCATCCACTTGTACCATAGGAGAAGCTACAATTAAAATACAAAAATTGGCTTTAAATGGGACAACATACAAGGCAAAAATCACCTCAGCAGCATCACTTCCAGTCACTCCTTTGCAGTGAGCAGTGAACTGGGAGCACTCTCAGCAAATCACTGCTAACACTCTCCCAAAGCAGCCTCTCACTAAGACAGATTTAGGCATTTATAACAGGGCATAACTAGAATTCAGGAGTCTGGAACAGCCCTGAAATGCATTCTTTACTGTACAAGGTTCACTTCAGCATTTACCAAACACCCAGACTTACATCTCAAAACGTCCAGAATAAGGTCCATATCAGTTGTCAGCTTCTTAATACCTTCCATGTTAGCAATCGTCCATATTGGAACAAACTGATCACTGTCCATTTGGGACATCAAGTAGAGATCCTTTGAAAGATTCTCACTAAAAAACCAAATTCATTATTTTATTAAAAACCTCACAATTTTTATTTCTTTTTTAAACAGATGCCTTACAACAACACACTTACTGCAAGGCTTAAATGCTCACCAACACCACTCACAGCCAAAATGTACTCACATTTCATCCCTTAGAAAGTGTCTTAGCAGATCAACACAAAAAGATGATTAAAACAACTACCTTGATGAAAGTTAGAGCATGCTCTGTGTTGCTTTCTCTGCTAAAGCAATCTTGCCAAAGACATCTCTTCTCTAAATTATCCCAGCACCTCTCAGCACAGAGGTCAGCCTGGGTTCCCATTCCTGGCAGGGATGCATGGATGGGGCTGAAATGCACCACAGCGCTTCTGCAGCATTCCAGCAGACCTCATTCCGTACTGCAACCAGCTGCTGTCACCCACAGCTCACGTGTTTATTAATCAAACAAACAAAACTAAGTATTTGCTAGCAGTTTTAATGAAGAGCTCACGCCAAGTTGAGCTGACTGTACCGTGAAAAGCAGAACTCGAGTTGCTTCCTCAAACATTCTCTAATATCTTCTGTGGACACAACGGAGTTGCCTTCACCTGAAATTTATCACATTTACCATCAGATCTCAGGTTCACATCAATACAAGAACCCTTTTCATTGCACAATTCAAGTATGAATCCCTCAGGGTAACAAAGGAAAAGGTCACAGAAGATACATTTAGAGATGACTGCACTACACACTGCAGGCTGTGTCATTCCTGTTGTGCTGAGTTGATCCCACGGCCTTCATCTACCTGGCCGACTGCAACGGCTGCTCTGGATCTCCTTGTCATTTCCCATTCAGTGTGTATCCAAAGTCCCCACTCCTAATGTTGCAAGTCCTACCTTAAGGGCAGCACGCACTGCAGAGTTACAGCTACTGACAGTGGTGTTATTGATCAAGTACCCACCGGCCACTTCATAGATTTGGTATCCAAGATCTTCTGTTGTTAGGACAATTCCATTGGCAGCTGCTTCATCGATTCCTGTGCCATTTCTTGCAGCTTCACACGACGTGGAGTACATCACTTCATATTGCTTGCAGCTGTCCTCCGAAATCTCTACGTTACCTGGCAGAAGAATGCACCAACAGCAGAAGACCAGCTATAAGCTTCAGAATAATTTCCATTTGAGAACGTCAGCATTAAAAAAAAATACTCAAGAATGCAGTAATAACAAGGCTTGGATTTTCAATGCCTACGTTGCAGAGGACAGCACTTCCCACCTCTCTATTTTCACAAAGATCTGGATTGCACAAAAGGCCTCAATAAATAACAGGGTCCTGAAATAAGATTCCCCCACCCAGACTCTCTGCTGAAATTTAAGGCATTTAAAGCTCCACAAAACTTTGAAGAACTGCTCTGTAGTTCCTACTCCAGTAAGAGCCCTGCTGTGCAACAGTTCTCAGCAACACCAGGTGATCCTCCAGGGTTATAAGCGGCCCTCAGAACTTATTTTCCCGTTCACAGGGTCAAGTTTATACTAAAGTGCAGCAATGGCAAAAAAGACATCTTGAACCCATTCCCACACGTTTAGCATCTTGTTTCCCTCTTAGCGCGTTACAGTCATCACCGGGCCCTTTGACTACCATCACCATCATAGCAGAGCCCTGGATCCCTCCTTCAACTCCTACTCGGCCCCCACACACCACAGCCCATAGCAACACGCAGTGCTGCCTCATCTCACCCTCAGTCTGAGTCCCCACCACAGCTGCTGGTTCGTGCCATGAGTGCTCTGCGCCATTGCTTGGCGGCGCCGCCTCGCCGCTGCCCTGGGGACCCTCCTGCCACACCTTGGCGTTGGGGTTTAGGCCAGCTCCTTTGGATGTTACCTGCTGAAAAAAGCACAACAATTCCATGAGGGAAAATAACCTCCAGATGCTCCAACAGGCAAGCCTGATGGCACAGGTGAACTCTGTGATTTGCTGTACAGATCCACATGCAAGGTGGCCACGAGCTGCTAACCACCCCCGTCAGTTTTCCTCACTCAAAATGGGAAAATTTCTGGCATTTCCATTTCCCAAGTATTTTATTTCTGCCTCCACAAAGCGCTGCCTCCAACTTCTTTATTGACACCAGCCAGCAGCTTCCCCTGCTGCTGATGGCTGCAATGCACTCTGCTTGTAAAAGCTCCAACTTGTAAAAGCTTCCAGTCCTCCTGTCACCTTTCAGCAGAAATGGGGATTTCCCCCCTCCACATCCTATCCTAGACAGGAAGGTTAAAAAAATAAAACAACAAAGAAAGCCCATCACATTCCAAAAGGAAGAGTTAGAACGAGTTACTGAACTTAATTGGTGCCATCTTTCCTAACAAAGCATCACCTACACTGGGCCAGGACTCCTCATTACCTGATGTCTCTATGACTTGAAGAAAGCTGTCAGCAGGATGTTGGTGAACTTGTAACCAAAGAGATAAATGCTCCCAAAGACCCAAGGTAAGGATACACAGCACCACAGCCTGCCTGGAGGTGGGGGAAACAGAGCTGCCACGCTTTTAAGACTGGGCAACAAGAACCGCAATTAGAGTAAGAATTCCTAATTTCCTCCAAGCAATTAATACACTGTCCTCCAAACTGGTTCCCTCTTCATGGACAGCCCACTTCATTCACAGCACCTGCTTGAATTTGGAAGGCAAAAGCCACCCATCTCAGCTCTTATCTCACAAATTCATGAATGAGGAAGTTTGATATCACAGCCGCCAGCCTCCAGGAGCCTGAAATCAAGGAGTGGTTCACTCCCAGGCCTGGAACAGAAAGGAGGATAAGAAAGCAGCTGCAATAGCTTTAGAGACAATTCTGCCAAGGTGGCACTGAGTCGCTCGGAGGACAATTCCAAGCCCAGTAACAAAAAGCCTCCAAACTGCTGAGAAGTTCAAGGCAAACACACCAGAGGGCGAAGCAGAGGTGAAAGCTTCTGCACGCTGCCTTTAGAATTCAAAAGCTTCTAGGCACAATGAATTCAGTCCACGCTGCCATGGGGCTTTGTGAACGTTAGCAGAAGGATGTGGCTGGAAACAGAAAGGAGAAGCAGCAGTAGTGCAGTGTGAAGGGACAGAGCAGTTCCTCTCCAACAAGGTGCTGGAACCAAAGCTCAGTACGCAGCTGCGGCGCGTTCCCAGCAGTCCCAGTGCAGTTCAGCAAACTCTGAACTGTGCTCTGCCCACCCTTGGTCCCTCTGTGATGCAGCACTGTGGCAGCAGAGGGATCTGCTTCAGAAAGCTAACATCACATTTCCTTCAATTTACTTTTCATCAAATGTAAAACCAAACACCAATGCGCATCCAGGAGATGATTCATTACTCACAAACGCTACCTCTCTGCCTTAGGTCTTACAGGTAGAAACTCAGCTCGAGATGAAAATAATTGTAATGTGCAAATATGATAAAGTGAAACTGAAAGACTTCAGGGGTATCACTGCACCTCTGAAGCAGATCAGAACTGAAAAGCAGCCCTGGGTCAGTCTGAGTTACTGCAGCACATCCTGGAAGCCACACATGTTAATGGCAAGTTCCGAAATCACAGGTGCCAGAGAAAAGTGGTAAGAAACTGAACAGATTCAGACTGATCGAGAAATGAATGGGCCTATTAATACAGCATCTGAAATACACTCCTGAAACAGAGCGTGGGCTACTTCCTCTTTGTTGCAGTGCATTTAATGACACATAATGTAGCTCTGGAAGACCCAGCCCTGATGTCACGCAGCTTAATAGCAAGACACCACGAGCTCTGAGCAGACAAAAAGTCCCTCATTTACATCAGCCTTCAGAGAATAGCACGAGCTGTGCTCCCAGAGCTGTGCTGCTGTTCTGGCAAGTGGTTCTATGGGAGAGGAGGCCAAAACACCAATTCCTGCTTCTTTAGGGGAGGTGAACAAACACCAGGCCCTTCCATTGGCTGCCGAACAACCCTCCCTGCTGCTATCGGGAACTTTCATGATGAGGTTAAAGCTTTACAGAGATACAAAGGTTAGGAACACTCGCTGGCATCCACGAGCTGACAAAGCTCTCAGCTGAGCCTCCCCCACCTCACATCACCTTCAGCAAATGTGGTCAAAGATTCCCCTCCAGGAATTCCTCCATGTTGGTCACTGAGGAATCTCTCCTCTTGAGAAGATGGCAAAGAACACTGCCTTTTATTCTATCTGTCTATGCTACCTTGCACAGATTCAAGTGAGCCTACAAAAATGAAAGGACAGCTTCTTTTACAGCATATTTTAATCCCGCAAAATCTTAACACCGAGTTTGGACAAACTCCATGGAGCAAACTGAGACCCTGAAAGAGCATCTAGGTGAAAAATCTAAAAGAGAATTCATTAAAGCTTGCAATGTGAGAAGGCAAACGTTTTCCAGAAGGGAAAACATAAACAGAGGAAAATAATAATAATTAACGATTAATAAATTGGCAAATCTATGGGAGATTAACAAAGAGAAACCTTATGAATGCTGATGAGGAAACACCTGCGGGGATGCAGACACATGCTGTCATCCATGGCGTTCTGAAAGCTCAGCCAGGCTGAGAGGCAAATCGAGGAGCACTGCTGTCACACACACAGAACGCCTGATTTGCCTGCAGGACATCCCATAGTAACAGCTCAGTAACAGCTCAGCACCTCGAACATCCCCAGCAGATCTCAAAACACGCAGCAGTGATCACAGGACAACCACTGAATGCTGATGTTTTCACACTGCACAGTGGGAGCTCCTCCTGTAGCCCTCCGTAAAGCAAAGGCACAGTGAGACGGTGCCGCCCCCACCTGAGCCAATGGCTTCTGTGGGAACTGTGTCAGCCATCTCAGTACTCACAGTCCTGCTTTTCTCACCAAAAAGCACCACTGATAGCAATTAGGGCAGCATTTCAGCCATCCTGAATGCACAGATTTCAAAAGTTTCCAATAAACCATCAAATTCTAACAGTGTACTTGCCACGGCTGCAAGCAAAAAACATCTATCACAAATATTAGCATGTGAAAAACGAGCTTCACACCACTACCTCAGCTCAGCAAGTTTTCTGAGCTAAGAGACTTTCAGAGCAAACAGAGCTGCACACAGTGAAGAAATCAATTTGCAATCAGCACGTGCACACCTCAGCTAAGCCTAAAAATACAGCACTGACAGCTAAAGTCGGTGAGCTAATTAATCCTCCCCAAAGCTCCACGACTTCCAGCGCAACCCTTCTCTGCAGTGTTTTTCAGGCAGCCCCACAGAACCAGAGGTGAAGCCGGGCTCTGCTTCAGTGTGCTGCACTCCAGCGATTCAGAACAGCCAGCTCTGAGCTCACATTGGAGGGGAAGTGCCTTCACAAGGTCAGATGTGTTTGATTTGGAGCTCCTGAGATGATCACTGATGGTTCCTGAACGAAGATGGCAGAAACTAACAATGCTTATCGACAAAAAGGAAGGAAGGAGATCAAAGAAAACAACAAAAATACGGTGTGTGTCTTTGCGGGATTCACTGCACACCCGCACGGCTCTGAGCCCAGTGGGAGCACAGATCCTCCACACTCAGCTCAGCACTGCTCATGAGCTTCAACAGCCCCTCCTCAGCTGCCATACTGCAAAACCCAACTCTCGCAATTTGCCTATGTCTGCACAGCCTTTCCCCTTCCCTCCCTTCCATAAAACTCGAGCTGCAGAACCGAAGCAATCACCTTAACGGAGGGTTCCCAAAGACTTTGATTCACACTTTCTTCAATGCAGAACGCATCAGCGTTCCCAAGGGAGCACAACACGCCGTTACGGATCGATTCGCTTTCCTCCCTCCCGTCCCATTACCGCAGCCGCTCGCTCCGGACGCTCTCAACGCCGAGCGGCGCAGTCGCACCCGGAGCCGCCTTCGGGAACCGCGCTGAGCGCACGCGGCGTGGCGTGCAGCCCGGCTGGGAGCGCCGCGATTCGCGGCCGAGCGTTACGGGGCCTCTGCGCTGCGCTGCGGCCGCTCACAGTTTAACGGAAGGACCCCCGGCCCGCCGTGAGGCCGCTCCCGGTGCGAGGCCCCGCGCAGCGCGTCACCTTCAGGGCGGGCCCAGCGCCGCCGCTCCCCGAAGGTCACCGCGGTGCCTTTCACCGCCCCCGCCGCCTGCACGCGGAGGCCCCGCCGGAACGTTCCAGATCGCCGACCCCCTCCTCTCCTCCCCGCCCGGCGCCCCGCGCCCCCCGGCCCCGGATTTGCTGTGTCAGCCCCGTCCCCTCCCCCCGGCGCGGCGCGGCGTGCGCGGCCTCCCCGCCACATGGCCCGGCCCGGCGCCGCGCCTCACCTCCACGAACAGCAGCATCGCGTCCCCCGCGCTCCGGCCAGCGGATCTGGGATCCGCGCCGCGCTCCCCGCTGCCCGGCGGCGGCCGCGCCAGCGCCGAGGACACCCGGGCTCCGCCTCCGGCTGCTACCGCCAGGCCCGGCCCCCGTCTCCCTCCGCCGCCCGCCTACTTCCGGGGCGCGAGGGATCGCTTCCGGGCCGAAGGCGGAGCCGGAGAGGCCCAACCCCGTGCAGGGCGGGAAGGAAACGTGCGCCCCGCCGGGGATGGAGCGCACGGCGCACGGGGGGAGGCAGCGCCCCCCTGCGGACTGGAGGTCGCTGCGCCGGAACCGGGCGCCAAGCGTGGTCCTGGCGCTTTGTTTTACGGAAATAAGCCCAAATTCTGATCCTTCGCCCTCAGCCCTTCGTCAGGGGAACGAACCGGGGCTCCCACGACTGGGGGAGCGCACGGAGACGAGGAGAGGCCTTCGGCCACCGCAGGATTTCATCCAGATGGCGCTGATACAGAAATGGCACAAATCCACCACTGTGCACCCAGTGTCACCGCATCCACGTGGGAAGGGCTCACCTGAGCCCACCGGAACTTCAGTCTCTTACTCTGTGCACCACATGGTGGATTCACATTGGAGATACTCTTACGTTGGAGACAAGTGTCTGACTGACAGGAAGGGACAAATCTCCGCTGTTGGAGGCATCAGGATGGACAGTAGGAAAAATTCCTTCTCCAAAAGAGTGGAGATGCATTGGCACAGCTGCCCAGAGCGTGATGGAGTCAGCATCCCTGGAGGGGTTCAGGAACCACAGAGATGTGGCACGGAGGGACGTGGTTATGGGCATGGTGGGGTGGGTTGGAGTTGGACTGGATGACCATAGAGGCCTTCTCCAACCTTAACGATTCTGTGGTTCGTGAGCACAAGGATTGCACTCTTCCACTCACTGCTCGTACGGACCCAGCAGCAGTGACACCACCGAGGGGATTCCTGCATGGAAAGCACCTCCAAGCCTCCTCAAAGCAACAGAGACTGCCCCAAGTTACTGCATCAAATCTCAGGGAAGGTGATCTAGAAATATTCCATTAAAGAATCGCAGCCCAGCAGTGGGCTCAGCGTGGGTGAAGGATGCAGATCCATGGCAGTGCCTCATGCCCTGTGGGGGAACCCCGGCCCCACTTAACACCATTACCTGCAATTACAGCCCAGCAAATCGCATGAGTTTGAGCCAGAGAGGTAATCGAAGTCCATTGAAGAGATTAGAGGTGGTGGCACAAGATGTGCCTCAAATTGATGGCCCAGATGGCAGATCCCACAGGCTCACTGAGTGACAAATCTGAGATGCACCTAAATGAGAAAGAAAAGCAAAATAATGCAGAAGGAGCAGAATAAATAACTCTGGGCAGAAGAAATGAAAAGTGCCCATTTCCCGACAGCAGAATCTGTTCTGAAAGTGCACCTTCAGCCAGGGAATCCAAACGAGCATGGCAGAACAAATCCCTTCAGATCGTTATTTATTGTTTCTGGGGGCTACAGGATGGAACTGATCGCCTCCTTTTCATTTTTATCCCACACCCAGATATAATCAGACTTAGCACATTTCATCTTCAAAGCACTTTGCAAACATTATTTCATTAATCCTTTTACCCTCCTGTGAAGTAATTAAGCATTATCCCCTTTTTACAGGCCTCTTTATCTTCAGAATCTGCTCATTCATTTTTAGCGTACCCATTGCAATATCGCAGCAATAGGGAAATCATAGCACAGAATTGTTCTGAGCCTCGTGTTCAGACCTACTGAGCTCTGGAAATCCCACAGGAGCTGAGGGAGGCCCCAGTTGTTCTTTGCTCCTGCAGGATCTCCCCCATTTAATCACACTGGTAAAGTCGTTGGTCAGCTGTTGGCCAAAACAGTTCCACTACTGGCAGAGCCCTTACTCACTTACAGCCTCATTGGGCTTGAAGTGCAGACAGGGCAGAAAAACAGACCCAGTCTATAGAGCTACTAAATAATTCATTTTGCAACAACAATTGTTTGTCTTCCGACGGAGCAAATCAGATGGGACATTTCAAGAAACAAGCTATAATCAGATAACATTTAATACCCATCTGAAAGGCAAAGAGAAACAAGTTTGTGTTTACACCACAGTCCGGTTTCCTTCCTGTTAGTCACCGTCTTCTGTTAACTTACAGGAGGGTGGTGAGGCCGACAGCTTTCCCTGAGCTCCACCCGGAGTGCCAGCAGCCCAATGCCCGCCTCACCGAGCAGCTCCCAAAGGCTTTCTCTGCACAGTCGGTTTTGGAATCGCAGCAGAAACAATCGTGCCTCTGTCTGTGATGTGGCGGAGCAGAATGAATTGATGCACACGCTGAAATGAGATGTTGTATTGTGAGAACAAATGAAGGGCACGGAAGAAAGCTCCTTTTTATGGCTCCGCTTTGTAGAGTCAGAAGAGAGAGGGGTTTATTTTTTGTTATTGGTCAAATTATCTGATTATGAGTGGATGCCAGTAAAAACTGGGATTTTCTGCATCCTATCTTTCCTCTTCTCTATTTATTTTTGCACCTTCTGAATTTATCATTTACTTCCCTGCTACAGACAGTGATCCGGTGGCACATGGCATCTCAGGAGCACCTCATCTGCTGCTCCAGAGGAGGAAACATGCTGGCAGGAGGAAGAGGAGGCTGCGACACATCCCCATAGAACACTGAGCAAAACCTTTCCCAGGCACTGGAGCCAAGAGGACATTTCCAGCGCCCACTGATTTCGCAAGAGGAAACTCCACCTCAAAGCAGCACTGAGGGCACAGCATCAGGAATTTATCCTGAAGAGGCCAGAAGGTGAACGCTGTAACCGCAAGGCAGGCTGACAAAGGCAAAGAGCAATTCTTATTGTAGTCAGAAGCCCGGAGCAGCTACGCTGGCAAAAAGATTAATTACCTCTGGGTGTGAGCTGGAACCACACACCCAGCAGTCCTGAGGTCTGGGTTACTCCCAGCAGTGGGAAGTGCAGATCTCTCCCTGATTACAGCAAGGCAAGGATCCCGTTTCCCTATTCCTCAGCTTTCACCTCACTTCTACCCACACAGGAACAGTCACTGGCTTCAGTTGCAGCTGAATACAAATGCTGTGTGTGTGAGGAGAGACTAAAATGCATTCTTCCTTGTTCTGATGGGATCCCACTGTGGCAAAGCTCTATCTGCCTGTTAGACTGAACATCAGCCCAAGTGCAGCCAGGGACAGGGATGACTTTCTGGACTCTATTGACCATTACAAGCCACCAACCTGAGAGCTGATGCCAGCCCAGTTACAATACCTTCAATACCTACAGTACCTTTTCCCAAGGCAAAAAGTGTTGAATTTGATGTGTTCACTACAATCTTGCTATCATGTCCATTATCAGTGAGGAGTAAATACTGATACATGGCGCACAAACACTGGCAGCACTGTGTCCCAGCCCTGTGGATCCACTCATTCTGGACAGCCTGGGTGCTCCAGCAACTGCAGCACAGCTTTTGGGATCACAGCGTTTTCCCAACATGCAGCACTGCAGACACTGGCTGGGTCTCCTTGATGGCTTGGCAAATATGTCAGAAAAGGCTGTTCTCAGCAGGCTGGTTGGAAACATCTGGCTTTAATTCTTCTTTAAAGCTGTGACAGTCATTTGGACACCAAACCACTTTCCTTTCATCTATCCGGAGGACAAACCCTGTGGCAGAGCAGCTGACTTTCAGCCTGCCATTACAGCGTGCTGACTTTCATTACCCTGCAGGAAGAAAGAGGTCACAGAGGAGCCAGGGCTGCACTCTTTGCAGGGGGAGAGATCTCAGGAGAGGGCGGCCGCTCACAGCCGATGCCTTTTCCTACTCTCTTCCCTCCTTACAGTTCTTCTTTTCAAGTTGTTTCAAGGCATACATTTCTCTGTCAACATGTCTTGAAGAGGACTCAGAGTCCAGCTTAGACCTGATTTAACTCACTCGATTCTGGGAGCCAAAGCTCTTGAGAAATGCTGTCCTGAGCAGGGAAGGGAGCCACTGTGCTGCAGGGAGGAGCTGCATCTGTTCAGAAATCCCACAGCTGAGGATGTTGAAGGCTTTGTGGATGGGCTGGCATGCAGGGAAGGAGTCTCTGATAAACAGGAATGCAGGCAGAGGAGTTTCCTCAACAACTCCTGGAAGTTGTTGTCTTAGTATCAATAAGTAGCAGTTATACAAGGGGACAATTTTTGAACTCTTTGCACAGCTGAGGAAGCCTAAAGCAAGAGCACCGAATGCTGGAAAGATCAGCTGCGCCATCACATGATCCATGTAACCACAGCAAAGTTTTATCCAAAGCCAGAGAGACTCTTGGCTCTGTTTGCAGGTCTGAGCTCAGCAGATCCTGCAGTTGCAATTTCACAAACTGCCACCGGTGCTGAAGCAAACTGAGTGCTGTCCAGGCAGAACCAAACCCACCGGGGTGGGATCGGTGCCTCTCCAAGTGGATGAGCAGCAGTTGCTGGGTCTGACTCCAACCCTTAGCACCAAGCAGACAGCACAGAGCTGCAGCTCCAAGCGGCAGCCAGGCAACAGCACTGAACAATGTTTCCCATGTCAGACTGGCTACGCCCAAAGTCCTGGCAGTGCTGCAGTGTACTACTGTGGCAGCAATATTAAATACAACAGCTCTTCTCATCTGCCCACCCTCCTTCCCTGCTAATGTGCCGTGCTCTTGAAAACGCCACAGTTCAAAGGATTTACCCTTTTATTTCAAGTGCCCATAGGAAAGCAACATACGCAGCCAAACAGTAAGCTGCCCATGCATTCACAGCCATTGTCCAGCACTGCCTGGAAGGAAAAATGCCATGTGGCAGGAGCACAGGACTGCTAACAGCCAAAGAAAATTCCTGAATAGCTCAAGCAAGTCTTTTGGTGACTGTGAGTTTCCCTCCTTTCCTTGCAGCACCAACATTACTTGCAGGGCAGCCAGGACACACAGGAGCTGGTCTCCAGTATCCTGGTGCAGGACAGCAGGAGATCCCTCTGCCTCTTACTGTCTCACCCAGGACCAAGGCTACCTGGCAGGGAGTTGGAGTGAGTGAATCATGCAGAAGGAGAGAACCGGAGCAGGAAATACAGCTGCCAGGGCTGACTCAGCACAGCTTCTCTCTTGGACCTTGAACAGATGGGAGCTGTGAACAGTGTTAATGTTTAACTCCACCAAAAATCCCCTGTTTAGGGAAAGGCGCCTGAGACTCAGCAGCTTCTATGAAAGGAGGTCCTTTGCTTTGCCAGGAGATGCGCTGGTGGTGGTGATGATTCCTCAGCAGCCAGATCAGCAATTGCACCTTTCAGCAGGCAAATCAAATCCAAAGTGCCTCACAGCAACCAATAAGCCCCAGGAAGGAGATGGATAAAATCAGTTAATCTCTGCAGGCCTGCACTGTGCTGGGCACACCAAGTCACACCGTAACTACAGACCTGTTTTATAAACCTCCAATGTGTAGAGCAATAACAAAGCACGCATCTGTGCAGAGGCCCAAATTGTACAAGAGTCACCAGCAAGCTGGAAAATAAGTAAACAGTGAAGTGAGAAATCTACTCATGATATGGATGTGGAACTACTCAGGGCATCCAAACTGTCTGGAAAGAGTCAGGAAAGGATCTCACACCACTGGGCAATCAAGCTACAGGCAAAACAAAATGCTAATGAATGCAAATATGAAGGGGCAAAGCTAGCTTGGCTGTATTTACACAATGATGAGGTCTAAGTTTGCTTTTTCTACTCAGAAAAGAGCTCATGGAATCATGGGGTGAGCTCTGCATTCACTGATGAAAACAAGCAGTATTTTTAAAAAGAAACGCAACAAGGAAGAAAAGAAATCTGCATTGATCTTGCAAGATACCAGCACTCATATTTTATTGCACTTTACCTGCAGGGTTCACACTTGGGTGTGGTTTGCTTGGTTTTCTTTGTTGTGGTGCTGACACGTGCTGTGTGGAAGTCAGTCTTAATGTCTTAAACTGTGCCTAAAGGAGAGCTTGGAAAGGACTGCAGGAGCCAACAAGGACACTTGTGCCATAACTTCTACCTAACAGATGCTGGGTCCTATGTTCTGTCCTTCTGGAACAGCAGTTTTCTGCAGGGCTTAAAGCCTCCTCAGTCCCACAGTCACCACATCTGTGATGGTTTCTCCTTTAAGTTATGCCACGCTGCTTTAATGATGTATTTTTCTACTGCCTTCCCTTTAGTTAAAAATAAATAAATAAATGGAAGGGAATGTAAGGACTGATAGAGCGTGTTTGGAAGCGAAGTAAAATTCCACTTTAATCGCTGATTAAACAAATGAGCGGCGCTGCTGGGAGGGGTCACACGAAGTTCATTGGTTGGGTGGAGGAAAAAGGAAAAAAAAGCCACGTGGGTATTCAAGCACTGTCCATACCTGTGAGTGTTTCTTCAGCGGCTGCCTCACCCTACCTGCTGCTGCTGGGCCTCTTCTGTAGGAAGTTCAGCAGCTCCAGCAATCAGAGAAATCAGGCAGAGGATGCAGATTCCCTCAGGAAGCGCTGCTGCAGTGAGAGAGAATGGGGAGCATCAAGAAGAGAGCGCTGAAAAGACACAATAAAGTTATTTGCACTCTCCTCTCTAGGATAAATAATGCTCTACGAGTAATGCTAGAGAAGATGCTGTGCCTTTAAAAAAAACATTAACAAAAAACACCAAACACCTGTTCCATAAAACATAAACCTGTTAATAATTATACCTGAGATTATTCTCCTGGAATATGTTGGCTGTTTCTTAGTGATTCATCAGCCTTTCTCCCTGCAGTTCACTATAATCTCTTACTAAACCACAAAGACACCAGAAAACACTCCGGTCCTCTTCAGTCTCTGCTGGGCTCAGAGCTGCCAGTTGCAGCTTGGGAAGGAGAGCACAGCATTGCCATGGACACTTCTCTGAAGCCACCAGCTCAGGATACAACAGCAGCCAAAAGCTCCAACTGGATGTTGGCTGTTTGCAAGAATGACCAAAGTCCCCATCTCTGCTGATAAAAAAGTCCTCAGTTTGCTCACAGCTGGAGCAATTCTGGTCCCAGCAGCACAGAAGAATGTGATGGAGGAACAGAGGGTCCAGAGGAGGGCAGGGAGCAGATGTCTTCATAAGGAGCTACCAAAATCCTTGGGATTCACTCTTTAGAGAAGGCTTAGAAGGATCTCAGTGAGGCTTTTGCAGGTGTGAGGTCGGTAGAACAAGGAAATGCAGACTTTGTATTCACCAAATTTGCCTACAGAAGAACGCTTTACAACTGTAAGATCAGCTGAGAGGACAAAGCACTTTTTGACACAAGTCTGGAACCTGCTATTACAAAAAGTGGAGACTACCAACATGTTTAAAAGGTTTTACAGAAAGTCATGAGCAACTGCAGGCACATAAATGGCTGCTAAAAGGCAACGATGCACCCTTTAACCTCTATAACCCATTCAGAATGCTGGAGGGAAGAAGATCCAGCTCAACTAATGCAATTCCCCCAAACCTTGCACATAACTAATTAAGTCATCGTGACTAATTAAGTCAACTGCTGCACTCATCTCCCTCTCAGCCCCTCCTTGCTGCTGTGCCTCACATTACAGCATGGCCTCATTTAGACTCCAATCCTGCAGGAGCTCTGCTGAGCTCAGCTCCAGAAACCACTGCAGAGAGGGAAGCTGCATGTGTGGCATGGGCTCAAAGCTGTCTCAGATGTGCAGTTTGACTGTTTTCCTATGATATTTGTCACTGGTGTCCTGCAGCATTCCTAGCACCAGAGAAAGGGAGGCCAGGCCAGCGGGGCTCAATCCCACGGCAGTCCCACGTCTGCACGGACATCCTGGTGTCTGGAATGGCAGCAGCAGCTCTGAGAAGCAGCTGAGCCATGCCTGCAGTGCCCTGCTGACATCACCAAAGCAAACACGTCATTCCCTGTGCAAGCCTTGCCTTTCATAGCACCACACAGAGTTTATCTGACACACTTTAGCAGAGGTCACATCTGCTCCACCTGGACGCACCTCTGAGCCTCTAGCACAGATCGCTGTGCCGTCATTTAAACTGTGTGTATTTTCTAGGCCAACACCCGTGCTTTTCACAGGAAAGTGCACATTTCACATGTTGATGGCTGCGGTTGCTCTGCAAGCAACGCCAGTTATCAATTCCAACTCGTTGCTTCCTGCTTCTTGACTGGGGTGGGTGGGGAGGTGTGTGAGCAGCTCTGCAGCACAGAGCTGTGCTGAGCCTTGGGCAGAGCTGGGGATGGAGAGCCTCACTGAGCTCTCAGCCTGTGGGAGTGAGGACACAGTATTTTAACTCAAGGATTTCATACTTTATACAGTGGCAGTGATAGAAAGGGTGTAAGAAAGAACAAAAATAAACAAACAAATAAAAGGGCACCTACAACAATTCCTGAAGTGCACTGATCAGATAAACATCTGGAGGAGCTGCTTTCTGGCTGCAGACTCAGGCTCGTGTCACGTTAATGAAGATGCATAAACGCCCAGCATCTCAGGAATGCGGGTTATCAAGTTGGGCTGCTGAAAACCACTTTTTTTTTTTTCTTTAAACATACTCGGGATGTGCGGGACCCCATCACGGCCACTCCTCGTCCCGGCACGGCGCTCTCCACGTACGGCAGCACCACACAAACACCCGCCCGCCCCTCTCGGCTTCGGTCTTTGAGCCCCAAGGGCAGCCCCGCGGTGCTGGGTGCTGTGCGTACCGACCCCGACCCCCATCAATGATCCCACAGCACCGTAGTCCCTCTCCCCCCCCCCCCTCGCTTCGAGGCGACAATGCACACGCGTAGAGAAGACCCGTGGGAGAGCCGAGCTGCGCATGCGCTGAATGAAGAAACGCATTCCCCCCCCCCCCCCTTTTTTCGCGTGGTCTGGGGCGTGGTCTGGGGCGGAGGGGCGTGGCCTGGAGGGGTGAGGGGCGTGGCCAGCGCTGCTGCCCGGCGCCGCCGCCGGCGCGGAGGTGCAGTTGTTACCGCGTCCGCGACAGGTGTGCGCGTGGGAGCGCCTGCGGCCGCCGTAGGTGCGTGAGGAGGGAGGGGTGGTGCGGACCGCCGAGCCGGAGGGGGGCGCTCTGCCCGCTGCGGCTCTGTCAGCGGGGGTTTGGGGCGCGGGAGCGGGCAGTAAGCGGGCGCTGGGCTGCGGGGTCTGGCGGCGGGGAGGGGCGGCGATGCCCGGCGGGCCGTTCGGCGGTTCTCGGGCTGCCCTTCTCGAGCCCGGCGGTGCCCGCACGGTGCCGGCCGGTGGCAGCGGGGTCGGGTGGTCGCGGAACTCAGCACGGGGAGCGGAGAGGGAGCGAGAGTTAAAAGTAAGGAAGAAAGGCGCTGTATGGGTGAGGGACGAAGAGGTGCTGCGGTGCGGTGCTGCTCGGTTGATGCAGGTGCCGGGAACGCTGCTCCGGGCTGTGGGGTGGTCGCTAAGGAGTGGTTTTCCTTCGGGCCGTTGCCACACGGGTGGGTTTCAGTCCCACGCTGTGCTGCTCTATGGGCTGCAATGCAGCCCTTCCCTCCCTGGCATCCTGCAGGACTCGAGATTCTCTTCCTCGGGACTCCGTTCTGTCTTTAACATAACTGTTGCAGCACGCAGAATGCTCACGATCTTGTTTAAATTCTAATCGTACAACAAAGAGCTCTTTCCCGACGTGGGTTGGAATAATTCTTCAGGAAAAGAAGGGCGAAGGTGTTTGAATGGGATGAAACTGAAAGCGAATGGGGCTGAAAGCATGGAATGGCGCTGGGAATGCAGGACGTTTCTGGGCATCTCAGAGTCCTGCTTGTGTCCCTCACAGCAGCTGAGACGCTGAATGAATGCTCCTTAACTTCCCATGCGATGTCGCAGCAGCGGCTGCTGCTTCTGCACAGAGAGATTGCCAAAACAGTGCTGATTGTCCTGGTGCACCTGTGGCTGTAGAGCAGCAAATGGTGAGGAAACCAAACAGTAACACAATGGTGGAAAAATTCATCCGCAAACAGTGATTGCTGAAGGCTTCCTTGCTTAGGTATCAAATTAAGGCCCATTTTCTGCACAATTTAACTAGATTTTGTTTTCTCAGTGTTTTACTGCAACTGTCCTTCCGTGTAAGGTGCAAGTCAGTCAGCAAGCTGCTGTCTGCCAAGAGAGGCTTCTAATGAATGCCCTGCTACTGTTTCCTGTGCAGAACTGAGTCCTGCTTGGAGAACGGTGATTTAAACTGCAAAGTGGGGCTTCAGATGATCTTCTCTTGGCTCCAGATTAATCACCAAACAGAAGTTGAAGCTGTAGCATTAGACAGCTGGCTCGGAGTTTTTTTTCTTTTTCAGCAGATGCATTTTTCAGGAGTAAATTTAATCTGCAGTCTCTGCGGATGTATTTCGTGCCTTTATGGAATCTCTGTGCTAAGTGTTTGCTACATTGATAGCAGGGGCTCTGTCTTGTCATCGCAGAAATGCTGATTTATTTGCATGTAAGGTATTCTTGTTAACAAGGGAGGGTGTTGAGCACCCCTCGCATTCAAATTAGAACCATTATCTTTGTGGATGATCATTTGTGCAGCTGGTAAAGAGCAACAGCTTTTTTAAGTCTGGAGACCAGAGAGCATCCTTATTCTAGTTCAGTCCTGACAAAACTCCTGAGGGTAACAGAAGAGGCGGTTTAAGGATGCAAAACGTTTTCTGGAAACCATGAATTTCAAAAAGTAGCTCTCCAGTCTGAGTTTCTCTTGTTGGAAGGGGCGATGGCTGCACTTTGGAGACTGCCTTCAGTGGGAGATGGGAGCCTGAAGCTGCAGCAAGCTGTGACTGGAAACGTAATGCTGATAAGTAGTTTCAGTGTGTTTCAACACCATGACAAAAATAGTGTAACTTTTCTGGTTTGCCGTGATAGTTCAACCTGTCCATCTAAAAGCACCATCTAAATCGCGATCTTGAAAAACGTGTGCTGGCTTGGTGTGTCATTGCCTGCATTACATCAGGTGAATAAAGGAATCTCAGAGAAAGTCCCATTCTTCCTGACGGTTCCCACCAGGCAGCGAGGTGTTCATCAGCTGCGTGCTTTATCCCTGCACAGCAGCAGGGTGCAGCACTGGAGTGGTTCCTCTGCTTCCAGCCGCGCTTTGCAGACCCATTCTCCTCTGTCAGCATTGGTTCAGGTTCTTCTGCCTCAACTCCACATCGGATCAGTGAGATTCCATTTGCTGCAGCTGAGTTCTTTTGGACTGAGATGCTGCAGAACCCCAAGTCTTTGATGCTTTCGAGGAATTGCATTACATGCATGTGAGGATTCCAGATGATCATCCCTACATTTTACTGTTTATATCAAGTTCCTGAGGTGCCTTTTAAAGACTCAGACTTCTGGAGTTCTGTAACCTAATGGTCAGCTAAAAAACTGACGGAAAAAAACGGGAAAGAGATCAGCCTGCCTGATGTCACCGTTGCAGGATCAGGCAGTGCACTTGCTGCAGGCATTGTGTGACATGAGGCTGGGGTAAAAGAAAATAGGAAAAAAGGAAAGGCGTTGCCTCCCAAGCTGTATTTTTGTCTTATCAAGGAACTCTTTAAATTAATCTCCCCTCCTTTCCTCCTCCACAAAAGAAAACTATGTAAAAATAAATAAATAAACAAACATATACGTATCTGATACTGGCTTGTTGACTTAGGTTGTGAAAAGCTGTACAAAATTTCTTCCAGTTTACAGCAAGGCAAAAGTAATCAAAACTGTTCCTTTAGGTAACTGCTAGCTATTGTGACAAGAGATTTACAGCTGCCTCTGTGAACAGAAGACTTATATTGGCTCACAGAGGAAACGGCTGCTGCATGAAGGGTGAACACCGCCAGTGAATGAAAAATGTTTGCATAGGAATTACATCCTCTTAGCTTTCATAACTCAAGCCTTCTTACATAAATGCCGGAGCATTTGGTTCAGAAAGCAGAACAAGAGAGGGCATAGCAGGGCTTCGTGGAGCCTGTGTGTGTAAAGGAAAGCCAGAGATTTGTGTCAGCATCCCTTTCAGTCACAGCCTGCTTCTTACTCGTGTTCTGGCTCATATCTCTCTCTTGCGCCATTCATTGTGGCCGGTGTTTTATTGGGGCACCATCTCAGTGGCATCTGCAGAGGAAATGATGACTTTAATCTGATGCTGAGGGGTATTTTTTGGTCAGTCGATGGACATGTTCTGAATGATCAGCACTTGGTGGCACGAGTAGATCAGCATCTCATGAACTGAGTTCAAATGGTGGCGATCAAATCACTCCGTGGAGCTACTTTTCTGCTCATATAACTCATACTGACTCACACTGTGCTTTCTTCCTCAGTAGGTGTTTGTGGTGATAAGATGGAGCCTTCCCCGTTTAATAGAAGACAATGGACTTCTCAGTCTTTGAAAATCACTGCAAAAGAGCTTTCTCTCGTCAACAAAAATAAGTCATCAGCTCTTGTGGAGAGATTCTCCAGGTAAGTACTGCGAGGATTCTGAGCACAGTCTGCACAGGGAGGTTAAAGCTGAGATACTGAGCAATTACTGCTTCACTGACAGTTGCTTTGCTTCTCTAAAACAGTATTGCTCTGTGGGCATTTGCATTTCTGGTTCGGTATACGCTGTGCAAAACTTCTTTTAGTTGCTGACATTGTTTCTAATATCAGAGTTATAATCTTTCTGCAGTCAGAAAGTGTGTGATTACCGTTAGATTCTGAGGGTATAGTGCTGGAGTGGAGGCAGCTGCTGCTGATGGACTTCATGAAAAATGGGATTTCGCAGCTTCATGAGCTGTATGGGATTCTCACTTAACGTGGGAGCTGGGCGGCCAAGTGACCCAGACTTGCATTAATAGCATAGCATTGTTTTATTTAAATCTTGAGAATGGGAGAAACTTTCTGGAGTCAACAGAGGAAGGATAATAACGTTCTGGACTTTACACAAACAGAATGTTGCTCTGTAAGTACCCTGTCCTAGGAGAAGCTGCTTGCTTTGGCCAGTCTCGTTAAGGTAATTTATTCACTCATTGAAACTTGATTACAGAATCTAGTCATCTTGCTAAATGTTGGTAATCCTTTGGAAAGGGCTTATTGGAAGTAATCCAAACTGCTATTCCTTAATCAAATGGAGTCCCTCTGCGTAAGCAGCATCAGTTCCTTGCAAAAACACGGCGCTGCTTACTGGCTTTGCCAACTCTGACACTGACAGAGAGGAGTGTTTTTTTCTAAATTGTCATTACCTAAATATTTGTACGTGGAAATATTTTTTTAATCCCCGTAGTGTTTAAATTATCAGCTTTGCCAGGTCAGAGACATGCAAATTTGCAACAGCAGAAACTCAAGCAGTGCGCTGTGGTGGGCTGACTTACTGAGCGCTGCCTGAAACTTTTCAGTCCTCGTTTGTGTTTTCCAGTTTGCACTTTCACCCGCATGTCTCTGTTGATTTTTCCAGTAGTATTGATCTCTATTCCTACATCAACTTATTTTCCCACCGTCTCATTCTAATTTTGGAAGCTCTGCAGTGTACAAGATACAGGTTAATTCATTTGTGTGAATTAAAGAGGGCCAGCTACAGTTCTTCAGCAGCTTTCAGTCTGTGCAGTAAATGCAGTTTTCAGAGCAGCAATAAACAAGTGCAGTCTGTTTGCTCTTCTGCACGAGGAAAGAAGAAACCTACATAGGAGCGCACAACTCACAAAGGGAAATCAAAGTCACTGAGGTTCATCAGCTGTAAAACAGGTATTTGTGTGTAAGTTTCTTTTTCTTTAGAAAGAACCTGGTCCTTCAAAGGGGCTTTTTTTTTTTTTCTTAGAGCCCCTGATATACATTAGTTCTTGATTTGATCCCAGCCATTATTTAAAGTCTGAAGCTGATGACTTACAGTATGAGTGACTCATTTTTATGGCCTGTAGCATATTCATAGTTTTATCGAAAGTAGAATTGCACAGATAAGAGAGACCCACAGGTAAGAAAAACAGAAACATGTTGAGAGGTGATTCTTTTCTTTGAAAAGCACAGCTTTGGTTACAAATGGCAAAATGTGTCTAATCAGATAAATTTGTGCATTTCAAAAGCAAAGTGCAGTTGCTGTGTGCAGTATAGTGATCAGCGAGGTCGGTGTGCTCCGTCCCAGCAGAGAGGCATGCAGATTGCTGGGAGTTTTCTGTAGCTTCTTAAAGGACTTTGATTCATGATCCAGGGTAGCTTATCTTCAGAGGGCTGTGATTAACGTTTCCACTGCTGGGGTGGTTCAGCTGCTCGTGAAGCAACTGCTGAATTGGTGCAGTTTACCACCCAGCGGAGTACGATAAACTGGCACTTATGTAGATTTTCTGTGTATGCCAAGCTGTAATTTGTTACAGTTCAGCAGCTGCTGTATAAATAGCTGAGGCAATATTCCTGTGAGGGGACACAGCAGACAGCTGGGTGGGAGAAACAATGCAGCTATTCCAAGGTAAACTGCCTAGATTCGAGAATGAGAGTGCTTGGCTAATAAAAATTATCAACGCATGTTATTACTGTGAGCCGCATGACTTAAAACATGTCTGTCATTTCGCATTGTTCGGATGCTATTCACTGCTGTTTTGTCCAGCCTTCGGTCTTATTTGGTAGGTCTGGTAAGTGCACAGAGTCCTAGGTGGAAGCAAAATCTCAGCCGTCTTCATGATCATTCAATGTTCTAGTTTAAAACTCTTGTGTTGTTTTTTTTTTCCTCCTTCCTGTATCCCAAAGGTATCAGAAAGCAGCTGAAGAAGCCACGGCTGAGAAAAAAAGAAATGTAAGTATCTGTTTCCTAGGCAATAAGCAACAGCCTGCAACCAGAGTGGATCACCTGCATGAAATGTTCCTGTGGCAGTTTATTTTGGAAATACCAAAGCTGTTGCTGTGCATCCTACAGAAAACTCAGACGCAGTGTCTGCCTTTGACCCATTCCCTCCTCTCTTTAGACTGGGAATGAAAGGAAAGAAAATCAAGTGACTTGCCCAAAGCTATATGTTGAATCACCAGTTCACTCCTAAGCAAAAGGCAGAACGAGTTGGCTGTCATTTCTAACCACAGCCTCTTTGTTCTTAGCTGTAGGCAGTTATGTGGTACCTCTTCCTTTCTTAACTAAATTTAAAAGTCTGCTTAAAAAGGAGCTGCCAGCCTCTCTGAAATCTGGCACGCATCTCTTTGATACCTGCAGAATCCGTTAAGGGATCTTCTCTGAAATGCTGCACAGAGTTCAAACTGTCCCTGAATGTGGGAGAGCCATCATTTTTGGCACTGCTAGAGCCCTGCTCTCCCTCTACATTGCACTTACTGGCATGGGGTCAGGAAACCCTGATGGAAGACCAGGTGTTCGCAAGCAGACCTTTTAATTTTCATTTAAAAGACCAGCAATATTTACAGGATATATAGCGATGTTTTTGCTGGAGCGTGCTTACTTGATCTCTGTAATGCTTCAGAAGTCATTTTCTTTCTCTCTGGGATACAGGAGTGATAAAATAAGCATTCTAAAAGTTATTCCCCAGTCTTAAGTTTACTTTGTTGCTTCTATGATCACGAATAGGCAAGTCCCAAAGCAAAATGACTGGGGCTGTAAAGTATGCCTGGGCTTCTTAGCAATATGTCTCATATGCAGTTATATGGATATATGCAGTTACAAGTATTTCTGTTACACTACAACATTTGCCTTACAACTTTAGTACTTTCTTTTAAGTACAGTTAGCAAGTGAGCTGATCTTTTTGAAGCCTGGATGGATTCAAGTTAATTTGCAAAGCAGTGTTCAAAATGTGACCAGAAGAGTAATGGGGTGAGAGACTTAAATCCTAATATAGCTGCTAATCCTGTTTAATTCCTGTAAGCCTTGCAGACCTGCTCCACTTGCAATGAGTCTGATACACAGTGGACTCCATAAGAGAGGGACAGCAAAAATGCAATGCTGGCAGGTAATAGATTTGAATGAATCAAACATGGGCTGGCCTGTTACTCTGAGGAGAGGTAACTGCTTGTGAGCAAAACTAATATGGAAAGCATTTGAATGTTCTCCATGTATTACCATCTAACTGACAGTGGTAAGGCAGCACTTGTGCTTTGTGTGAATGTTTCCTGTCTAGAGGTTTCAGTGTGTTGAGTGAAACAGAAGAGAAAGTCCAGCAAATGATCTGGTATTTATGAATGGGAGCAAACAGAAGTATCTTGTCTGTGCCTTGCTTAAGCCTTACTCTGCATGGTACAAAATGCTGAAGCCAGATCTGTTGTAAGTGGAATGCTTCTGTTTAGTGCTTGCACAAATGCAAAAGATCAAAAGGTACTGGTTTTTGGAAGCTAATCAGTGGCTTTTTATTAATTGTTGTCTTCTGAAGCAGCTGGAAGACGTTGCAACTCTTGGCACACCACGCATCTCTGTGGCTGCTGCTGTTTGTTCGTTCCAGGTCTAGAGACCCTTGTTATGTGGATTTGGGTCCCCTTCCCTTCATGTGTGGATTGGAGCCTTTTGTGTGGCATTTAACTCATTAGACCTTGACTCCCTTTTTCCTTATAAGGCCATCCTGTTTGCTCACTTCCTGCTTTAGCTCCTGACTTTTCTCTTCTCCCCCCTCCTTCCTTTCCTATCCTGGATGCTTTCTCCATGTGGCACAGTTGTAACTATTCACAGCTGTCTGAAAAAGCAGAGAGCTGAGCTCAGTACTGAGCCTTTAACTTCCTTTCTCATAGAAAGGAAGTACTTCATCAGGCACATAACTGGAATTTGACTTCTTGTTCTTTCAGAGCACAGAAAATCTTCCCCCTCATTTTAAGAGAGGGAATCTGAGCGTACTAAAGAAAAAGTGGGAGAATCCAGTGCCGGGAACGGAGTCTCGGAAGGAAACGCTCCGAAGCAGCTGTGCTGAGGGTAGGCACAGGGTCGAGAGCCCCGAGCTGGGAGTTGGAAGCAGCCTTGCTTTTTGCTCAGACACAGAGCAGATCCCGGCAGCCGGCACAGCATCTCACGTCCAGGCCTCTTCTGGCACCCCTGGCCAGCTGCAGCGTCCCGGTGTTGACAGCGGAAAGTCTCAAAGCCACTCACAGGAGAGTGGTAAAATGGAAAACTATCTGAGAGAGTCCAGAGAAGTGGAAAAGCCCGAAGCCAGTGAAAACACAGAGTCTTCAGGGAAGATAGAGAAGTACAGCGTTCCGCTGAACAAGTTAAAGATGATGTTTGAAAAGGGTGAAGCAGCCCAGCCCAAGGTAAGGATCTGACTGTGCAAATCTTAAGGGAAACGAAAAGTGCTGCCTCCTGGGCATCGGGAAAAACCCCGGAGGGAGTGGCTGAGAGCTATTGAGTGATTGTGTTCATTGTTTTAGTTGAAAAATAACGTGGCTGCTGTTAATAACTTATTTGAGCTGTGTGAATACGTGTAGAGTGCTGCTTTGTCCATTGCTCGTTGCAGATGTAAGATGAATTTGCTTTTGATAAAAGGTTAACGTTTAAGATGAGAAAAATATGCGTGGAATTTATGAAGAATTTTTTTCAAAGCGTGAAGGGAGTGTTTATCTCCTGTGAAGATGAGTTCTGTAAACACGAATTGTGTCAAAATCAATGTGGTTGTATGTAAAAGTTGAGGAGAGCTCAGCAGGACCGGCTTTCGCAGTTGAGATGAATGCGCTGCCAGAAGAGCTTTGTGTGCATCTGTGTGTGTGACACGACCAGATGTAGATTTGTGTGTATAAAGTGCTGCGAAATACCTCCGTCTTTTCCTGTCTCTTCTCTCATCTTTGTATCTTAACAAATGCTTCTTATCAAGAAATCCTCACAGGGATAAAGCGGCAAAGATCGCCTCGCGAGCTGCTGCCTTCACTCGTTTTGACTTGCAAATACACAGGGCTTGCATTTTCCTACAACTGCTCATGAAATCTGATCCTGCATGTGGACTGCAGACTGTGTGTCCCGGGGGAGAATTGCTTAACTAGAAAATGAGTTGCATATGCCATTGACTTGCAACATAGTCCCGAGGCTGGTGGAGTTTCCAGTTTTCTCATACTTTCCTATACTTCTGGCTTTGTTTTACTGCGGGTGATTTTTCTTGCACTATTGAATAAAACCAGCAGATTTTGTACAAAGGTTTTTTAAAACGTGTATCAGGAGGTTCAGAGGGGCAGCTCTTTGGTAACGTAAGTTTGGGGTCTGTAATAATTGCACAGCTTAGATTTTGTAGTCTTTGCCATTCTCTAAGAGCCACCCATGCTATCAGGGCTGTTTTGCAGGGTGGAGGGTGATTTCCTGATAGCACTTCTCTGAACCCCTGCTGTAGGATTAATCGGTCAGGATTCCTCAGGAAAGTACCATTCTGCAGATGGACGTGAAGTAATTTTATCTTAGCCCGGGGAATAAAATTGTTTTGGAGATGACTGAATCTGGAACTGATAATTCTCTTCAGCTTAGTCATTTGAATGTGGTTGAAATCTGAGTGAATGCAGTAAATATCATACAGTAGATATTAAGTTCTTCAGGTTGGGTTCAAATCCTGTTCCTATTCCAAATTAATCTGGTTACTTTATAATTTTGGAAGGAAAAAGGCACGAAGGGCTCTGAAGTTTAAGTCGGGGGGGAGGGGTGTCTGATTAGAAAGCTCTATTGTAAGGTTTCTGGTTCTGGGATTTTATCTGGGGAGTGGAGGATGATGTCATGTAGTCACGTACAATGAAGATAGATCAGCGCTGTGGGGACACAGATCTTTTTCACTGAGGTAGGAACCGACTGCGGGATCTGCAGTTCTCTCTTCCATTTGTACTCTTCCTGAACCCTGTTGGTTGATAAACTCCTGGCTTAAGTGCAAGCAAGGCTTCCTTCACCTGAAGGATGGTAATTTTCCTTGGTGTTTGCTTCAGCCTTATGGTATAAGCACTGCCAGAGCTTTCCTGACAAAAACATCTGTATGAGCTAAGTGGCAACATGGCTGTAGCTTCATGGCAGTAAAGATAAAATGACTCGCCTGGTTGCTGGGTAAGTCCATGGCAAGAATCCAGGTTACTGCCTGGACTTCCTGACTTCACAGACTCTGCACAAACCTATTCTGATTTTCAGGGCAAAACTCTCTCAGTTTTTTCATCTGTTTGTCAGATTTTGCTCTGTCTTCTACAGCTCCGATATAAGGCAGATCATTTTCTTCCACAAAGACACAGTATAAATACTTCTGAACACATTGGTCTAGTTTGCTTCAGGGCTAAGCAGAGGCCGAACATTGGGTCTTTTATCAATTTCAAAGAATCCCTCCTGTAAGCGATAGCAGAAACGTACCCAAGGAAGATCAGAAGAAAAGAAAGAGCAAGCAGTTCTGCAAGGCTCATTTAAAAAGCTATCTCGATGTAGGTTTGTGTTCTTCCTTTAAGGCAAAAACTTATTATGCCTTGTATATTTAACCTGATGCTCAGGGTCACGTTTGACACAGTTGTCTATAATGAAATAGGTGTAACTTCTTTTTGGTCTTTTGCCCAACAGCTCCTTGTGCCCCAGGCGAAATGCTGTTAATTCTATGGTACCTCTGCACTCCTCCTTTTGTCTTAGAACATTGGGGCTTTCCAGCCATGAGGAATATTTTGTTTCATTTTGCAAGCAGCACAAGTTTTGCAGCGCTGGAATAGTGGCCCACCCAGAATTATAGAGGGAACTGAGTGGGATAAGCCTAAACCTGGGAGTAAGGGATTCCTTCATGCTAACGGTGTTACCTTCCATGCACCCTAATCAGCCTAATTACTTGTGGTCAGGCTGTTGGTGGTAATGGAGAAAGTCTCTCACCTTCCTTTTGGTAAACATTTTTCACTTATTGCTCTGCTTTTTTTCTTCGGTGGTGTGAGACTATTGATATTAAATCTACACAACATCAGCTTTATGCAGTCTGGATTTCTAACTGTTTTTTTTTCCCCGGTGAGATACTGATAGTTTCTTCCAGTGAAGCTGGAATCCCAGACACCAGATCCAAATTTCTTAAGACTTTTGTTCCCCAGCAGTGGAGTCTTCCTCATGAATGCTGCTCACCAGTTCAACTTCCTGTGTGTCCGTACCACAACCTTTGTTCCATCTGTAGCTTCATCAGCCCTGCTGTGTGCAAGAGAGCGTATGTGATCCATATAACAAATGAAAAAACACCCACAGCTTATCTGAATTCACTAGTTCAGAGTTTCAAGTGGGCTAATAAGCTTGTTTCTTCTATCCTTATAGGATCTTCTCTTTCTGTGTATTTTGCCTATATTTTCTGTATGCTAGTGAAAAGCCAGACCCTTTGAAGGGCCAATTTCTGAGCTGTGAGAGCTTCAGATGTGTGGGCTGAAGGTGACATGAAGGCAGGCATAGACTGAAGAAGAATCATCTGAGGATAGTTTGCTCAGAATAAGGAATCTGCAAGTTCTTACAAGTGTGCAGGCACTCCCAAACTGAACCTATCAACGCACTCAGTGGAAGGAAAAGGCTTGTCATAGCTAAGCTCTTTTCCAGTAAGAAAAGTTAACAAAGCCTTAAACCACAGAAATAAGAAATATTTCCCATGCTGATGGAAAAAAAAAAAAAAAGTTTTCCAGCTGCATTTTCCTTCCCTGGTAAAGTGCTGTTTTGTATGCCAAGGCAGCCTGATTTTTCACAGTGATTGTCTTACAGTGCTGTTCTGTTCAAATAAAACTTTGGAATTTCCTTCAGGTTGGTGAGCAGCAAACAAGAAAGTTGTTGGAAGGAGGGGGGGGTGCAGGGATGTGTGGTTGTAGCATCTTGCCAAACCTGCCTTGCCTTCTTGTCTCATCAGCCTCGAAAGTAATTTCTGTCTCTGCGATTTACCCTTTGCTAAGGAGAGAGATAACGAAGATCTCTCACCTTCTGGTATTTGGAATGTTGTCTGTCAGCTGTGAAGACATCTTGTTTCAATGAGGTCCAATTAAATACTGCATTTCCTGAGCGTTCAGCTGCTCTGAATTTTTTTTCACAATTCCTCTTACTGAGCTCAAGGTTTTGGGGAGTTGGTCTCAAGAAATGAGCCTTAAAGTTTGATGGAACCAACCACAAGGCTTGGGGTGCAACTACAAAACTGCCCACCAGTGCAGCCCTGCAAATAGTGATTATCCTGTTTATCTGAGAATATTTATCTCTAGCACCTAGCTTAAGCCTTATCAGACCTAATTAGGGAATTATTTGGTACCAAGCGCATGAGAGATCCAAATCAAAACAAATAGCCCTAGATAACTTTTGTTACCATAGTAATTTTTTTCCTTTCTGTAGCTGAAAATGAATGCAGATTTGCATTATCTTCCTCCTTTCATCATTCTGTTCAATTTTAAGTCTTTACAAAATGACTTTGAACGTTAATTTCATGAGAAGTGGTCTGAGATGCAAAAGTCTAGACTGATGTTTTGTGCTTGCAGAGGTAAATAGCTAAGAATTTAACCTGTGTGGTTTTCTGATTTTTTTTAAACCAAGATACCTTATTGAAGGACGTTTATGAACCTCTTCAGAAGAGTGTTTTCCAGGTGACAAAGTGATCAAACTTAATATTGGTTAAATAAGATGTCACCTGCTAGACTTGTTTATTCTAGCAAAGCAGATTTGCTAGTGACACCTGTGCATCTTAAAGGATTAAATGCAGCAGTCTTTGTTTGCCCAGGCAGCTGATAGGTGGGTTCTGTCTCTAATAGGTTGCTAGAGACCAGAGGAAGACAGCAATTGGTAGGAGGATTTCTGAAAACAGCTTCTCTTCAGAGGACCTTGATGTTGGCCAAGGAGAGAAGAGTCACAGTGCATCAGGTCAGTAATCCCCCTGTTTGTTTGTTTGCTTTCCCCAGTTTATGCAATAGGGAAATGCTGTGTACAACACAGTGGAATTAAATTTTGCCTTTCATAAGTAGTAACGGAAGTGTAACTATCTCCCATCTGCAAAGTCTATGCAAACATCACATTTAATTAACTCAATCTTGCTGAGAATGTTAAAGCATCGCCTCCCTAAGCAAAGAAACTGAGGTGCAGGAGATAATTAGCATTAATTAATAAAAGTAGTCATTCCTATGACTACTTTTAATAGTCAATCTCAGTTAGAAAATAAGTAGTGAATTGATGATGGGTTTTCCTTGTTTTAGTTCTTGTTTCTCCTGCCATATCCAGATGCTTCCAAGGATGAGCGAGGCTGAACTGAACTAATTTCTAACGTGTTTGTTGTTGAAATCCTGATCTTTAACACGTCATCTGGTAAATATTTTCATGGAGAAGGTGGAAGTGGCAAACGGAACTCTTCCTCATGTTCTGTGTCTTCTTTAGAAGACTAACAGCTGTGCCTCCACCTCAATGATGTGAATTTTCACTTAGCTGCTGTAGCATCTGCTGTCATTTGACAGCAGCAGCCATCAGTGTTTGTAGTGTTTGCTTCTGAGACTGCTGGCTGAAATCTGCATCGGGTGAACGTGCTACTTCTGAAAGTAGCTGGGTAGATTACAGGACTTAGAGCCCATGACTGAAGGATTTCTGACACACTGGTAAAGGGATGGGGTTTGTAATTTTCACGTGTGCTGTTGGTGTTCATGAAAGTTACTTTTTATTCATGTAATTCTTCTCATCTTGTAGATGGAAGTCCAGCACTCAGCCCGGATAAGGTAGAGACCAAGAAAAGCCTGGAGATGCCTCGGTTAACAGAAACTTCAATAAAGGATAGGCTGGCAAAGTATCAGGCAGCTGTGTCCAAGCAGGGCAGTTCTGCAGGCCTCGTTACCACGGTAAGTCTGTTTGCCTTGACTAGAAGTGGATTTTAGCCCCAAACTGAGGCTGGAAAGAAGATGTTACAGAAACCAAACATTTTGAAGATAATCCCATCTTGTTTTGAAGAGACCGTTGTGCTCGTAGGACTCATTTCTAACGAAGAGTTGACTGTACTGCAGGGAGTAACAAGTATTTGCATCTTGCTGGAATGATCTTGAAAGTTTTCCAGGAAATTAATTGCTGGTGTCCTGATTGTGGTCCTTCTGAAACTTAACTGGTGTTCTTTTTCTTTCTGCCTGTCTGGAGCTCTCTGCATGCTAGAAATAAACAGAAACCTCACTTCTGTAATGGACACTAGCTTTAAGCTAGGGCAAATAGTTTCTACCTAACTGAAATGATCTCTCAGTTTTGTCTATGGTGTAGATTTGATTCTGCACATCTTGGCAGGAAAATCTAGTAACCTTCAAGGCAGGAGTGGAAGGGCGCTGCAGCCAGTGCAGCAAATGTTGTTATCTGCAAATAGCTGATTTGAGTCCTGTTTCTCACTTCTGTTCAGTTTGCCAGATTATTTCTTCCAGTCTGTGTCTCAGAGTAGCACGGATTCAATAAGCCGTGTCCTAATGGCAAGAGATTGACCATAGATTTTCTTTTCTCTTGAGGCTGTCGTTTGCAATTCCCTAGTGCTATCAGTTTGAGCATCAGTGCAGCCTCAAGCTCTTAGGAAGTCCCATTTAGCAGAATTTCTTTTGGTTTTGGCCTGGCACATCAATAAGGGCAGCAGTAAGGTGCTGATGAGGTTAATGTTTGCAATACTTAGAATAGAATCTGTAAGTCTTGGTTCTTTTCCTTCTTTGCTGCCAAAGGAACTGAATGTCTTTTGATATGGCAGTGTGGTATTTGTACTTCTCTGAAAACGTGTCACATCTATGCTGCAAAAGAGAGACACAATCCCTCCTGGGATCAGCTGTTCTGTGGGCATTGTTGTACAATTAGGTCTGGATTAAAGCTGGTGGATGTTTTTGCAGTGGGTTAGAGGAATAGAAGCAATTCTTTTAATAGCATCACAGGTGACACAGAAAGGGTAGGGAGAGATGGAGAAACAGCATGTTTAGAGATCTGCACTTAATTACATACTTGTTAGATTCGAATGGCTTACAGAATCCAGTGAGCTGCCAGTGCTGGCATTTGGCTATCTGTCTTCCATGTCACAAAGAAGATGTCTTGTGAATGGCATGACTCTTTTCCCCAATTATCTTGCATCCTGCGGCAATGAAACACGAGGTTTTGTTGGATTATTATTAAAGTGTGAAAGCTTCTTTTGTGCACATCTAAAGACAGTTTGTAAAGAACAGAAATCTTGGTAAATAACAGTTGGTTTTTATCCCCTTTTTTTACTAGTATAGAAACAAGTAGGATTTGCTTTTATGTTGTATTTATCAATTAATCAGGGCTTTATATATGGTGCTTACCTTGAAAAATTAACATGTCTGGAAAGTGAAGATGTGGGGTGAGCAGGACAAAAATGGAAGAGTTGATCTTAAAGGAAATCTGCAGTCAGAGAAAAGGGCTGCGTTATCTTCACAGAATAAAATTCACAGCCCCATCTCTTCTCCTCGTTAAAATCCATCACTTTGCAAATGTGTATTGATTTTTTTTTTTTAAGCTCTTTCACTTAGTTATTGCTGTATGTGCTAGGAAAACAGTTTACAAAAACAAAACGAAAGAAAAATAGCAAGTACTTTCCTAGGAGAAAAGTGCCTGTCAACTTTCAAGTGCTTTATTCTATAGAATGAGATTCAAGCCAGTGAAAATGAAATCAAGAATTACAAATCTGAGCAGAAGGAGAATATGCCACCAAGTTTTGAGGACTGCATTTCCTATCAGGATGGGGAGAAGGTAAGATGCTCATGCTGGTGAAGATCAAGGACTTCACTGTAAGTGGAACAAATTGCTGAGTTTCAGCTGAGATGTTTGTTCCATGCTATTTAGAAACTGAATCTCTGCAGGTTGCTGTATGCCTGCAGAATTCCTTATTTTATTTTTTAAATCTAGACTGTATCTACATTATAAGCGAGCAGATCTCATTTGAAGGCTTTTGAAGTTGTAAAGAACATCTAGAGATAAGTCTTAAAGTTCTCTTGCAGATTACCCCCATCTTCTCAATAATGACATATCATTATTATGGCAGAACCCTTGGTTATCATACTTATTTTTAGTGGCTTCAGCAGCTGATGAGAACTGAAACCTCCGATTTGGGGTTGGTTTTGTTTGACTTTACTGTTAATATTTGATTATGGTGAAGTCGCCTAAACTTTTGTGTCATACTTCCTACCAAAAATAATGATTCTCAAGTAGGTATTGGTGGTTTTTTTTTCTTTATATAACGTAAAGGATGAAAAGCTGTGTGTGATGCGATGCGTGTAAAGGAGACTTTGTCACCATTTCTTCTTTAGCAGCTACGTTTTGGTTAAGGTAGCAGAGAGTGCCAGTCTGGGTTTGCTCCCATTTTTGAGCTTCAGCTGTAAATTGAGGCTAAATTACTCTCTGAATACAGAGATAATAAAGCACGCTCGACCATTTGCGTACTAAACTGGGATAGCAGACAGGATAAAAGTAGCTGAATAATAATTGGGGTACTGTGTATTCAAACCATTCTGAACACGTGGCAGCCTAATGCCAGGAGGGCTTTTAAAGCTTTCCAGCCTTCCTTGGGCCAGGAGCCAAATTGTTGCTTTCAGCTGTTCGTTACTGACAGCTGAGCAGCTCTGTGTTTAATGGTTGAGGCTGCTTCTGCTAAAAGGTGAGTTAATTAAAAGAACACCTGTGAAATCAGAAAACTTTTCTGCTGTTGTATGGAAGGTTTGAATACAAGTGATCGCACTCAGCTGGAATGGCTAAGTCACTTGTTGAGGAGTCCAGGTGTAATAGGGAACCTGAAGAGGGCATTGATTGGGAATCAGGATTGTCCATTTGAAATGGCATGATGAAGTTTGGAAATAAGCCTAATGGAAACTACTGGCATGAATGTCAGCAATAGGAACCTGTAGGCAGAAAGAGAGCAAAAGAAACGTGCTAACTTTCTCTGCCATTTTTTACATTGAATCCGTGACAGATCTAGAAATCAGTTAAGTGTGACAATCTAACACCCACAGAAGGTGCTGATGCCCTTCCCAGTACACCAGTGTTTGTTACTTTGTCAGGAGAACAACGCCTGTTAATTTATGTAACTTGCTTCTTTGTTACCTCCTTAATTTGCAAATGTCAGCTGCCTGCAATGGACCATTCAGTCATTGAAGTGAATTAATGATGACCTGCCATTAATCTTGCTACAGTAGTTTAGTTTCTCAGTGTAGCTACTTAGAGCTATTTGATAGCAATAGTACCACATTTAACAACTCTACATCCAGTGCTTTATCTGTAATGTGTTCAGTGTCTGAAACTGATTTATAACCACCTCTTAGAAAAACTGTGGAAGTTCAGGGATTTTTTTGTTGGTGTTGGGGTTTTCTTTTGTTTTGGAATGCACTGTCTTTGAATGCTTAAGTATCATAGGTTTGTCAATGTTGGAGGGAGCCAGGAGATTTCCAGTAAACATGTGCTGCTTGGTGGCCAAGGATTTTCTCAGTAAGAACTAGGAAATGCATCAACAAAACCAGAGAGGCTTTCTAATGACTAAGAGGTAAAGACTTAAAGGCTGCAGGTATTTGGGGGAAAAACAAAAATAGCGTTTGTGTGAACACTCCAGCAGATGATCTGAATGTTGCAAGAGCTGTAACTGGGAGAATATCTGCCTTATAGCAAGCACTGAACGTTCTTGACAGTCAGCTGGACTTTGTCTTGGGCCTTACAAAACAAAAAAGCAGCTTTGTGTGTCTGTTAGTATGGCCAGTCTCTTCCTGTCGGGGTGCTGATGCTGTCTCTCTGGGTGTTACCTGGGCCATGATTCTCAGACTTCTGAAGACTGTGGCTGCTCATTGCCCGATGTTCTCTTGCAGGTTTCTGTAGGTGAGAACAGCCTATCTTTCCACTCCAGTCTTTCAGAGGATGGCAATGGTAAGCACTCGTTTTTCTGCCTCAGCAAGAGTAGGATGAGGTGTGAATGAGGACGAGTGCTCCCTCTTACCCATCAGTTGTTGGTAGGATGCTTAGGACCACTCCTGTCAAATGATAAATTTGACCCTAATAAACACTTTTCTCATACTAAAATTCTGTCCCATGCAAGGCTGAGTGTACTTGCTAATGCAGGACAACTACCAGATAATTTTGGCACTGACCAGAGGTAGACAATTCCCATTCAGTTAAGTCCTTCTCATGCTGCATTAAATTTACACCTGAATTCAGGGCCATGTGAGAGCACTTTGCAGAAATGACAGCGCAGTTAGGTGTTGGATATCTGTATATAAGTTTCTGTAATGTATCAACTTACCTATTCTGACACATGAGTAGACTGATCATATTTAAATTTTAGCCCCTACCTGGTAGGATTGCTATTTGGCCTTATCAGCATAAACTTTCCATGGTTTTCATGTCACTCTAATGATCTTTTCATTCTTTTCTCCTCCCTTAGTTGGACAAAACCTGGAGAATGAGACAGAAATTCAGAAACCTGTCAGTACAAAACAGCAAAACTTTGGTTCTAAATCACTTGGCCAGACGGATGCATCTCTGCCAAAAACGGTGAAGGTAAAGGAGCTGTTTATTCTCAAACACTGGCAACAGTTAGAAACAACTTTCTGCTCTCTTTAATAGTGAAAAGCCTTCATTCAACCAATCTGTCAGCAAAGTAACTGTATTAATCTCTGATCTGACTGTGAGGGAACTTCAGCGCTGAATGGAGAAGCATCTCAAAACTTCTCTTCTTCAAATATGAAGCTTGAGCTGTGTACTGGGAGCTGTGCTGCTGCTGTTGCTATGGTTTGCCCTGTGCAGAGGCAGCCTGTTTCTGTTCAGTATGGGGAAAAAGGGGCTTGAGCAGGGATGCAGATCCTGCTGAGGTTTGTCTGTGCCTCCTGTGAAGTCAGAGCCTCCTAGATGGTGGCACTGAGGTCCTGAACCTGAGAGCCTCCTGTAGGCCAGGACCTGCCATGCTCCTCTTCCAGCTGTTCCCAAAGCAACAGCAGTTGGTAGAAATTTAATATCAGGGGTGAATGGTGAGTGACTCCACAGAGAAAGAAGCGTGGCATTCTCAATAACAAATCTCCAATGTTAGATTTTCTTTAGCAGGAGCTCTAAAGCAGATGGAGCACTTCTTGGGCAGGAATGTATTTGCTAATCTTATTAGCCATGCAAACAGCAGTTCTGAACGTTTTGATCACACTGCACTTGTCACATGTGCTGTCTGGAGTTAGGATGCCTGTTCCCTGGGCTGCCACAGGCTTCCTGGCTCACTCCTGAGGAAACAAGTGTGCTTTTGTTGTTTTCCCCATCTTGGAGAGGAACAGCACTGATCTAAGCAAGGCCAGTGAGATGTGGCTTCTTAGCGTTCAGAGGTATAAATGCTGGCATAAGAAATTAGAGCTGCCTGTAATGTTTTTGTAATCTGTCTGTGAAAGCATACAAGGTACATGCAAGCTATGTATTTTGGTCCTTTGCAATCTCTTCCTATTATTACAGCCATTTTAGTCCTCTACCTTGTTGCTGCTTTTGATGCTGCACTGCTCAGATAGAAACCTAGATGCTGTTTATTCACTTAAGGTTCCTATTTGTCTTTTCCAGCTTCTGTTTCCTGTTCTTGGTTCCTAATCTCTGCTCCTGCCTTCTGCTTCCCTCCTAATGTGAGCTCAACTCTCAGCTTTCTCTCAAGTTCTTTACTTATTGGGCCTCACCTTCCTCCTGTAGCTCCTATTTGTAGTATGCCTGGAAAAGAATTTCTTTCTCTTCACACCCCAAAACACCTCTCCATCAGACACAGGGCTCATTGTTATACAAGTAAGTTCCTCTTCTTAGATGAGGATGCACATTGCAGAAGCACATGCCAGCACTCTAATGTAACGTTGCAAAACTGAGCTCTTGGGGTCACTTTTTGATGGGCAAGTAAATTGTTGCTGCCTTGCTTCCTGTGGCAAAAGAGGATGGTCAGAATTTAATCTGAATTGGTGAACTCTCATTTTCTGAGATTTCATTTAGCAACACGAGATTCAGAGTTCATATGCAGTCTTGGCAGCACATAGGGATTGTGGGTCTTTTCAAAATGAACTCCAAATTTTTGTTGGTCTAGTTGTCGTCATAATTAGAACTTCAATCTACTGTAGCTTAAAGCAGTGCCTTAAAAAGTTGAAATACCTATTGAACTGGAATTAAATTGGCAGCGAATTCCATGGCTGTGACAAACGGACTTCAGCTGGCTCTGTCTTCAGCAATCTGTCCCTTGCATATTGTAACTTTCATTGCCTAACCATTGTTTCTTGTCTGTTATAAATGAATTGCTGTAATTATGTTTTCCTGCAGTCTTCCTGTTTTTTTTTCTTTAGCCACAGTATTTTTCCTTGGAGCTTTTCAATAAGTTTGCAGCAGGTAATTCTGTGTCCAAAAAGAAAAAAGTTTTTAAATGCTGTACTATCAATGTGTGTGTGCAGGCCCATGGATATGGAGCTCAGCATTCCTGTGCTGCTGCTGAAGCAGTTGCTGTCAGTGAGCAGCCTGAGGATGCCCATTTCTCACCTGCAAATTAATTTTTTTTTCTTGGAGGTATCTTTCCTGCTGGCCAACCATAACAGATTCCGAGAAGTGAATGGCACCAAGTGACCTTTTTCATGGACAATGTGCTTGCTTCCTTGATGCTTTCAAAAAACAAAGTCTGAAACTGTTCCCATATAGCAGGACAGCGATGCTTGACTCCTTAGTGTTTAAGTTTACCCTTGCACTAAATTCTCAGGAAATTCTCTTGGTAACTACATAAACAGTTTTAGCTTTTTAACCTCAAAGCCCTGCTCAGCTTTAAGTCTTGAGCAAGTTTGAGGGCTGTTTGTCCTGAAACCCGACTACGGTTTTTTTGCTGCAGAACTGGAATTGCTTACAAATGAAGTCAGAAGCATTTCCTGCTGCCCACATCTGCACTGAGGCTATTTTCTCCTCTTTAAAAGAGTAGAGCATTTAGCAAAAACGGACTTCAAACTGCTGAGGGCGGTCTGCACTGTTCCTCTTTTCTCCCCAGCCTCGACCTTTCATGTTGAGGTTTTCAGATCTTTTTCTATGCTGACTTTCTTTGTTTTGGGAGGTCTTGTAACGACTGTATCTACTTAAATATTTCATTGTTTTCCCATAAAGAAAAAAATGAGATTGCAGGAACATACTAGATTTCTGGGAACTGTCAAAGTTACAGCTGGGTTCGAGCATTTCCATTGTTCCTTCTCAGCTTGTGATGCCCAGCTCTCTGGGGCATAACCTTGGTTGTCAAACCACACCGATCCCTGTGGGTTTGCTGCAGCCTCTTCCTCGCTCATTGCCCACCAGAACGCACTCTATCAGAATCAGCATTGAGGTTGCAGAAATACTGCCATTTTTCTGACAACTGTGGAAGCTGTGCGTGAATCCAAGCCAAGTCTCCTAGCAGCTGATTCATTTTCCAGCTAACAAACTTTCTCTTCTTCCCGTAGAAGTTTCAGTTGCCAGCAAAGGAAACCTGTGTTGGGTGTCAGAAGACAGTGTACCCAATGGAAAGGCTCCTGGCCAACCAGCAGGTGTTCCACATCAGCTGCTTCCGCTGTTCCTATTGCAACAGTAAACTCAGGTAAACACGTTGCTCCGTTTGGCTGCCTTCGAGGAAGTGTGGCTTTCCTATTCTCAGAAGCTGAGTAAGATGCTGTCCAGGCTTAGCAGAAGTGAAAACAACTGTAATCCAGTGAATTGAAGAGGAGCGTGGTAATGCAGTCCTAGATCTGCCAGTTGCTTTTGCACTTAATGTGTTTTGTAACTCGTAGTGTCACTTTATGACAGAAAAATGTAGTGTCTACCTCTTGATACTTGAAAAGAGGGTCATGCAAACACATTAAAGCTTCAAACTTTAATTTTTTAAATCTAATTTTTTCAGCAATGTAACTAAAATATACCCTTGTCTCAGCAGCTGAGGAAAAGAATGCTAACATCTGATTTTGTATCTCTCTGTACAGTCTTGGGACGTATGCATCTCTGCGTGGGAATATTTACTGCAAGCCTCACTTCAATCAGCTCTTCAAAGCTAAAGGTAATTATGATGAAGGCTTTGGACACAAACAGCATAAGGAATTATGGTCAAGCAAAACAGAATGTGAAGAATCCCTGGAGAAAACTCTCCATGGTGTAAATGCAACGGAGAGTCCTCAAAACCCAGGAGTAGAGGATGCCCCCATTGCAAAAGTAGGAGTTCTGGCAGCAACTATGGAAGCAAAAGCTTCAGCTGTGCCTGAAAGAGAAGAGAAACCAGCAGAAACAAAAAAGCTCAGGATTGCCTGGCCGCCTCCATCTGACCAAAGTACTCAAGGAAGCACTTTGGATGAGGGCATCAAAGTGTTAAAACCCAAATGGCCCCCAGAAGAAGAGAGTTCCAAGCCAGATGTGTTGGAGGATGTGGATCTGGATCTCAAAAAGTTAAGAAGATCTTCCTCACTGAAGGAGAGAAGTCGTCCGTTTACGGTAGCAGCCTCATTTAGAACAGTATCTGTGAAAGGCCATAAAACAGACAATTCACCCTCTCCTTCTAAGGCAGAGAGAGACATGTTAAAAAGAAGTGAGGAACTGGAGAGAGAGGTTGTGGTAGACAAAAAGCAAAAGGAAAAGATTGAGAATAGGAACATGCAGAATGCTGAGGAGAAAAATGTAGAGGAAGAGTGGGAATTGCCTGGTATCAAAACAGCAGAGCACAACTTTGTAGAAAATGGCCAGGAGAATGCAGAGACAGATGAGGAAGAACATGGTGTGGAAGAGCAGCAAACCCCAAATGAAGAATTCCTTGAACCAAACTCTCCGAAACATTCCAGCTTATCCAATGTAACTGCAAAGGAATCTTCTCCTGACCAGAATCGCAAATCCCAAGATGTTGGTTTCTGGGAGGGTGAAGATATGGAAGATCTATCTGTGGAAGAACAGATCAAAAGGAACCGTTACTATGAAGATGATGATGAAGAATAAATAGGCCTTTTATTATAAAACTTGCTTCAAGGTGCTGGGCCTTTTTTAATTGGTGTTTTTAGCTTTAACAAACAGCTGTCCTGTATGAAAGCGATGCTATACTGCACATCAACGTTAAGGGAATCATATATACAAATTATCTCAGCCAGAAAAGTACTGTGGAAGCCTGAAAGAATGTCTGAGTGCATGGAGATGAGTATCTGTGGCTGTGGGATGCCTTCGACGGGTGACCTCTGTCCATGGGATGAGAACAGAGCTCTTCTGAACTCCTACTGTCTTACCCTTTTGGAACTCTAGGACCTGTTTCACTGACCTGTACTCTGTGCTGGTATGGAACAGGCTTTCTGTAATACACTACTTTTACCACTACAAAATGCTACTGCAGTGCTTAGGGACCAGTTTTCAAAGGGACTTTCTGATCTGCTTTAAAAATGGTAACTAAATGCACTTTAATACATGTTAAGGGCACAGCTTTTTAATTATTATAATAAAAACACTTTTGGGGCTTGGAGTCCAACAACTGAAGCATCTCAAACTGAGCAGGACGTAACTTTCAAAACTGCCTATGATCAATGAATCCTCCATTTTTCTCTGTGCAACTGGAACAGTGTGCCCACTGCTGGAACAAATGTATTTTAGTGCTTATCCAAACGCTGTGCTGACAGAACTCCTTGAGGGCAAGACAACATTTTTGCAGGAGCCTGCAGGGCATTATTTTTGCATTTTTATATGCATTTTGAATGGTTTTTTGTTTACTTAGAGTTCATTATAATTCATTTAAAACTGCACATAACGTTTTTAAGGCCTTTTGACAGTTTTGAAATCCTATTTGTATCGAGCTGCCATAATATTTTTTTTTTTTTCATTATGGCTGCGAAATTCTGCTGCATTGCAAATCTTTGGAATAAAACCATATGAACCAGAAACTTTCTGATTGCTAGCATTGAAGCTTAGTACATTTTAAAACTTGACTGCATTTATTTTACAAATAATGGAATCTGAATGGTGGCCGGAGGATATCCCTTTATATTAGCTTTTATTTGTACTGTAGTTACATGAGAATTAACTCTAACTATATTTGAGGTGTAAAATATCCTGCTTTCTTAACAGTCCTGCTAACTTCAATAAAGTTTGGTCATTTACATAAAAAAAAAAAAGGTCTGAAGACTGCATTCATAGTCGTTTCACAAAGAAGCACCATTTTAAAGGGAGATGGGAAAAGATGGGTGAAATCCTGGGGTTTACTTGCAGCTGGAGGCCAGGCAGTGACTTTCTGGTGCCACTAGGTGACACTGTGGGTCCACTTGTGGTCGTCACAAGCAGACTGCAAGGCTGAGGGAGAGGGCTTAGAAAAGGGTGGGCAAAATAAGGAAGGACTCGCAGGTGTCTCACGCTCCCGTTTCTGGCTTCAGCTGCTTTTCAGGCAGCTGAGGACAAGCCAGAGTTGGTTTAGTTTAATTGTTTCTTTCTTACAGCTGCCGTGTGTTGGAGTTGTCCTCACTCAAACCTGGGATACTTTTGGTTCGAGGCTTGGGTGTAGTGAAAAAGCAGTGAGTGCTCTGCAGCAACAAAGCAAATGTGCTCCTTGGTGGCACAGAGAAGGGAGCAGCCTGCTGTTGGGCTAGCATGCATTAGTAGCTGTGTGGCATGGCATGTACAACCTATGGGCTGGTTGTTTTTAAGAGAGAACCAAGCCTTGTACAGGTAGAGGGAGATCTCAAAGCTAGGGAAGCTGATGTACAAGTGCATCTTTTGTTTAGCCTCTAAATGCTTACCTTTTCTTAACGACATCTACTTGCTCTTCAATTCAAATCACCAAGCAACTCCGGCTGGAAGCTATTGGTCATGGACATGGGATGTATTGGATGTTCCAACTCCTTGTTTATCAGGAGATGCAGCCGAGCTTTACAGTGCATCCTCACTTACATGATACTAAAGCTGCACGGTGGCTGTTCAGAGATTTGTTCTGGTTAAATCTCAGCCACCTGCGAGTCCTTGAGATGCAAGGATTCTGACCACTCAGTGAACGCATTCACAGGGCAATTAGTGCTGAACTTGTTCCACTGAAAAAAACGCAGATATTATGAACTGCCACCTCCTTGGACCCATTGGTTACTGTAGTAGTTGAGTGCTCAATGGGCCATTTAATTTACTCTCAGCTGGATGGATGCCAGAAGGGCTATTATGGGACAGATGGATCTCTGCTACCACACACACAGGGAAGCCGGTGCTGAGTACCTTTATGGAGAGCTTTAGAACATAATTACAAAGCAGAATACAGCCTTTGTTCCTTGGTTAACACTCAGTCCCGAGCCCATCACGTTGAAATAATTTTCTGAAAGCTTTTAAAGCTACTGGGATCATTCTGAACGTTTTTGCTGTGTGAACCTCTCTGTTCTGCACTTAAATGCTAAACCACGTCTGCATTAATAAAATGAGCCCTTGTTGTCTCACTATGAACTCCTCACGTAAGAGCTGAACGGCTGCCCTGTGGCAGTGAAGCTGAAGGCCGCTTCTCGGGGCTCGGGGGGTTGAGACTTTTTAAAGCAGAACAATCAGCGCCCTTTTTTTTCTTTTTTTCTTTTTTTTCGTAGGAACGCCCCAGCAGCGAGCGATTCCCGCCAGTTCTCCTCAGTGAGAGCTGCGGGCAGAGCGAGTCGCGCGGGCTGCGCTCTGCGCATGCTCCGAGTTAACGGTCCGCGAAAGGGGCGTGGCCAGGGCAGCACCGCCCCGCAGCGCCGCCTGCGCATGCGCCCTCAGCGGCGGGCGGAAGCGGGTGGGCTGAGGCGCGGAGCTCCGCCCGCTGTCGGTGGCCGCCGCCGGGGCGGGAGGGGGGCGAGGCGGAGGGAGGCGGCGGAAAATGGCGGCAGCCGCGGTAGCGGCGGTGCGGGCCTGGTTCTGGAACGAGCGTTTCTGGCTGCCTCACAACGTGACGTGGGCCGACCTGGCCGGCGAGCCGGACGGCGGGCTGCAGTACCCGCGGGCGAGCCACGTCCTCTCCGCCTTCCCGCTGGCGCTCGGTATCTTCGCCGTGCGACTGTTGTTCGAGAGGTGAGCGCGGGGCCGGAGCTCTCCCAGAGCCCCGCGACCCTCAGGCGGCGGCCGCTGCCCCCTCCGCGCCGTGGTGCGGTGCGAGCCCGCTGGGGTCTCTTAGCAACGTGTGGCGGAGCGGGGCGGGCTGCGCGGTGCTGGGCCCGGCTCGGTTCGGCGCCCCTTCGGTTCGGCTCGGTTCTGCTTGACCCTGCTCGGTTCGGAGTCCCGTTCTCTTTTCAGGTCCCGCGTAGGCCTCAGGCCTCCGCCCGGCGCTCCTTTCATCTCTTTGCGCGGGGAGGGAGCGTCGTTGGGGCCCGAAGGCTGCGTGTGTCACGGCGGGGGAATCCCGCACGGCCCTCCCGGCCGTTCTGTACGGCCCTCCTGTGCTTTTCGGGGGCTTCGGGGCTGCCCTGTGCTGTGCTGTGGGCCCTGGCAGCTCCCTGCATGCTGAGGGGTTGCAGCACGGTGTCAGGAGAATCCTTCCTTTATTTCCCATTGCCTGGAAGCCAGCCCTGTGTGTGTCTGAGGGTGTTGGGCTGCTTGCTGCCGGTGATGTGCTCTCCCTGACAGTTCCTGGCTGAGGAGTTCGGGCCTGCTCTGCTGCCTGCTGTGTTCCTCGATGCTCTGTGGGTCCCCGCAGTGCTGGAGGTGCGGTTGGATGCTGTCTGCCCACGGACAGGTGTGGTGCAGCTTTTCTCCCTCGGTTCAGCATCCCGTACCCATGTGTTACCTCTCCCCTGAGGCAGCAGTTTCTGCTCTTTGCGATGGATATCTCTTGCAGCACATGGAACAGGCTGTGCGGCTGACAGCAATGCTAATTAGAAAAGTGCCTTGGTTAAAGAGAACACTTAGGTGTTAGAAGCCAATTAAGACACCTCAGGTACCTATCCAAATAGTTCATTAAAGGCTGAGTCAGTCCTACATTTCTGGATGAAATGAGTGGATGTGTTTCTCTGTGGAAAGCATTTAAGTGGCCAGGGACTGAGTTGGTTTCATTTTTAAGGTTTTCTATAGGAAGTGCTTTTTTTCTTTTTTTTTTTCTTTTTTTTTTTATTTTGAGCTTTCAAAGTTTAAACAAAATTGGAGACTTAAGCAGAGCAAAAAGAAAGAACTGTGAAGAAAAACATGGGTAGGAGAGAAGTGGGAGCATCTTTTTTTTCCCCCTATCAATTTTATCTCTTTCCCCAGTTCCAGAATGCTGCTTTCAGCTCAGACCAGTGCAGAGGACCTGGTAACAGACACGTGGCAGAGCCAAAGCCCACCCCTGACATCCATGGCAATCAGCAGATGAGGAAAGCGATCTGGGAGGCAGAGCTGCCCCTGGATGTTATGGGGGGGGTTAGGGAAAGTCTCCTGGCTGCCCCAGTCCTGGCTGGTTCAGGTAGTTTGGGGGAGGAAATACAAAAGAATGTTTTCTCTGGAGAGAGAGAGGTACAGTGCATCCTGCTGCACCTAATAAGACATCATCCTGCTAGAGGCTGCTTTATCTTCGTAATGCTGTGCTTATTAAATTTCTTTTGCTGTGTTAACTCAGGGAAGATTCAGGTGAAGAATTAAATGTTGCAGCAGTACAACCTGGAAACTTGTACTGCTGGCCTGGTTCCTGTGTGGGTTGCTGCCTTTTCTTTAACAGTGCTTCATTGGTGATGCCCTGAAGTGAAAGCACATTGTGAGAGCAAAATCCAGGGCTGTTCCTGGGATGTTTGTTTCAAAAGACCGTATGTTTCAAGAAATATTCTCCTCTTTCTCCAACCACTTTGAACGTGTCATGATAGTCCAGATTCATCTAATAACATCCCTTTGTGTGCATACCACAGCTGAGGCCTTGGGGATGATTAAGTCTTCCTTGATACACAAGTGGCAGTCAGACTCAGTGACTCAGAACTCGAATTCTGCTCTCCTGCTGCTCTTATTTTTCTTTTTTTCCTTCATTTCCCTCTGTGCTCTGTAGGAGGTCTTCAGTGTGAGGAAGTGCTTTTGTTACGCTGACATAACGTTTCTGTGGGTAATACTCCTGTAAATCAGCCTTTGCATCACGGTGTTGGTAAAATACTCATTGGGCTGAGCGAGTGTGGGAATTATGTGTGATGAAGAACTGAGCTTGCAGAGCAGAGAAAGGGCCTGGCTGAGCTGGAAGTGGGTTTTGGGGCAGGCAGGAGAAAGATGGACTTCTGCTAATGAATGTGTCAAGTCAGTGTGTTATTTCTTTTTTTCCTCCCACTGCTGTTGTTTCATCCCACTGCAGGCACAAAAAGCCTCACAGGTACTGGGGAAGACCCGGAGTCTGTTACTTGTGCAAGGTGATTGTAATTACACTGGAACTCCTTTTTGCTTACAGTCACTCTGGCTCTGAGGAAGGATCTGTGGTTTGTGCTAAGTCTGGTGCAGAAACAAAAGAAAAAGAGTTTTAGATTTTATTTTGTCAAATCTATCTGGAAATTAGGGGCAGTGCTGGAGTGAGCACTGAAACTGAGAGGTCGTGAAGAGATGAACTCTCTCTTTGGGTATGTTGACTCCAGAATGTGCTTACTCTGTAAATCTTGAACTTAGGGAATTGTTCTTCTTTTCAGAGCTGTAGGAGGGAGTTAGCAGAGAACCTGAAACTTCCAGAACGGAGGGTTCATGAGGTGCAGTGTGACTGGAAAGTGCTTGTTAGATGCTAGTCTCTGTGTTTGAAAACTGATGCTGGTTTCGATGTCTTAATAACTGGGGTGAAAATGGAGCTGGGTAGGTGTGACTTAGGCCTATAAATGCATATGGGTTCACAAAACAGCAATAAAAGCATTTACACGATGAAAACTCCGTGCTGGGAGGGTGCGGCGCGATCTCGACCTTGGGAATAGCTCCTACAGCAGATTTGTGTGGCATCATAAAATAATTAGGTAGGAAAGGGCCTCTGGGTCACCTTGTCCAATCCTTAGGGCAGGACCAGCCTTGGAATCAGCTTGAATTGCTTGTGGTGATGTCCAGTTGTGAACATCCCCAAGAATGGGGATTCTGGAGGGAGAGGGGATTCTACAATTAAGGTGGCATTTTCAGGTGGTCAGTGGGACCCTGGGGCGTGCTGCAGAGAGCGTGGCCAGCAGGCAAGGGAGATTCCCTTCTCCTCTGCTCTGCCCTGGGGAGACCCCAACCTGGAGCACTGGGCCCAGTGCTGGGCTCTCCAGCTCCAGGCAGACTGTGAACTGCTGGGAGAGCGCTATGGAGGGTGCAGAGCTGTCAGAGAGGTGGGAGAGTCCATTGGAGAGATCTAAACCCACCTGGACGCTTTCCTGTGCAACCTGTTGTGGGGAAAGTGCTGTGGGAGGGCGTTTGGGCCCTGCAGGAGGCTGGCTGTGGGCTGGAATTTGCTCCCTGCTGCATGAAGCCGTTGCTGGGTGAGAGCAGCAGCATTACCACGCTAGGCTGCACTTCCTTAACAGTGTAGAGATCCTATTTCTGTGGCTGTATCTCCATGACTGTGACTTTTCCTCTTTGCTTACATTGATATCTGCTTGCCTCCATGCACCAAGAAACGTTTGTGTGTTTTTTTTGTTTTGCTCTTTGGTCACCTGCACGCTTGGCTGAGTCCCATGCACTGCCTGTAGCCCTGCCTTGCTCTTTATTTTTTTTCCTTTCCTGACTTCTGTACACATCTGTATTTTCCCAGTGGAGGAAGCTTATAGTCTGGAGCAACTCTGTGCAAATCTTCATTGTGTTTGTTTTGTAATCAGTGGGTCCTGAAGTGAATTATTTCTGCTTATTTCTCTGTCTTTTTTTTTTGAGGTGATGCTGTTTCTTCTTTCCTCGATGCTTCAGGTTTTGAATTCCCAAATAATGCCACTTTTATGGATCATTGGTGCTTCCTTATTTTCCTCTCCTCCTTACCTGCTCTTAAACAAAAGCAGCTCTTTGTGGAGCTGTAAGCACCATCTTCCAGAAAATGAAACAGAACTGTTTGACATCCGGTGAGCTCATGTGAGCTGCTCTGCTGCTGTTCTGGTGCATCCTGGAGGAAAGAGGAGCAAAGAGATGGGCACTTATAACATCATTAACATCACTTCTGGCTGGTGGTCCAGATGGTGGAGGAAGCAGTGAGCCATCAAAGCAGGGAAGAGCCAGGCTGAAAGGAAATCACTTTTTGCTTTTATTTTTACTTCTTTAGCTGTGGCTGTTGAAGCAAGCAGGACGTGTGAGAAACAGGGCAGGAACCCAGCGCTACGGCTGCTATTGCTTGGGGGTTATTTTCCAAAAGCAGCAGAGATCATTTAGGATTACTTGTGAGCTGATCCATAATTTCTCAAGGGAAAACCCTACAACCTGTGTCTGTTCTGCAGTGCACTTGTAGCTATTCCTAACAGAAGCACTGAGGATGTGCTCCCAAGCATGGCTGCAGCTGGAATGCTTATAATAATGATTCTGTTGAATTTGAATCTCATCTTTTAAACACAAAGCGAAATGGCAGCAAATGCGATGGTTGGAAAAAGCAGCATTTTCTGCTTAATCACGCACTGAGTCTTCTAAATGGAATACATATGTATAATGAAACTGCCTCTGGAACACTCTGTATTTTGAAGCAAAGTAGATGTAATGATGCCAGTGTTGGGTCCTTTTCAAAGTCGTTTTTGAGAAACAGGTTTTTGCATGCTCTCAAATTAATTACTTAATTAATTTTTTAAAATTTGCTGTCCTTGAAAGCTGTTGCTCACCAACAGGAGAGAACGCATTCAGGCATTACTGTGTGTGTTTTGTCTCTTGGCCAGTTTGATGCAAAGGTACAGCAAAACACAATTGGTTTTGAATGAGCATGTGTATGCGTCAGTTGCAAAACCAGGTTTGTTTTCAGAGTGCCATAAAATTCACCAAGTGCTCAGTCAGCTTTTGGAGAACGTGCTGCGTGCAGTGTGAGATGCTGAGGTGTGGGTCTCAGCCTGACTTGGGATTTCTTCCCTACCTTGCCTAGAGAAGCAAGCCACTTACGCTTCTCCCTCTTAGGGGAAAATAAAGCTGTGGTTCTGTCTTTTTTTGTGAACTGTGTGACTCGAACTTCCTTTTTTTTTTTTTCTGAGCTATGTGACACCAAAAAAGCATTCTGGAAATGAGGTGTTTGATCTGTGGTGCTGCAGGGGCTCTAGCAGCCCTTTGCAGAGGGCTCACGTCAGTGATTATTATTTATTTTTGAGTGGTGCAAGTCACGTGGGGAAACGTCCTGATCCTGCAAGGCCAGGGCATTTGAACTGAAGTTTTCACATTAAATGCGTTACAATACGTGCTCCCTGCAGTTACCAGTTGGGTTACCTAAAGGTACGTGTTCCTTAGAGCAACAGTGAAGATCTTCAGAAGCATTTTGGAGAGGTTTTGCAGTCTGTGAGAGGCTGGGGCTGTGACTTGGGCGAGGAAAACGTGCCTTGTTTTAATCCATCTCTTTGTGTTTCAGGTTTATTGCCAAGCCGTGTGCCATAAACCTCGGCATACAAGACAGTGGAGCTCACAGAGCCCAGCCCAATGCGATTTTAGAGAAAGTGTTTACATCCATCACGAAGGTGAGTTTCACTGCTAGGAACAGAGACCTGCAAAGGTGAGGGTGTGGGTTTCTGTCTCCCACTTCTTTGGTTTAAGAAATGTGTTCCATCCACAGTGCATTCATCCACATGTTCTTTATTTTCCATTGCCTCTGACGTGTCCGTCTTGTAGGAAAGTAAATTCTCTTTATGGCTGATCTGTGCTTTTGCACACAGAAGAATCTTTTCTGAATCAAAATTGTCCTCTTTTAAAATAAAAGTTTTCTTCCTTTCGTTCCCTGCTTTTGTCCCAGCTGTTACTGCTGTAATGGGCAGTAATTGTTGGTTTACGAAAAAATTGCCTGGCATCTTTCACTTCCTATTGGAAAAGCACTGCTCTGTTGTGATCTGCTTCTCTGCTTTCATTGGCCATCTGGGGGAATGCTTTCCTCTTCCTGTGCCAAGTGGAAGTCACTTGCTCAAGTAAAAGCATTCTGTCCATGGAAGTGCGCCCTGACGAGTGGTGGGATGCTGAATATTGGCAGCAGGTATTGCTTTTATTCTACATTTCATGGCTTTTCTCTTGCTTGAGCTGGCAGTGCTCCTTCACTTTAGAACGACAGAGCTGCGTGCTGTCTGTGCTTTTGGATATTGACAGTTAAATCAGCACAGGTGGTGGGATAGATTTTCATTAGAGATACTGAAATGGAAGGCTTTATGTTCTCAATTGGTGATGCTGAACTCCATTTTGAGTGGAGCAGAAAAAGCACTTGGTGAAGGAGGGGAAATTCTATAAAAGCCTCAGCAGAACTCACCTCATGGGAACAGTGAGGTTCAGGAGCACTTGGGATGAGACATGAACAGGAAGGCCCCTGTGATTTGATGCCATTTGCTGGGAGGGCTTTTAATGCAGGGGATGCCCTTGAAATTAATGTTGAGGAAACCCACGGGGTTGCATGCTGTGCAGTCCTTATCTAGCTTCTATGAAAAACAGAGCTTTGTTTAACTATGCCAGTATGCTCGTGTGCTGTCAGATTTGGAGAATGGAAATGTAGGGTGGCTGTGATGCAGAGGGAAGAGATTTCATTATTATCTGCAGTGAGAAAGTCCTGGTTTCAGTACTGCAAATCAGATGACAGATTATCTTGTTTTTCAGTTCAGCAATCTGGTGACTCTGTATTACATGAGCATTCTACATAGCTTTCTGGGTTTGTTTGTAACTTAAGTGGTAAAATGTGTTTATCGTCTTTCAGTTGTAAGAGCTCCCTGGCAGAGCTTGTTAAAAGGACACTGGTCTGAAACTAGCGGGGCTTATCTCACCATGGGCCATTGTAGAGGTAGTTATCAGGTTTTGTTCACTCTTTCTGCTCCTGTAAATCCACTGTTGTTGTTCAAACAAACTGCCAGTAGAGTTTCCAGTGAGAGAACAGGGATGCATTCTTTATTGTGCAACTATTTCCGTTTTCAAGTTTAATTGTATCCATGCACTCTAAAAGTGGTAATGGAAATGACGCCATCTCTCTGATGCCTTTTTTGAATTTATAAACATCAGATGTGTTAAAACCGAATTCTTACTTTAAAGTTTCCATAAACTTCACAGTGAATCCTGTCCCTTAAGTGTATTCAGCTGTCATCTTCTTGAGTTCCAGACAGCCCGAGTTGATCTGCAGGTTTTAACAGGTAGCACAGGGCATTTTAAAAGCCCCTCCTCTCCTCCTCCCAAACTAAGAAACAGAACTACATTCTCTGTAGTGATGTGCTGTCAAATGATGAAATAGATGAGGAAATGTTAAACCACAAGCATTCCTAGTACTTAAGTAATTAGTGGCTTTTGAAAGCTAAATATGAATGAGTATGGCAGCAGGTTCCTGCTTCTGGCATGGTACTAGTGTCAGGGATAAAAACGTACGCAGTGCCTTCATTGTGTGTTTTGCCATCTGTGCATGGGTCCTACTGTAGTGTACAGAGGATGTCAAACTGAAAGCAGGTTGAGAAGGAGGAGAACTGACATTTGTTTCATTTTCCTTCAGTCTCCAGATGGAAAAAGGTTAGAAGGCTTGTCAAAGCAGCTAGACTGGGATGTTCGAAAGATCCAACGCTGGTTTCGGCATCGGAGGAACCAGGACAAACCCACCACCATCACTAAATTTTGTGAGAGCATGTATGTTCGTGCAGAGGCTGGGATGTGCCTCCATCTCAGAGCTCCAGCTCTTTGTTCTCTCTTCTCACTGAAGTTGTGGTCAGCTGTTAACTTAAACTGGTGCCTGGGGGTTGGCTGGCAGGAGGGAAATTCTCCTGTAGGCAAGTGGAAGAAGTGAGGAGAGCTTCATAGCATTCAGCTATGTTTGATATATGTACATGAAAGCCCGGAACACTTGCACAGGAGTTACCCTTGTCTGTGATGTACAGCTTGTGAGAGTGAGCCATGGCCATAAGGCGGGCAGTGACACTTCAGTGTGTGTGTGTACACATCTGCACGTGCACAATTCAGTAATTACACTGAAGACAAGTTGGCTGTCTGCACAGTTATGCTGTAGCATTTTTCCCAAGCACGGTGACCTTATGGCTTACAGTGATGTATGTACTTCTATGGACACATCCTGGATTTCTCTGCTTTTCCCTTCAGTTCATTCCTTTGTTTCTTTCTGAGTGCTTGTAGTTCCCCTGTTAGTGCAGTAGCATCTGAGTGCTTCTTTCCTGACTTGTTTTCTTCTGTGCTGGTTTCTTTCCTTTCCAGTAATTTTCTTCATATTAATTCTTCCCCCAGTATGATTTTGCCTACTTAAAGCCGCAAGGTAAGAAGGATAATTACATGTATTAGGATATCTTCTGAATAACAGCTACTTTTCTTGTTATCCTGACATTGTATATTAAAGCGTATGAATGCTGCATGCTCACTCTGAACTTGGCTGTCAATGCAAACAAGTGTGGTGTGAAAGCTCTCAAATGGGTTTATCCTCACACAATGTTTACAAATGAAGGATTAACAATTAGTGGGTGAATACTTTTCAGGTGTCAGAATTGCTTTTTTCACAGTTGTTTCAGGTTTTGTTACAAATATTAAACAGAAACTATTTCTGGTTCATGTTTTGTATTTTGCTTTTTTCCAGGTGGAGATTTACCTTCTATTTAAGTATATTTCTTTATGGAATCAGGTTTCTCTGGACGGTGAGTTGATCTGGCACATCCCTCCTCACCCTCCCACCTGGTTTTTCTGTGTGTTGTGCCACTGGGTTCACACTGCAGTGCTGAAATTTCAGGCCTTTGACTACAGTATCCCTTCTGTGCTTGCACCTAGCTTCAAAGAAGAGGAGTTTGGTAATAAGTCACCTCTGTGTGCCCTTATTTGAGATCCTGGAGTTTCTATGTAAAGGCCACTTTGACAATATGAGAAAGCTTCTAGACAAATCTGTCATTATGGAAATACTAGAAGTTTATTTGTTACTTTACACCAGAATAGGACAGACCTGACTTCTTGGTGTGGAGAGGTTTTGCTTTCTTCCCAGAGGGATACACATTTATCTCTGGGTCTTTATTATTAGAGCTGCTTGCTTCTTTGAATTTCGGTTGCGTTACAATTTGCCTTTGGGTGCAGAATGATTATTTCAAATCATTATTTTGTCTTACAGTAAATTTAGCTTGGAACGAAGGTAAAATTTCAGTGAACTGGAACTGTATTGGTTGATGCCTTTAGATAATAGGGAATTAAAAAGACCAGCAGAATAATAAACTTGACTTTTCCCTTCAGGCACCCTGGTTTTGGGACACACGACAGTGCTGGTACAGCTACCCCTTTCAGGTAGGAGATAAAAACTTAGTAGATTCAAATCTCCTGTGCAATTTCTTATTTCTGTTAATGACAGCAAGTTGTAATTGGGTAGTCTCAACTCCTTCTCATTGTGTGGATGCTACCCAGGCCTGGTAAGCTTCCCAATTAGTGAAGACCCATCCCTTTTTTGAAGGCACAAAGATAACAGTGTTTTGTGTGTTCCAATTCTGGTTATGTAGGTTTGTCAACAGTGGTGTTTCCTCAGATAGAGTAGACTCAACTTGTATTTGTTTTGTGTTTTCTTCCTGCTGAGATTAGAAAAAGTAACTTATTCACAGTGTTATTTTAATTATGCATCAAGTGTGATTGTGGAGAGGCCAACCAGTGTGGCTCAGTTTGTTTTTCCTAATCCAGGAGGCTGCAGTGCAATTTATAAACACTGAGCTTCATTCAAAACCTGAGATTCTCCTGTCAAACACGCAAGGTTGCTTGTGTGACTGAGTCTGTAGGAAGGGGCTGTTGCTTAAGCTTGTGTTAACTAAGCCTTAATTCTGGATCTTTTAACTCATGCCTCATCATTCTGAAGGGAACACAGCAGGAGAGAAAGGAAGGAAAAAGTAGATTGTAATGTAAATTTTGAAGTAGTTTGTCTTCTAACTGTGCTGTCTTTGTTTGTTTTCCAGCCTCTAACATCCAGGCTTTATTATTACTATATCTTGGAGCTGGCCTTCTACTGGTCTCTCATGTTTTCTCAGTTTACAGACATTAAACGGAAGGTGAGGTTAACCAGAATTGCACTAACTGCTTTGCTGAATAGACCAGGCTAACAAAAACTGTCAGTGTGCGTGGCCAGTAAAGCTGAAACGTAGTAATAACAGAATTTTCCTCATTCACACCTCTCTGTAGCTCCTTCTCTACTCATTACAATCCTGGAGGAAGGGAGGAATGAGTTGCTGTGTGACCTGGTGTATCCTTGAGAGGCTCTTTCGTCTTCCAGGGGAAAGAACAGAATCACTCAATACCTCCTAATAAACAGTTAGCAAATTGTTGGGGGGGAAAAAAAAAGGAGATTTTGACTTTAAGGCTTTCAAAAGGACAGGAAAATAAAACGTTCCAAGCATCAGCTTGCTGAGCAGGATGAGAAAATGGCAAACGCTGAAGCAGTAATACGTGCTTTTTGAAAATAATTTTTTTGTCTTGTGTCAGAATGATGACTGGTCATGATTGCTGGAATCTAATTCTGTTGTGCTGCATTCTAGGTTTTGGTTCATTGTTGCTGTTGGAAAACAGTTCATAGTAAATCGTGGCTTATTGCTTCTGCTGTACAAACTGCAAAGTAACAAAGTATTCCCATTCTTGCATCAGCTGTTGGGGGGAAAAAAGTGTTTGTTTTTTTCTGTACTGAAATATTAGCTCCAAGATGCAAAATAACTTGGAGCTGCAGAAAAGAAGTGAATAACAGCATCTGTGATACTGTTTACAATATTTAATTCTATATCCTCTGTTACACTCCCCACGGTAAGGTGCACTGATGTAAAATGGAAGCATTGTACCCAGGGGACTGAACTAGAAAACAGCCCTGAACTGCATTGAAAAAAGTTTTTGAATGGAGCAGCCCAGCTCTTGCTGTTGGATTATCTTCTGTTCTGTGGCTGCTATGCTCTGGCAGGCTTTTGCATGCTGACAACGGTAACAGCAGCGTACTTATAATTTGTGCCAAGTGCTGAAAAGACCAGCAGTGTGACTGTAAAGCCAAAGGGAACCAGAAATAAGGGCCGTATGTTGTCCTGTCAATCCTTTCAGAGGATTCTGCAGCCATACTTGTCTTTGTCTTGAGCGTTTGTGCCAGATACTGTGCTGTGCCTGTGCATGCAGTTACAACTTCACAGAAGCACACATGCTGGGAGAGACCTTTCTGGAGCCTCCAGTGATGGTGGCTGATGTGTGATGAGCTGTGCTTTGTGTGGAGTCCGAGACTGAACTGAAGTCATCCTGTGACTTCAGTTGGTCAGTTTTGTGGCTCTGCTCCAGGCATATGTATTTGTTTGACAGCCAAAGGATCTTAATTCATCTTTCTGTTTCCAGGACTTCCTGATCATGTTCGTCCATCATTTGGCTACAATTGGGCTCATTACGTTCTCTTACATGAATAATATGGTGCGTGTTGGAACACTGGTGCTGTGTCTCCATGATGCATCTGATTTTCTCTTAGAGGTAAGTTTCCTTTTCAGTCTTTCTGTACCTAATGCTGGGGTGCTCTCAGGGAAGCAAGCAGACTTCCCCATTTTTGCTGAGCAGCATTAAACATGCTGTAATATCTGCGCTGCTGATCCTGCTTTGTCAGCTTTTCCTCATAACTGCTGTCGTGCTGAGAATAATCCCTAAGCATTCCTAACTCCTTACAAGCATGATGTCTTGAGGATTTTGGAGCTCTATAGCCTGGTAATTACATGAGTGCACAAAGGGAGTAATATTCTCATGCTTCTCATCTCTTCTAGGCTGCAAAGTTAGCCAATTATGCCAAGTACCAGCGTCTCTGTGATGCCTTCTTCATGCTCTTTGGTGTTGTGTTCATTGTTACACGTTTGGGCATTTATCCATTCTGGTAAGCACCTTGAACTGTAAGGTCTTGTTTGTTTTTTCAGTCCTTTAAGAAAAGCATTTGTACCTCTTGCAAGCAGTGCAGAATGTCCCTTACGGCAGCCTGAGGTTGCAGACAATCCAGTGCTGTGTGGAGCAGTGCTTTTAAACAGGAGTATGAAGAAACCTCTCAGCAGTCAGTAAGAGAGAGTGTGAGAAGTGACTGGAATCTTAACACACAGCTGGCCTCTCTTTCTCTTGCTGTAAAGTGATGACAGTGCTCATTAGTGGAGCACAATCAGCTGCTATCTGAATAGCTCAGAGCGCTGTTTGCTTCTCTTGACTTGAGAAGTTTTGGAAATGGTTACAGAAGAGGCATAATTTCTTGAAGAAAATTTAATTTCTGAGTATCTGGCTTAGTCATCAGTGCTGCTTTTGATTTCTTGTGTCCTGCCCTTGAGTCGTGACTGTTTAGAGCCTGAAATAGGTCTGAAGATTCTTGTATGTGAGGCACAACCCTAAACAGATTATATTGTTCTATAATGAAGTTCTCTGCTGACCCAGTAGGTCAGGCTCAGTGAGGGTGGTCGTGGTTATGTTCTCCACCTTCTTTCTGTTGAAAGAGTGCACAGAAAATTTGTCTTGGTATCAGAATTGCAATTAAAGCTCTTGTTTCCCAGCGAATGCATCAAGGGAATCAAGATAAGGAAGGGTTTTGGTACTCAAGTCTGCAGAGTTTATTTCCCTTGATAGATGAGATTGTTGTCATTGTTCTCCTTGCTGTAGTCTGTTGTGAGGTGATGCTCTTGCATCATGCTATTACTCAGCAGCCCTGTGAATCTTTAATGTGTTTTCCACTGGCTGTAATGTAACTCCTCATCTTTACAGAGAAATCTGACAAGCTTGCTGCGGTATTGCAGACCTTATACTAGTTCAGCTCGTGTATATTCACTTCCCTGTTCAGCAGTGTAAAGCACTGCAAGACCTCTGGAGCTGCATACAGTTCACTAATAAGCTGGCCACAAATTAGCTGTTCCTGTAGCTGCACTTTGGGGCCTTGGGTTCTTCTTCAACAGGCTTGTTTCTCTTTTCCTGTGAAATGTTCAAAGCTATGCAAAACTAATGGTGCCTTTAAAGGTCTCTCCACGCATCTCTACTTCACGAAATCTAAATTGTTTAATACATCACTTAAGTGCTGGCAATAACTTCCAGCGATGAGAACAGCAAAACAGTCCTGAAAGAAACCAAAATGCTTTGTCTGTGAAGCAGTTTGTTGTCTTCCAGCTTGGCAGGAGGAATCTAAAACTAGGAGGGAAGGGAGAGAGGCCAACTAGGAATAAAATCTGCATGGTTTTTAAAAATGGGTGAAGGATGAATGTGTTAACAGTTGTTTTAGTGACCAGAGCAGTTTGACATCACTTCCTGTAAAGTTATTATAAACTCTGATGAGAAGGAAATTGGCAGCAGATCCGTATGCGTAACCAAACTGCATAACATTCACGTCTTCTGTTTGTTGCTCAGTTCCAGTGTTTCTAATTGGATTTAGTCTGTCTCCTAACTCTGGCCAGAGATCAGATGCATCACCGCTCTGACAGGAGCAAAGCAACAGATGCTTAAGTGAGATGCACGCTGCTGTGCATCTGGCCAGTCATCTGAATGGAGAGCTGGAAGCCATACTACCAGCACAGCCAATCTGTAATGTGTTTCTGGATCTCTTAGGATTTTGAATACAACGCTGTTCGAAAGCTGGGAACTGATTGGTCCTTATCCTTCCTGGTGGCTGTTCAATGGCCTTTTGGTAACCCTGCAGATCCTGCATGTCATCTGGTCCTATCTCATCGTTCGCACTGCCTACAAGGCCCTCGTGCGGGGAAAGGTAAGGTGTTGGGGGCTGGTTTGGGTCCCCTTTTCTACAAGCTCTGTGAAGGAATTAAGAGAAATGGAGCCATTAGCAAGGGCTGGTGCTAGTTCTCAAGGTAATTACATAATGATTGCTTTGTAGAGCAGTTGGTTTCTTTTTTTTAACCCTGGTTGCTCTGCAGACCAGAGCTGCCAAATAGATACAGAGGCAGGGATGCTTTCCTCTCTGTTCTGTTCATGCAAGGAAACACTACCATTTTCCAGTGCACTGAGATATGATGACTGCTTGTTGCTTTGTCTGGAGTTAAAGGTGGTAGAAAGCTCTTTTTAAAATAATTGTTTAGAATGTCTTTCAGCTCCCAGCTTTCCAACATCTGCTTATTCTTGGGTTGCACTGAGAATTATGCATCTTCCCTTTTAGCAGTGAATGACTTTTGGTTGCCGGTGGGAGCCAGGCATTGAGGTGCAGAGGCAAAGTTTCCAGTACTCTCAGAAGTACTGGAGAGCAAGCTGGCTGTCACTGGGCTAATGGGGTGCAGTCTAGCTTCAGTTCTAAGTATTCCAATTTTAGCTGGGGGAGGGAGGAGGGGAGTGTTGGGAAGGGGGAGGGTTGAGACTCCAGCAGCTGGTCAGTGGCAGATGTTATCCTAAGAGCCAACAGTGCTGATGTTGGGCTGTAGCCTAAGTTGCCAGGCTTAAAAGTTGCACTTCAACTGGAGGCATGAGACAGGGCAAGCAGCCTAGGAACTGTTTGACACCCAGCCAGCCCATCAGAAGCCACTTCCTTTGCATCTACCAGAGCGCAACAGATGGTTTGCTAGCACAAATGCCTTTTTTGTCATCTATCTGATATCTTGATCTGAGTTTCTCTTACAGCTATACTTTGTGTTTGACTTCTTAGCTGCCCACACATGAAATGTAACCTTGAAATACATATCTGTTTATGACAGTGTTTGTCAGGGGAAAATGTATTTTAGAGCATGCACAGGAGTTTGTCATCTGTTCCCCACAGCTGCTACTGCGAGGCTCTTATTTTCTGTGCAGCTGTTCCTACAGCTCAGGTCTGTGTCTTTTCCCTTTCCTTGCTTTTCTCCTGTCCAGGTGACCTAGCCAGAGAAGGGACTCTGAGCTTTGTCTTCTTCACTCTTTTCTCACTCCTTTTCCTCTGCTGTGCCAGATTGGAGCTGGACAGTTTCATCCTTTGCATGTAAGTGTGATCTGTACACTTCTGTTTCTACCCTGTTTCTAGGCTGAGGGGAACACAAAGCTCTGGTCTTGGGGCTTCAGCTGGGTGATATCTTCCCTTAAAATGTTTGTTTCCCTGGCTGATGCAGTGCTGGCCCTGATCCAGTTTTAAAATGCAGGTTCTCCAAAGGTCTGAGCAGTGTTTTGTGGCTTGTTCTGATGTCCTCACTTGTATGATTTGTAGGCTCACAAAGACTCTGATGTCTATGTCTGTAGTGCTCATTAACACACTGCTGAGTGAAAGAGGACAGCAGAAAAGCAGTCCTTTTTGTGAAAGCAGTTGTGGGAAGTAGAGTGAGACCTCTGCTTCCTTCCAGTGACCCTTTGAACTTTCAGTACAGGAGGATGTACCAGAAGTTTTGGCTACAGACAAAAGCAAATACACCTAACAGGCCCATCAAAACCTATCCTGGAGATCATTATCTGGCTTTCTGCCACATCTTCCTTGGAGCTGAAACCTTCCCACCAGGTGCTGTTTGAAAGCCAGAACCCAGGCACAGAACAGGCAGAGCAGGATCAATTTCTGAAGCACCTGAAAGCAATCTCCCCACAAAGTGTTTGCACGTGAGGTGAATGAGGGCTGTTAGTTGCAGGCAGAAGTGTGGAGAGCCTGCCCTAGGGGATGTAAAGCAGGAGCCGTTTGTGCATCCAGGTGGCAATGGTGAGTTTACAGCTCTGGAGCCCAGCCAGCGACCAAGGTGCTTATTTGCAGTTGGGGCCTGGCTTATGGTCCCTTCTTTTGTGTCCTGGTGCACTGCATTTCCATGGCACTCCCACAGCAGGTAGCAGCGATGTGAAGCAGAGCTGTGCCTGAGGGTTGTTCCAAAGGTTCAAAGCCCCACATAAAAATGCATTGGCTGACTGTGTAGTCACCTTACAGCCAAAGCCATAACCATAGGGCAGTTCCCCACAGGCTGAGGGGAATTCAGCTCCTGGGCTGGTGTTACGTTGTCGTCTCTGTTCTGCAGCCTGCTGCCCAACTGTGCTGCTCCTCATAAACGACTTCTCACAGATGAACGGCAAGCAGTGAAAATGGGAGGCACTTTGTGCAAACAGCAATGTGATAAATATAGCTGGTTAATTTTTAAAATATCAAAGGCAGTCCCTGTAGGACAAAGTGTTCTTTCTAGAACTGATAGATATGTATTTTGTCATTGTATTTGCTGATTGTTATGGTGTGAGAAGATTTACTATTATTATTGTTATTGAAAACAAATTTATCTGGAAAAGCAACCTTTAACCAGTCTAGAATGCAACTCTTGGAAGCCAAGATCTCTAACATCCTCTGATGTGATGAGCGTGAAGCGTGGTGCCTCACGGTGTACAGCGTTCAGAAAGCAGAGCTTCTCATTCCCAGCTGTCTTTTTCTACGTCTGTCTTATGTTCTGCATGTGATGACAGGCTCTTCAAGCTTTAAGTTAATAAGGGTGGAGTGCAGAAGGCAGTTGTCACTGGGGCTGGTTAATCCCTTCCGTACAACCTTCTACTGCTGTAACTTTCTGTGAATTTACCAACTTCTCCCCTTTCCACTACCAAATCTCACTTGGATTGTTCAGGTATCCAAAGATGACCGCAGCGATGTAGAAAGCAGCTCTGAGGAGGAGGATGTGACGTCCAACAGCACAAAAGGAGTTTTCAGCACTTCGAGCAATGGCTCCAACCGCATTAACGGCCACGTGGCCGGCGGGCAGTGGACAGAGGAGGAATAAGGCCCTGGGTTGGCCTTGAGCAAACACGAACTTGTCTCTACATATTTAGATGTGTTGAACTCTGCATTCCCAAGTGATTTTTAATCAAGATACCCCTTCCCCAGAAACCTCCAGCAAATCTGAAACGGGCACAATCCAGACCAGTCCAAGGCTTGGCATGACAGAAGGGAGAAAGCCAATTACTAGGGCAAAGAGCAAGCTGCAGATTTCACTTTAAGCCATTTTGTACTTCAATCTTAGCCCCATCGACATTTGCAGAGGTATCTTTGTATTTGACAAACTGGTTTGTACTGGGATCAACTCAAGGTGGAATGAGTTTGGGCTCAACTGGCCACGGTTGGTGAATGCACTGCCAGCGATGACGGCTCATTGGACGCAGGGTCAGCATCGTCTCCTTGAGGCACTCCGTAAGCAGCTCAGAGCATGGGGGGTGCCTGGTTTTTGCTCCCCACATACAGGCTGCAGCAGACTCATCCCTTTGTGCTACAGCCAAGCTCTGCATTGCATTGTGCTACAACAGAAAAGTTGCTCCAGCTTCTCTGGGGTGCTCTGTGTTAAGGAGGCTATAGCTTGTTAACTCTGCTCTCAAGAGGGACCAGGCCAGCATTTGCTGCCTCTTCTGGTGCTGAAAGCCCCTCTGAAGCCTCAGTGACAGCCATCTGAAACAGGGGAGGGGATTCATTATTGCCCCGAAGACAAGTATCACAATATGTACCTTTTAAATCTTCTTTTTTTTCTTTTGCAAGTTGTGGTTTTGAAGACATTTCTAGATCTACTGGATGCAGTTGGCTGAGCGAGGAACTTGAGGGCAGACCAATGCTGGGGGCTGTTCTTAGCTTTCCACATAATGAGGGGTTTCGGTCCTGCTCAACTGTGTTTTAGGACAGAAGTTAGAATGGTGCTGCTCTCATTCTGCAATTTTTGTGGAGGAAATCACTGGGCTGGAAAAGCAGCCACACTGTGGGTTATGCTTCTTTTTTTACTCGATGGTACTTGGGGGCAATGGAGGACCTGCATGTCAGTCACGAGCAGAATTTTGGGAACTTCTTGAGTTGTTACCGTTTTATACTGTTGTTTACTCTTATCTCGATTAAAAAACAAAACAAAAACAAACAAACAAAACCAACAAAGCACTTCAGCACTATGTTTCACTTTGTTAATTTAAAAAAAATGAAATCAGTGACTTTGTCCTGGATGATTGTGAACCAGCAGTGTGCCCTGGTGGCCAATGGGATGATAGTCACTGCACAGTGCTGGACCAGCAGGGTAATGGAGATTCTCCCACTCCTCTGCACTGAGGAGGATGCAGCTGGAGCACTGGGCCCAGTTCTGGGCAGACTGGGAACTGCTGGGAGAGCCCCGCGGGGGTTGCAGAGCTAGTGGGGACAGGCTGTGAGAGCCCCAGGGTTGTTCAGGTGGGGGAGAGGGCCAACAGGGGATCAGATCAACTCTCGGCAACGTCTGAAGGGTGGGGGGCAGGAGCACGGGGCCAGGCTCTTTCCAGGACAAAGGGCCATCGGGCACCAACAGGAATCAGAGAAATTCCACCTGAACAGAAGGAAAAACTTCCTTGAGAAAGCCCGGGCACACAATGCCTAGAGAGGTCGGGGGGCTCCTCTGGAGAGACCCAAACCCACCGGAATGCTTCCTCTGCAACCTGCCGGAGGGGTTTGGGCTCGGAGGGCCCTTCAACCCCTACGGCTGTGACCGTCAGTCCCTTCCCCGCGGTACTCAGCGGGTGCTGACCCGAGATCCCCGTTCTCCGTTCCCCCCGCAGACAGCCGCACAACCACACTCGGGCGTTTCCACGTGGTTTTATTGCGCTCCGGGCCCTTCCGAGAGCGCAGCTCGGCGCCGCGGCGGCACCGAGCCCTCCGCCCTCAGCTCTCGGGGCCGGCCGAGGCCTGCCGGGCGCGGCGGTTCTGCAGCAAGCGGTAGGCCCGGACGCCGCACAGGTACCCGCCGTACGCCGTCAGCAGCATCATGGAACCGGAGAAGGCCTTGTAGCCGAAATCAGCCAGCTGCTTGCCGGACACCATGGCCGCTCCTGCAACACAGCGCGGCGCTTACACCCGGCAGCGCTCCGTCCGCCCGCCCCGTCCCGCTCCTTACCACCGCCCGTCGGCTCCGCTTCCGCCGCCGCGCCTGCCTCAGGGCCGCGCTTCCGCCCGACGCCCCGCCTCCCCGCGTCACGTGAGAGAGTGACGTCAAGCCGCACCGCCTGCTGGGAGATGCAGTACGCCGAGGCGGGAGGCGGCATCACAGCGCCCCCTCGCGGGGCCGCTCCTTCACCTCCACGGAGCCGCAGGCGCTCAGCTCCCCGCGCTGCATCCCGGCCGCCGCTCCCCGGGGCCTGTGCTGCCCTGCTTTGCGGCTCCCCGCGGCTCTCCTGACCTTCCTCAGCAGCCTGAGGTGCCTCTGCTCACTAAAAGCGGAAAGCAGCCCTGTGGGAGGCTGAGGACCAGCGGCCTGGAGGAGATGGCTTTCAGATTAGGAAGTCCCCACTGAGGGGGGCACCGGGCCTCTTCCCATCCCTGAGGGCTCCCAACCTGAGGAGTTTCTCCAGAAGGACGATGGGAGTTGTCCCTGTGCCCCGTCCCAAGCCCTGCTCTCTCTTCAGGCTGCAGAGCCCTGAGCCATGCAGGAGCTGCAGCACGCAGATGTGCTGAGACTGCAGAACATAACTCCAAATGGCAAAGGGAAGACTTTTTATAGCTTGTGAACTCCAACACTGGTGTGAGGCGTGGGCTGCTGGAAAGCAGGGGACATGGAGCACCCCCAGGTGAGAGCTGGGGCCTTCAAGGCCTCCAGGAATGGCACAGTGGTAGAGAAATGCCTGCTCAGAGTGATGCACCTCCACAGCAGATGGGTTAACAGCTGAATTCCAGTCCAGAACAAAGCTCTGCATCCTGCTGCAGGTGCTGGCAACAGCAAACTGAGGTGAGAAGCTGCAGTGTTTCAATGGAGGAGAGCTCAGCCACACTGCACGAGCCTCAAGTGGGATTCCTGAAGCCCATCAAGACAAAGGGGAGCAGATGTCGTGCCAGCCCTGCAAGGAGACACTGGGCTTCCTTTATCCTCCCTCCAACCTTGCTAAAAAAGTTCCTCATCAGAGAAAGCCAGAGCTGGCTACTTTGTGTGCTTTTCAGCTCGGTTGAATTTAAAGGTCGTAGGGTGCCACCAAGAATGCATGTCTAATAAAAGGCACAGAAACAACTGCAGTGCCAGCAGATTAAATTCCCCTAGCAAGAGGGTGAGCGGAGAGCTAGCGGGCCTGGAAAGGTCACTCAGTGTGAGATGCATTTCAAAGAAAGACAGTGACGAGGCAGGGAAGAGAAGCTGGGGAGAAATGAATAAAACAGCACAGAATGTCCCAAAGAACTGAAACAGCAGAGAAGGGGAGGGCTGGGGTAGCACAGCGGAATCCTGACCTGGTTCCTGCAGGCCCCAGGTGGGATTGGGATTCTGTACCCTGCTCAGCAGTGCAATCTCAACACTCTGCAGCCCTCAGCTAAGACTTAGTGCTGGAACTGCTGCTGAAAAAAATCAAGTGGGATGCTGTGCTGTGTTCTCACCCAGCACTGTCCTGCCGTGTGTTATTACTCACTTCTGGAACAGCACACAAAGCTGCATCCCCAGGAACGAACTGACACTGCTCTCATCTGCACCGTTAGCAAGAGCAGCAGGCACCAACCCAAAGACAACGATGCACCAGAACCACAGAGTGAACGGCCTCCCCTTCCCTCTCCAAATTTATTATAATTTTATACATTCATGAAGTTCATTGCCAGTCAGAGAACCTGCAGCACTCGGACCTGGCCTGAGGGCATTCAGCAAGACCTGCAGCAGCTCTAGCCTGCCCCGAATGGGAACAGCCAGCCACTGGACACGGTGCCCTGAGCGACAGCAGCAGCAAGCCAGAGTCAGTGTCTGAGGGGCATCTAGCAGCCAGCTGGACAAGGGGCAAGTTTCAAAAGCACAGCAGAAGGCATGAGACCTCTGTCCCCTGCTGTGCTGTGGGAGGGCTCTCTGTACCTGTTGTGGATCACGTCCTTTGCTGCCCCTTGTCCTGCCCGTGGGCAGTCTCACAAGAGCAGGGAAAATGTGGAACCTGCTTTCTCAGCTCTTGTAAATGCACACAGAGAAGCAGAGGCCAGCCTAAGGCAGATAGTGGAACAAACCAGAGAGAAGGCAAAAAGCTGCTGTGGATCATTCCTCTAAGAGCAACAGCCCAACTGCTTTATCAGGTACACTGCCAAGGGCTACGCAGCCTGCCAGCTGCTCAGAAAGACTTCGGGGCAGTTGGTCCCTGCATTGCCAAAGCCAGCCAGAGAACAAGTTGATACGAGGGAGGAGAGCTGGCCAGGGACAGCCAGCAGGCACAGAATTAGCACAGGCAGATCAGTGACAAAAGGAGTCAGAGGCCAGGGTCAGCTGTGAGAACAAAAAGTGAAATCATTGAACTCCAAGGGCTCTCTCTGGAGCTGCCCTCACACAGGCAAAATGCCGGCTGTGCTGTGCAGCAAAAGCAGCTGGTGGTGACTGAGGAAGCTGCACATGGCAGGGGGCAAAGAGCTATTTTATATGCTGGTTCTTAGAAGAGTGATGATCAGCTCCTTTGAAAGTCCTCGGGAGCTTCAGTCTCTTGTGGATCCTGGAAGGAACTGACGCAGCCCCTCTGTGAGACAGTTAAGACAAAAGCAACAGCAGCAAGCAGGGAAGAGCTAGTGTCATGCCAAGAGGCCCCACGGGGCTAATAGCAAAGCTTGACCTGCCAGGCAGTGCCTCCTGCATAGCCTGGATCGATCACGACGACCTAACAGTCTCTCTGAGAACTGAATCCACCAAAGCAAAAGAAAGGGAAAGGAGGAAGACGCTCAGCCCCACTCAGGGCAGGATCTAGGCAGCAGCAGAAGCTAAACGAGCCCTTCAGAGAAAAAAGGAGATCAGCAGGTACCTCCGTGCAGATGCCAGGCTCAGACAGGGGAACCTCTGCCTTTGCAGTGATCTGCAAAGGCTCCCAGAAGTCTGGACTCCTCACAAAGCTGTAGCAGCAGCAAGGTGGTGTAGGTGGGAGCTCAACCCTCCTCTCAACAGGATTCGTGGTTGTGCAGGCAGAGCCCATTTACATGTGCTCAGGGTGGTTCTGGAGACACTTGATGACGTCAGAAACAGGTTTGCCCTCATAGCAGATCTGATAGACAGCTGTGAAGAGGGGGAACCTACGGGCAGACCAATGCAATCTCTCAGAGAAAAGTCACAGCACCTGGTGCATTGGGCAGCAGCAGCTCATTGGGTGCAGGCAGTGCAGTGCTCACCAGAGCAGTGCAGACAGTGAGGGAGATGGGGGGAGTTCCACCCCCAACCCAGCCTCAAAAAAGCAAACAAGGGAGATGAGATCACTCACTTATCCACCACGTTCTTCGTTTTAAGGATGTGATGCAGCTCAGCAGACGTCTGGGGACCTTGCAGCTTCTGCCCATTCAACATCTCCTTCTCCAGCTGCTCAATAGACTGCAACAACCCAAAAGAGAGGGAGTTGGACACTGCCATGTCGTCCAGTACCCCATGTTCACTCTCTGGAGCTGGGTTATAGCACTGGGCAAGTGAAGGCCGATACCCTGGTGCTATCTGGCCCTGCGTTGTTGCAGGTTTCAGGCTCCCCTCGCTGCTGCTCCCTGCTCTGCTCACCTTCCCAGTCTTGGCAAAAGCCTCGGCCACTTTTCGGTTGCGACCACCGTAGCAGGTGGTGATGAGATCAGCGATCCCACAGCTCTCCAAGAAGGTGGAAGGGGTGACGGGGCCCTTGCAGAAGATCTTGGCGAAGCTAATCATCTCCATCAGCCCCAGACGGATAACGGCAGCCTTTGTATTGTCTCCAAAGCCAAGACCATCGCAGAAACCAGCCCCTACAGCCACAACGTTCTGGAAAACAACAGCACAGAGCGATGTGTTCCCAGCAAAGCCCAGGGCACTGCTGTATCCACAGGTGCCAGTGGTGATGCCATCAACAGACTGCTGACTGCCCCTGCCTGTCTGGTCACCACCACCCTCTAAGCAGCTGAGCAGGACATGCACAGAGCTCCCTCTGAAGCCAGGCCTTCTGCACAGCTGTCTCTGCAAGCTGGAGTGTGATATCCAGAGGAGATCACTCTGTGCTCCCTGCAGAGCTCAAGCCCTGCAAACCACAGTGAGCAGCTCACCCACCTTCAGAGCACCACAGATCTCTACAGTGTCAGCTTCCTGCACCACTGTGACCCGAAAGTTCGGTGTCTGCATCAGCTCCTTCAGGATCTGCCCATACTGTACATTCTTACAGCCTAACGAGAGAGAAGGGACAAGATAATGGAGCAGACCCTAAAGGAGAATTGCATTCCAACCCACCCATGTAGTCTTGCTGCATTCAGCACAGCGAGAGGAATCCGTTGCCCAAATGATGGACATGGCTAAACATTTGCAGGCCCACAGAGTGCCAAGCACACATTGCCTGGCAGATAACCAAGATTCAAACTTGGAATTCCCAGAAGACAGGGATGATCCCTACCACAGAATTGGCACGTCTGCTTTTAAAGGCATCTTCAGAGATTGCAAACTTTAGGTTTGGAGACTGCTGTTCTCCCTGCAGTGCCCTGCACCAGAGCGTCCCTGCATGTTCACAGTGACAGCATGCTCTGCTTACTCCTCTCCAGCCTCCTGCATGGCTTGTTTGCTTTGTTTTAAATACAAGCACTTTGAATCTTGTAACTTCTAACCGAGAGAACAGTTCTGTTGGTTTTGGCTGCTGTGTGTGATTCACAAACAGTGTGGAGGATGTCAGGAACTGCCACCAGGTGAACTTTGAAGCAGCCCTGGCTAGCAGCAACACAAGCCCAGGTGAGTGTCCTTTGAAGTCCAACAAAATGAAAGTAAGTGAACTATTTCCTCAAGGGTCTCCCCTGTGGCCACCCCATTCATTTGAGCCAGGCTGACTGCCAGATGTTCAAAGTCAGCGCTGTCAGGAGCATCCAGATGTTGGCTCCTTACCGATGGTTGTTTCGCAGAACTTCTCATCTGCCACTTCACTGGCAATGTTGGCCCCCATGAGGACACTCATCTCAATTCCCAGTTTCTCGTGGATGATGTCTGAGATCAACCTCAGCCCATCTGGTCCTTCATCCACCCCCTGGGAGACAACCAGGGACAGAGATGAGCTCGTGGCCTGGGAGTCCTGGCCCCATTCACCCCAATGCTGCCATCCCAGCAGCCCCCCATGCTCAGCTGCACCCCACTCCTCACCCATGGGCCCTCACCCATTCCTACCCCATAATACCTCCAAATCCCTGCAAGGCAGTGCCCTATTCCCCACGTACACCGCTCTAAACCCAAAACCTGTTAATTGCAGGGGAGTAGATGACCATTAAAGGTCCCTCCCAACTCAAAAAATCCTATAATGTTAAGATTCTAAGACTCCAATTTCTCCTCGAAAAGCTCATCACCCTCCTGGCCATGCCTCTGCTCACACCTTGATGAGTGACATCCCAATAGCACCTTTCTTCACGTGGGCCTTGATCTGGTCACAGACTTTGCCGATGAACTGATGGGGCACCACGAACAGGAGGATGTCAGCCTCAGAGCAAGCTTTCACCAGGTCGGGCTCTGCCACCTGCACAACACAGCTGCCATCAGGAACTTGTCCCCAAGGCTTTGTAGAGGGGGGCCTGCCCTAACCCACAGCAAGGGGAGCAGGGGGTTTTGGGGACAAACTGCCCCACACTCCCCTTCTAGAGGGACTGGAGAACCGCAGAGCGAAAGGCTCAGCCTGGCTCCCTGCGCACCAGCTTAGAGGCAGCAACACTGGGCCCTGAGAGCAGCAAGTGAGATGGCAGAGCAGGGGCAAAGGTGGGCAGGGAGAACAACCAGGACAGCAGCTCATCCCAAAGTGTGCCACGAGATCACCGGGAATGCAGGAGCCCCGCCGCACCCCTTCCTTCACGCTGCTGGCACATGGGGCTGTGACAGCACAGCAGCTTTTATTACCTGTCATCAAGGTGATAAAACACGACCCTCGTGCACAAAAGGCCACCAGCAGGCACTCACCACGTTGTGGGGCAGTTTGTGCCCCGGCAGGTACTTGACGTTCTCGTGCTCGGTGTTTATGATCTCGGTGAGCCGCCGGCCGCCCACCTCCTCCTCCAGCACCCACATGTTCACCGTGTTCTCGAAGGTGCCCAGCCGTGCCGCATTGCTGCCCACGATCTTGGCGATGGCCGAGCCCCTGTGTGGTAGGGGAGGGGGTGGGGGGGAAGGAAAGGAGCCGTGGGCGGGGGGCACCGGGGCTGCCGGCACCGGGGGGATCCCAAGGCACCGGGAATGACGCAGTGCCCCGGGAGGGCAGCTGGGATTTGGGGACCAGGCGGGCGCTCACCAATTGCCAGAACCCACGATGCAAACCTTCTTGCCACCCATGGCTCAGAGACGCAGGGCGCTGCGCAGTACGGAGCCCAAGGGCGCTATTTGAAGGCTGTGCCCGGTGGGGCCGCCCGGCCCGCCCCCCGCCCGCCCCGATCCGCCCCGCCGAACCGGGCACCGGCCCGGCCGCGGTGCTCGCTGCCCCGGAGCAGAGGAGGAGCAGCTCAGGTCGCTCGCAGCCGCCGGTACGGCTGTCCTGCCTCTCTCTCCCTCTCCATTTTCTGCAGAAAAGCCGTTTCTTTCCTCCCGATAAATGCCTTTCCCCCCTGCCTCCACCTCCCCCCCCAGTAGGAAATTTGAACCGTCTGACTGCAGACCCAGAACGCAACCCAGCCTTAACCTCAGCAGCAAGCAGCAGCCCTGACTGCTTGACCTTAGGAGCTGCCCTTGCTTCTGTGCTCAGGATCTCATGAGAGTCCTCAAGCTTTGTGCAAAGCGTTACCTAAGGGCAAAGCCCCTTCTGCACAGCTCTTAACACATCCAGGTAACCTTTTTCTCCAAATTTTGCGGTGTGGGCACTAGGCTGGCTAGCATTCAGCTGCAGCTTGGCCACTGGATTTCCCTTTTTGCTCAAAATCCTTTGCTCTTTTACCACAAAAGCACCCTGGCAAGGCTCAGTGGACTCCATCAGCCAGAGATCCTTTCAAGAAAGGCACCGTGCAAAAAGCTGAAGTGGGAAGAACATTTTCTCTGCAGTTCCTTAAACCAGCTGGCTTTGTTTAAAAAGTGAAATTAATCCTCTTCCTTCCCAGGCAAATACACGAGTTGTCATCCACCAAGGCAGCTGCTGAGAGAAAGCGTACTGTCAGCACTGAAGGAGGACAGCTTCTTTCACAGGCTTTTATTAAAATTGGGTGACATCTACAAGGATACAGTACAAAAAAAAAAAAAAAAAAGATTTGGTCCATGGGAAAAAAAAAACCCAACCAACGTAATAGTTAAGAAAAGCAGTTATTCTGCAACAGCTATGTTTGCCTACGCAGTGTTCAGCATCCTTCATGTGCAACTACCCTGAGGAGTCACTGGGCTGCTTTATCAGCACCAAGACCTTCACCCCAGTACCACAGAGGAGCAGTTTCAAAAGGGGGCAAAGGAGAAGGGGAGGGTCTATTACTCACAGACATGTGGGAACACAGACATGGGTAGGGCTCCCAAAATCACAGCAACCTTCCCAACCACACCACAGCAGGGTGCAGGGATGTGGAGGGCTGTCAGTAACATTTCGCAGCTGTTCCAAGAGAACGCGACCAACTTTGCTTTACAGTCCATTTGCATTACAGTTCCAAGCAGAAATACTGAGATCTAGGCTGAGAGAGGTCCTTCTCTTATACCTGACCCCTGGTTCACTAGTAAATAATTCCACGAAGAGGCATAAGAGCTGCTACTCCCCATGGTAAAAAAGAAAAGTCTACTTGTACATTCCTGATCCATAACTTGACTCAAAAACACAGGAGTTTCAGCATGGAAACATCTGCTAACTCAATACATGCTTGGGGCTACATCCACTCCCAAGGGATGGATCTGTACTCCCAGACCCACAGGAAGGAGCCTCTGGTCCCCACAGCAAATGACATGTGATAACAGTCCCAAAGGAATGAGCATACAGTACTCTGCCCCTGCACAATTGCACTGGGCAGCTGCTGCATTCCCTCCCTCTACAGGGAAAGCAAGCAGCCAGCTGGCTTGCTGGAACCATAAGCCGAGGCTTTTTCTCAGCTCTCCAGCACTTCCACATCTGTGCAGTGAGACGATGCTTCATCTCCCCTGTGATTCCCAGCTCAAGGCAGTCTTTCATGAACGTGAAGGGAGCAGGACAAGGAAAAAGGGACAAGGGAAGAAACAATTCTCTATGCAGTCCAGTAACTTCCTCAAGGAGGAGAGTGACCTGTGAGGCAGCCCAGTGCAGCAGCCCCCTCCCAGCGAGGGAGGGGAGGGCTGGAGGTATGTCAGCATCCTGCCCACTCCATCTCCCGGTACCTTGCTACTAACTGAGGCAGAGACCAGACTAGTCACAGAACTCTGCCCTTTGAGCAGATCCTGACTTCCCAGTCAGGTCTCATGTGTGCCACAACTAGATGCTAGTTGAAGAGGAACGGGAAGAGGAAGAGTTTCTGAACTTGAGAGGAGCTCAAAGTCAGCATTCAAACTGGCTACTGGGGACACTACAGGCAGCACGGAGTCTAGGGGAGGCTCTTGGAAGCCTTGGGACTGACAAGGCAACCGTCAGGAAGAAAACCAGGTAGAAGTGTGTACTTGTTGGAGCCTGTCTGCTTGCCACACCCCAGAAGACCCCAGGTGTCGTAGAGCTGCCCCAGCAGAGACAATGCCAGGATGGATGACGGTGCAGGCCTTGGCACCACAGCGTGGTTACGTGAGCCTTAACTGCGTGCTCTGCAGCACCCTGTCTCCACAAGCAGCTCTGATGCCTTCTGGATGGGGAGGAGATGAGGGCCTATGTGTTGCGGATTCCCAGGGCCTGCTCCAGCTCCTGCCGTCTTTGCTGAACCTGGAAGAGAAGAGGTGCAGCATTAACACAGACAGCAGCGCAGTGTTCAAGTACCACAGGGCCCATCTGGATGGGGCTGAAAGCAAACTGGGGATCATAATGCACTAGCAGTGTCTGAAAGTGAGGCTTAACACTGCCCCTTTTCACCAGGGCATGAGCCCCAAGAAGTGGCAGTTACACCAAGCCACTGGGTCTGGAAGGGACCCCTGCCTGGGGACACTCACCTTGGAGTAAAAGTATCTGCACACAGCTTCCTGAGCCCATGGCTGGAAGTAGAACTCAGCTCTACGCTCCTCTTCAGGATTCCCAACAACATCAGTCATCGTCTGAAAGCACAAAGGACAAAGCAGTTCAGGGAGTACGAAAGCTCTGTGCTGAACAAAACTACACCCCCTTTGCCTCAAAGACACTTCAGTTCAGTCAGGTCAAGTCCTTATGTTTGATTTCAGTTCAAGTCTTGCTTTCTGAGCAGGAAATTGCCTTTCTCTCTCTGTGGGAGCTAGTTATAATGAGGGAAGCATGTGACTGGATCCACCTTCCACACAAGAAAAGCTTTTACCTTCAAGTCCCGGCACTGGGACTGGAGCCAGTCATTGATGAAGCCCTGAGGATCTCGGGCAAAGCTCAGCATGAACTCACGCTGGGTCTTCAGCTGGTTAATTGTCTCTATTGTTTCATGGATCTGAAGGAGATAAGCACAGCATTAGGACTGCTGAATAGGGAAAAGTGTCAGAGAAACATAAAGAGATCCAAGATGAGAAGGTGAATTCTTATATTCTGGTTAGTTTGTCAGATAGGATTCACAGCTCCCAGCTTCCTGCTGTAAGGGTTTTTCCACTGACCATTTGCTTTAAAACTCTGCTTCAGGTAAAGCCACCTATCTGAACACTGTTGCCCTACTCCAGCTTCCAAATGCCCAACAGAGCAAAGCTGAACTGTCACATTCAGAGCTCATCTTGCTCCACAGATACACTCCTATCTGGTAATCTGGTAATGAGGATGGCAGATCTGAAGGAGCTCTTCTTACCTTGTTATCCAGAGCAGCAATTTCCTGTTGACTGGCAGTTGACAGCAGGAATGAATTCATCTGAGTCTTCAAGGTGTCATCCACCTCCACATCGATGTCATAGCAGGCTGTTTTCTTCTGGTCATTAGGATCAACACTGGGGGCATCCACAAGAAAGGAACCAGAAAGAGTGAGTAGTTCAAGAAGCCATCACATCAAATTGTGACTGTTCTGATGCAGCACAAGGACTGCCAGAAGGGATAAGTCAAGCCAGTGTCAGCTTCAGCTCTAACAGCAAACAGCAAGGCTTTATTGATGTCTTTGCTGCATATGGACTAAGTGATTGTTCCAAGCAAATTTCTACCCACACACGTGTAATGAAAGGCAGTATGAGTTCCTTGTGAAAGAGGGACACAGTGTCAGAAGTGCCCATTCCTGTGTAAAGAAATAATGGCAGGCAATGCAGAGAAACTACTACTGAAAAGTCAGAGCACATCCCATCATCTTCCTGTGCCAGACTCATCCATCCTTTCCTCTCCCCTTTCTAGAAATACGAAGCCTCACCTGATCACATGATTAATGATGATCGGTTCTGGAGGCATAAGCAGTGCATGAAGCCTTTGTGGAATTTCAGAGAACTTCATCCGCTGGGATTCAAATATCTGTGACAGAAACACAGGGCTAAGGCAAGGAATGCAAACTGTGCCAGAGACCGCTGCCTGCCAACCAGGGAAAGCTGAAGCAGTTCTCATTCCCACCACAAATCCCATTACCTGCTGGAGGTATTTGTCACAAATGACGTACTCCCGCTCGTGAGGGTCCTGCAGCTTGTGGGTCTTGATATATTGCCACAAAGCCTGGATGATCACTGGGCGAGTCTGAGTGTGGATCCCCAGGAGACGAGCCAAGCGGGGATCCAGTTTGAACTGGGGAGGCTGAAAGAAAAAGCAAGGAGAGGTGAGATGGGACTTATGGCCACAGAGACAGCAAAGCAAATGCTACGTATGCCCAGCGCTGCTATCCAACATCTCACCTGGTAATCGAGCATCAGAAGGACAGTGCAGCGCACGTTGACGTCTCCTGGCCTCTTCACCTGGAAGCCATCTGTCTCCTGAGTTGTAGCAGTTCTGTGCCACTGGAATATGTGCAACAGGAGGGGGATTTAGCTGCACCCACACGCTTGACTCCTTTTGCTCCTACTGCTTGCCACCCAACCTCACCCACGACAGAAGATTCATCTTATTCCCATTTATAGTTTGAAACAAGAGTTAATGCATTTATTCAGAGCCCAGGCAAGTCAGTGGAAAAGCTAAGATAAGAATTCAAGAGAATTCAGCCCTGGCTCCCAGCCACTTGTTAAAGCCTTAAATACCCCACTTCACAAGTTACTAATCACATACAAATTCAGTCTGCTGGAACAGCAACCCATCTGTAGAGATAATACAGCAAAAAGAAGCAAGCTCACCTCTACCAGGTGATTGTCAGGGCCATAGAGGTCTTTATCAAGTTCAATAACCAGAGATTTAAAGAAGGATGAGAACTTTCTTTTCTGTTTGGTGGCATCATATTTGGACAAAGCAGACTGCAAGCAACACAGGAAGGAAGAGAGTCAGGAGAGCACGTTCCAGGACTCAAGCACAGGCAAGGCGTACGACAGTGTTCCTTTAAGTTGTGAACACTTACATTCATCAATACATGCTCGAAAATCAAGTTCCAAGTCAAAAATGGTGAAAGACTGGAGATAAAGACGAGCTTGGAGGAATTAACTTACTCAGCAATTACATAAAATGCGAGTGCCCTGCTTCTAAGAGCCAGGGTACACAAGTGCCACTGATAGGCTCTCACCATTAATTCTTATAGCTATAAGAACTTTGTATAACTCATGTTCTGCCATGGGGATACCCATCGGTCTCCGAGTTGGGCTCTCGGTCTCGTCACCATCAGACTCCTTGGAAAACAGAGATGAAGGAGGATATCAAGCCCTTAGCTACACTCCCAAACACTAGGAAACTGGTTCAATTGCCAATTCCAGATCCATAAAATCAACTCTGTGGTTGGGTGTCTCACTCACATCTTCTAGCAGCCGTCCTTCCACTCGAAGCTCCCAGGAAGCCACTGTTCCTTCACCATCCTCAGCATCCGACTTGGCTGGATTGAAGGTATTGGAGATAAAAATACGTAGCTTTCGCTTTTGCTGCAGGAAAAAGCATCAGCTCAGTATTCATTCTGAAGGAAAGGGATGAGAATCTTGCTTATGTTTTGTTAAAACAAAGCTTAATTTTCTTCTTTTCCTCATATATCCACTCTCTCAGGACAAACAGCACAGAGAGAGGCTGTCTTGGTTCTACCCCCCACTTAAGTCTCGAGCATTACGGTTCTTTATATGCTTACAGGGATATGACACAACCTTCAGAGCCCTCCTACTGTCCTGATTACAGTAAGAATCTCTAAACATCCCCTGCCTACCTTAATGGGCCGTTTCAAAGCCTCCTGGATATCCAAGCGTTTCCTCATGATCGTCTGGTCCAATTTCCTTTCGAAGGCCAGCAGGTCCATATAAGCTTGAGACTCAGGCACAAGTTCACGAATCTACAGCAGAGCACAAGCCAATCAAAAATGCTAATCTCCATCAATTCCCCCACATCTCATAACAGAGGCTGTCAAATGCACGTGCCACTCACCCTCTGAGGTAGAATTTTGTCTGCCATCTTCTTCTTTTTAGCACTGTAAAGTAAGGAACGCATTAAAATGACAACCACTGTGCTAATTAAGAGTGGACCCTCACAAAAGGAGATGAGGTTTGTCTGGTTTAGGACCATGGCACCAGCAATGCTCTCAGCCCTACAGCAGCTGATCACCTCAATACATCCCCAAGGAAAGCACTGAAAGCAGGGCTGCATCACTGAAAAGGAAGCACTGACAGAGCAACCAAAGGGGCTTATGGCTCAATTTGCTTTAAACAGACTTTTCTAGGAGACTCAGCATTACCAATATTACCAAGGCATCACACTGTACTGCCAGAAACCGAATGTAAACTTGCTCTTGTCCAGCAGCTGCACATTACTCTTTTATCTGCTGGAATCTCCCTTCTCCCAGAGAAGAAGCTGCACAAGAACATCAAAGTCTCTTTCAGCCACCCAACAAAAAGCAGCAATGAGAGCCCCAGGCCTGGCCCTGCACACAGAAAAGCTTTGTGCTGCTATAAGCAGCCAGCAGATGACACCAAGTCAGCGCCTGCCCCTTCAGAGAGGACTTGCAGCTCGCTCTGATGTCAGTGCCTGCCCACACCCTGAAACACAGATCTTGTCCCATAGGCTTTGTGGGGAGAGAAGCAACGTGTCTGCGCCCACCTGGGGATGCCGTGAGCACCCTCACTGCCCTAGGGATGCACAGAGAATGCTCTGAAGACCCCATGGACCTAGAATGCCCTGAGATTCCTCTTTGCCCTTGGGATTGTCCTGAGGAACCCTGCTACCATAGGAACGCCCAAGAATGCACCCAAGACTCCTCTGCTGTCCCAGGGATGTCCTCAGGGATGGGCTCTGAGGATGCCCAAGGATGTTCTGAGATCTCCACCACCCTAGAGGAGCACGGGGAAGACCTGAGAGCTCCCATTGCTCCAGGGACCCTTCCTATTTCAGGAATGCCCAAGGATATCCTACACCCCTCACTGCCCTGGGGACACCTGGCAGCATCAAGTGGGCACCCATTGCCCCAAGAACCCCCGCTGCCAAAGGGGCACCCGAGGATGCCCCACGAGCCTGGCTGCCCCAGGCATGTCCGGAGCTCCCATCCCCCCGCCGCTGCCCCAGCGACGCCCGGAGCTCTCCGCTGCCCCCGGTCCTTACTTGTGGTTGCGGTTGGGCACCGCCTGGGGCTGCACCTGCTGCAGCTGCTGCGGCGCGGGCCTCTTGCGGGCCTGGTCCAGGCCGGCCTGCGCCATGCCGGGCCGCACCGCTGGGCTCCCGCCGTACCCGGGCGGCCCCATGGAGGGGCCCTGCGGCGCCAGGCGGCTGCCCGGTAACATCCCGGGGCGCTGCGGGGGGAAAAAGAAAACCGCTCCAGTGCCCACCGGGGGGGGCCGGCCCCGTCCTCGTCCCCGCCGCCCCCGCTCCCTCCCGCCCCGCCCCGCCCCGCAGCGGCCCGCACGCCCCCACCGGCCCCTCCCCTGCCTCACCGGGTAGGCGGCCCCCGGCAGCGGCGAGCGGTACAGGCCCTGTCCCGGGGCCGGGCCCATGCGCACCGGCCCGCCCGGCGTGCCCGGGCCCAGCGCTCCGGCCCCGGCGGCGGCCCCGCCGCCGCCACCGCTGGGAGTCACCGACTGGAAGCCCGCCCGCGCCGCCATCTTCTCCAGCACAAAGGGGAGCGGACCGGAACCGGAGCTCTGACATAGAGTGCGCGCGGACACCGCCCTAGAGCGGCACCTCCTGCAGAGAGCGCCCCCTGCCGGCGGGAGGAGATGGTGGTGATGGGGAGCGGGGGTTGGGGGGTGGGGGAAGTTGGGCTTGCAGAGGGGGAAGGGACGGGGTCCTGGGGGGTGCGGGGGATCCTGGGGGGGAGTATGGGAGCGTGAAGGGTCCTGGGGGCTGCAGGGATCCTACGGGGCTTCAAGGATCACTACTGTGGGGGAATAAAGTCCTAGAGGAGAGTGCATGGGGGTATGGCAGGGTGCTGGGGGGGTGCACAGGCAGTGGGGAGGGCAGTGGGAGGGGAAGGGGCCGTGGAGGGGAGGGGCGGAGGACTTGGAGAGGGCTATGGGAGGGTGTTGGGTTTGGGGGTTTCAGATACCACGGGGTATTTGTGGGGGGGATGCAGGAGGTATGGGAAGGGGCAGTGTCCTGGGAGGGGGGTGCACTGACCATGGGGAGGTGCATATGAGGGTGCAGGGTCCTGGGAGACAGCGCTCATGGCATCGAGCCTCGATGCTGTGACTGAGTGGGGGTGTGGGTGCCCTGAGTCCCCCATTCTCACAGGTTCCCCTGTCTGGGACTGCTTCATTCAGGGTTGGGGGATGCCCGGAGGGGGATTCCTCCCTCAGCAGCTGCTGCACAACGCACAGCGCTGAATTAAAGGCCGCTTTTTGCAAGTATTAGCATTACTTTCCCTGTCCCCAGGGCACTCATCCGTGTGGTTGTTCATAGAGCAGAGGGACCTGCATCCAGCCTGCATTAATCCATGAATAAAAACTAAGAGAGCAGTCACACCGCAAGTATTAATTAAGCAATTAATGATGATCGTGGGCCATTTAGGAGGGCCATTTAGGAGGCTGTCCTGTACAGTGCGTGGCATTGTTGACTGAGGAGAGAAGTGGGGAGATGTTGGCACCTTTTCCACCAAATTCAGTGTTTCCTGACCTCGATGGAAAACAGGATGATGCTGTGAGCACAGCCATTAGCTGTTGTCTCAGCATCCGTGTGTCCATGCAGTTAATGTAATGCCACCTCCGACAGCCTTGGCGCCTGGCTGCCTGATGAAATATTCATTGGGAGGAGAAGCGGTGGAACTTATCTGCTCCGTATTGTTCAGATGCAGCAACTTCAAGTGAGGCTTAAAACCCGGCAGGAGCCTTTGGGCAGGCTGGGAAGTGCCTGGGAGGGACAAAGGGAGGGAGAGAAAGGAAGGGCTGAGCTGAGAGATGAACTCTCTCCAGCAGCAGTTCTCTGTCTGCCTGGAATTTGGGAGCCCAGCACTGCACCCAGTGCTCCAGTTGTGGCCTCCCCAGGACAGAGTAGGGGGGAGATGCACCTCCCTCCCTCACCCTGCTGTGCAGTGCACCCCATGGAATCATTGGCCTTCTTGGCCACCAGGACACACTCCTGGCTCATGGTTACCCTGTTGGCCACCAGGAGACCCATGTCCTTTTCTGCAGAGCTCCTTTCTAGCAGCTCAGCCCTTGTCCACTCCTGTAACCCACACTTACAAAATGCAGGATCCTAAGAGATCCCTGAGCTGAGCGTAGTGTTGCCCCAGCTCCCTCTCTCCAGGGATGTTCTGTTGCCAGTTCTCCTTGTCCCCTGTCATTAGCTGTGTTTCATAAGAAACGGGGGGGAAAATAACCCAGTGTCTCCTTACACTTGTCCTTTCTCCTTCCCTCTGCCTGAGGGTTTGCTTGGTTCACTGCTCAGTGAAATGCTACCCGTGCACCTTCGTTTCCTGCACCTGCTGGCATGAGGCAGCTCTGCTGAAACCTTCCCCAGCCCGCGTGGCTCTGGCTCCAGGCAGCCGAGCAGCATCCAGGGCTGTGTAATTATAGCCCAGCGCCTGTTTCTGCTGGCAACGTTAGCAGAGAGCAAGTGGTAACCAGGAGTTATTGCTGTGGAGGAGAGGAGGTGATGCTATCTGTGCTGCCACTATCTGCATGGTGCGTGATTAATCCTTGCTCTGTAGGGTTTCAGCAGCCACACAATCAACGGTGTGCAAGCAGGTGCTTCCCAGCAACCTCAGGCTGAGGCGTGCAGCACCTTGTCCTCGCGTGCATTGTCAGTGGTGCTTCCTGGGGAGTGTAATTAACTCCTTGTCTCGTGCGCAGTGTGCACCAACAGCCTTGGATGCACAGTCTACATGCATCACACATCTTGCAGCGCACCAGCTGTTTGCAGTCCATCCCTGTAATCCTGAGCAATGCAATGATCCTTGTTCCTTGCTCTGCTGGTGTATGGATGATGTGCAAGTCAGAGCCTGGAGTCAGGAAATGTACAACTTGTCCACTGCTCTCATTGGGTCCTGTCTGGCTTCTGTCCATGCACACATCCCTCACCTATTTCAGGCTCCAGGGCTGGGAATTGCTCTGTCTGTGCTGCTTTTGGGGTCCCTGCACCCCTCTGTGAGGCGGTTCCAGGCTGTGACTTGCACGCTGCTTCCATCTGCAGCAAAGACCTCAGGCTGAGGCTGAGGATGCGATGCGAGGTTGCAGTGGATGGAACCCAGCACGTTCTTGGGCAGCTGGGGAAGAAACTGTGGGGCTGAACTGCTGCCTGCCCCTGCAGCAGGAGCTGCTGAGTGCCACTGCAGAGGTAGTGAGCATAGTGAGCTGCTCTGGCTTCACAGTGTCTGCCTGCAATTAATTTAGGTTCATTAACTCCCTTCTGGGCTTAGCTATATCATCCTGTTCCTATTCAAAGCCCACCCTGTGGCCTTTGCAGCACCAGCTCTGGCAGAGGAGGACTGGAATAGCAGCAAGACTCTTCTAGTTTGAATGCACACCACCCATCTGCTATTTCCAGGAGCAAGTTTGGCATTTCAGCATACCCTGCCCACTGCCTGTTTGCTATTATTCAATCTCCATGGGGTCCCTAGGGCTTTTTTGGATGCCCAGTGCTGGATTTGGCATGCTACTTTTGTTCTTTGCAGCTAGAAATCTGAAGGACAGAAACTGTTTACAAATGGCTTGTACTACAGCTGCTACTAACTTGGTTAAAATAAAACCAGGTAATATTTGAGCTGGTGACGCATTTCTGCTGACCTCAGGGATCTGTCCCAAAACGGAAGCGTTGGAGCTGCTGAAGATCAGCATCTGCACAGATGTGAATCCTCCTCCCTCTGCTTGGGAGCAGAAGTCGATTCCCATCCTCCAGCCCCAAAGCATCTATTGGGTGTGCTCATGGTGGAACAGGACCAGGGATGTGGGGCTGGAGCCCACCTGAGCACCAGGGCTCAGTGAGGAGCATTTCCCACAGCACAGACAGGCTCGGTGCTCATCGATTTTATCATTCTTTATATCGTCGTTAAGAGTAGCAGGTATTGATGTACAATGCATCTGTCATCTTATTGTGCTTCCTATGAAAATGTGTGTACATAGTACAGATACCAGAGAGAATTCAACACTTTATACACTTGAAGGCATTCAGAGATCAGTAACAGAAAAAAAAATGGCACAAGAACAAGGCCTAGATGCTACGGAATGGATATCTACACTGATATGATGCATGTATAGATATATATATATATATGTACACATATATATATAGTCATATATATTATATATAAGAAATATAAAATGCAGATGGCATAATAGAAACAAACCAAAAGTTGTATGTTCCAACAGGCGAGCCTCAAGGTCACATCCCAGCCCCATCTTTAAAAGCTTTAACGGGCGAAAAAGGAAGAAAATAAATACATGAAATGCAGTGAAACATTAGGAAAAATCCATAAGAAAATTTATGGATGCGGCCAACCTTTTGTCTTTGGGTGATTGCTGGATAACAAAGGACTGACCCCCAGTTCCTAATTTTGGTCAGGAAGCAAATAATAATAATGAGGATAATAATGGGGGGGAAAAAAAAATAAGGGGGAAAAAAAAAAGTCTAGAAATAATAACTACTAAAAAGACTTATTGCAAAAGCTCTTAAAGAGAAGAAGCACTTCAGCCCCAGGAAGGCTCTTGCTTGGTGTGGGGGCTGAGGGTGGCCAATGGCCCCACTGCTGGGAAGGGGGCAGCGATGGGGAGAACTGGGGGGCCCGGGCCGTGAGCTTCGATGGTGCCCAGGGCTCATGGCCCCCAGGGGTGGCCGTTGCTGGGGGTTGGGAGTGGGGTGGGAGCCTGCAGCCCTGTGGCCAGTGTGCCAGAGGGTGTCCCTTAAATCTGTCCCCTTGTTGATGCTGGGGCTCCTATGGCTGCCCAGCCAACTCAGTACCAAGGGGAGCTGGAGATTTCCTTAGGCTTTTCTCCCCGAGGACGGTTGTTTTGAGGGCTGCATGGGGGGAACCCCAGATTTCCTGGGGACTGCGGGGTAGAGAGGCCACGCTGTGACAGGGCAATGAGGCCCCACACTGTGACAGGGCCCCACACCATGATGGAGCCTCACACCATAACAGGGCCCCACACAGTGACAAGGCCATACACCACGATGGGGCCCCAAGCCATAACGAAGCCCTGCACCATAACCAGGCTGCAGGCCCTCTGCGGTCCCCCAAGGCACAGCCCTCCACCCAGCGGCCCAACGTTGCCAACCCCGGGGCGGAGGCCGAGGAAGACATTTTGGAGAGGTGGAGCCGCTCCGTTTTGTGCACATGGAGCGGCTGCGGGCGCCCAGGCAGGGCTGTCGTGGTGAGAGACGGCCCAGGGGGCTCTGCTGGGGCTCTGAGATGATGCCAGGCATGGGGACAGGCGCAGGCTGAAGCCTGGGGAGCAGAATGAGCATGGAGACGACGGACGGACGGACGGACAGACGAACAGGGCTGTGGATGGAGACTCTGCGGCCCGAAGGCTGCTTCTTCTTGGCTTCTGGGTTTCTAGTTAAAAAGGCCGAGGGGAGCCGAGGGGGAGGAGACGGGGCAGGCCCGCGCCCCGGCCCGCTGTGCGTGGCTCCGCGGCTGGGCTGCAGCCTCCTCGAGTCTCTGAGCCAGCGCGGCCCGGCCCGGCCGCCTGCCCCAAAATCTGAGGCCGCCGCTCTTGTCCGCATCCCGCCGTGGCTTTGAGCGAGGTCCCCTGGCTGTGTCTCTCCTCTGGGAGAAGGGCAGCTCTCCGGAGGGCTTTGGTAGCTCGGGTTGTTGTACATCCAGACGTCGGTTAGCAGGTGAAGTCCTCAAAGGTGCCCCGGGCCGGGTGGTGAGGTAGGATGTTCGCTGCGTACGTCATGCCAGCCGGGTGACCCCGTAGGCTCTCACAGGGATTCTGCAGGGGCAGAGAGGGGATGCTGTGGTCACAGGTTTCACCCAGAACCGAGCCCTGTCTGCCTAGAGCACCAGTGCCTGCTGCCACTTCTCCCCCAGATGCTGACAGTGCCCCCAACGAGACCCTCGGCCCGGCACTCACGTGGCGTTTCACATCATCCATGCTCAGCGCAACGCCCTTGTCCGTGTTGTTCCTCTTGTGGTTCTTGCGGCACTTGCCCCGCCGGCACAGCCGGTGCTTGATCACCTGCAGGAGATGGCTCTCAGCTCCAAGATGGACCCCACCATGGTGGGCTGCCCCAGCCAACAGGGGGAGGTGGTGCCGAGGGGGCTGTGTCAACCCCACAGGAATTGGGCACAGCATTTTGGGTCTCACCTCATAGGCGTAGTCAAACAGCTCCAGCACGGTGAGGATGCTGGCCCCGATAAACAACCCCATCTGTCCTCCGATGTCACCTGGGGGGGGAGAGGAAAGCTGTCAGCAGGGCACTGGTGGCGGATGGAGCAGAGAAAGGGCAGAACTCGTCGCTGCTGTGACCTTGGGGGTTGCTCTGCTCTGCTCTGCACCCATGCTGTGTGCACACCATGGTGCCCCAGGACTGGAGTGACAGCACATGGGGCTGCACTGAAGGGTGCCAACCTGAGCCCTCAGCACAGCCACCAGCCCACAGTGCTCACCCAGCAATCCAGCCACCTCATACGCCTTCTTCTGCTCGATCGTCTCATAGTTCAGGGCTTCAAAGAAGATGTCCAGCACCAGGATGTTCTCCCTGCGTGGGCAGAAAGCGGCATCAGGTCGTGGTGCTGGAGAGATGCACTGCCGCCCCATACCTGTGGTGCGTTACCCGATGTACTGCTCCGACTTGTTGTACTTCTTGGCCAGGTACTTGGCAGAGGCTTTGCTGGGGATCTTCACCATGGAGAGCTCTTTGCCATAGCGGGTGACGTTGCAGGGCATCTCACAGACACAGTACTCATTGTCCTTCTCCACCAGGAAATCTGGACAGGAAGAGAGATTTTTAGATAGGGATGTGGGAAACCCCAATGCCACCTGTTCAGTCCCATGGGACTGGGCAGCCTCACCTAAGGCTGGATCTGCGCACTCCTTGTACTGCTCTGGGGTGCAATAAGGGGCATCACCTGCGGGCGACAGAACAGGTTTCCTATAGGACCATATCCACTGGATTTGGGATGGGACATAGTGATGCATAGCTCACCTGGCATGTGCACCATGCGGCAGTTGCAGTTCTCCACCAGGTAGCGGGTCTCACAGTCGATGCGGCAGGCTGTGATGCTGTAAGTGTCGTAGAACTCCGAGTCACCCGTTGTGGCCTTACAGTCGCCCCAGGGAGGTGGCAAGTAGATGAGCTGAGAGGGAAGCCAGGGATAAGGAGAGAAGCACACATCCCTGCTGCCCACAGCATGGTGAGGGGATGGAGCCTTGTGCACCGCTCCCCATTTCCATCCCATGCTGGGGCAGGAGACAGGGAGTGCAGAGGCTCAGCCCTCAGGGGGGTGGGAGGGATTGAGCAGGGCCCACAGCCCCTACCCGCTGCTCCTGGCAGGACACAAAGGTCTGGAAGCCGGGTGCCACACCGAAGCCCAGCTGGTCGATGAGTGGAGGCTCATCCTGGCTGTGGATCTGCACCTTGATCCCAGCTTCAAATGAGGTCTCATCTGGAGCAGAGAGGAGCAGAGAGGAGCTGAGCCCTGGTGCAAGAAGGTAGAAAACTCTTCCTGTCTCCCACCCTTCCCTTTGGTGAATTCATTCCTTCACATGTCCATGCATCCATCCATCCATCCACCCTGTGTCCTTGTCCCCTCCAGCCCTGTGGTCCAGAGCTTGGAAAGAACAGTGTGGAAAGTGCCTGGCTCTATTTATAAACAAGTGATGGCTGCTTGTCTAAAGCGACAGGGAGTTGCCATGGCAAATAGCATAGACAACGAGGAAAAAAGAAAGCCAAAGACCTGAAGTGGTGAGAAACAGAAGGAAGGAGCCTTGGGGATGTGGTCCTGTGGGGTGTGGAACTGGGAGGCTGCTGGAAAGCAGCCCAGAAGCTGCTGGGTTACCTGTTTCCCCCCACACTGGGAGGTACTCGTCCTGCTGGATGTCCAGCATGATCTCCAGGCCGTTGCCAGTGCCCCCTTTCATGGTGATGAGCCGGGGTTTGCCGTCCTGCCCTGCATTGAAGGTGTAGCACTTCCCATAGCGTGTGAACACCTGTGGGAGAGGACACAAGGCTGAGGCTGGGGCCCCTCTGCTGGCACCAGACTGCCACTGGCACTACGATATGGAGCCAGAACCCATTCCAGAATGCAGCCATGCCCAGCCTGGGGAACAGCCAGACCCAGACCCCTGCCCCATGGGGTCTCTTAGCATCGGAGCTGCCTTTGCCCTGGTAGAAGGACAAGATCCCCACCAAGGCGGTGGGTGCAGGTCAGTGAAGATGCTTTGCAGATTTGCAGCACTCTGATCCCGCAGCACCAGGACTGCGGCACTCAGCCCTGTGCCCTCACCAGTATCTGCCCCATCACCTCCAGTCCCACAGATGGGGGCTGGATAAGATCCTCAACACCCCCCCCACCTCTCCTCTTACCCATTCCAGCTCTCACCTCAGGCTGCCAGCACAGCTCCATGCTGCTGAGCTGCCGCTGGCAAAGGGATCATTTGGGGCCAGCAGGCTGCAGGCTGCACAGTACCAAGCCCAAATCCCAAGGTGTGGTGGGGATATGAGGATGGAGGTGTCTCATCAACACCAACACCACCAGGATGCCTGGGTGCCTGTCCCTAAGCATGGACGGCATCACCCATTGTGGCTGATCTGACATGATGCTGGTGGGAGCTGCTCCCTGGTCCCTTTCCTCTCCTTATGAGGCCAGGAGACAGGCAGCAGGAATCCTCCAGGAGCCTGCTCTATGCCCAGGGCTTTGCTTTTCCCCATCCCAAGCTGCGAACGCGGCGCTCGTCATACTGAGCAGTCCCAGGTAATGGAAAGGGGAGAGGAGAAGGTGCGATTGTAGGGCAGGTAAGGGGCGACAGGAGCCAGGAGATGACAGTGCCAGGCAAAAGAACTGTGCCACCATCTGGTCCCCAGAGCAGTGGGACAGGGCTACTCACCGCCACGAAGTCTCCGGGGCCACACTGCTCGCCCCGGTAGCTGCAGCTCAGCAGCATGTCCTCCAGCTGGTGGCAAGTGCGGTTAAAAAACCCGTGCAAATTTAGGGGTTCATCCTCATCCCAAGAGCTGAACTGGGCTGGGACAAAGCCCAGCTCCATCCCGGGCTCGTAATCAACCAGGGGCGCGAGGTAGAGCAGGTCCTCGTGGCTGAGCTGCGAGACCCGCACCCGGTTGATGTTGCAGAAGGTGACGGCGGGGAAAGTCATCTCGGGGCTGTCCTCCTCACTGAGCAGTGTGACGTGGTGGTACTCCAGGTAGTACACAATGCGGTCGGCCACCTGGTAGAGGAAGACGGAGAGGGACAGGAGGAAAGCCAGCGCCCAGAGCGCCTGCCGGGCACCCAGGCTGCCCTCCACGAAGATGTGGCTCAGCCCATGCAGTGTGCAGCTGCTGGCAAAGGCCACGAAGTCTGTGGCTGCCCCTGTGTCCTCCTCTTCCTCCTCTTCTTCCTCCTCCTGCCCGTACAGGAACTCATCGGCTCCGTTCTCTCCTCTCCCAGCTGCTGTGGCATCTCTTGGTGCTTCCTCGCTGGAGAAGGAGATGGTGCAGAATATCTGGAGGGGCATTATGCAGAATGGGGGTCCCAGGTGTGGGGCAGGGGTCCTGATCCTGCTGCAGGTTGGGGGTCTCCAGTGGTGAATCAGTGCCTCATAGAGTGGGTGAGAGGGGCTGGGTTGGAGGAAAGGGAAAAGTTGGGAGCAGAGAAAGAGAAGGGAAAAGGAGTGAGAGGTGTGCAGTGATGCGCAGAGCGAGGGGAGAGGAGCAGAAGAAGAGCAGAGGGCTGCTCGGGTGGGGGGGGGGGTGGTTGGAGAGGAGGGGACATGAGGAGCTGGGGAGGAGCGAGGGGCGGTTCTGCGGGCTCCCTGCTCCCACGGGAGCAGCCCGGCTGCGGCTGGTAGGACGGAGTGAAGACGTTGCTGGCTCTGGGATGCGCTGCTGTGCTGGGAGCTGAAGGGCTGCCAGATCCGGGGTGCACAGCTGTGCATGGACGGATGGGGGGTGCATGGATGGGTTTACGTGGATGTTGTGCGTGCAGGCACCTGGTATGCTGCATCCTCCATCCCCGGCAGCCTGATCAGAGGTTCCATCCATGCTGTCCTGCCGCGTGCCAGGCTGTTTCCGCAGCCTCCATCTGCTCGGCTCACCGGGGTCTCCAAGCTCTTCACGTGGCAGCCAGAGATTGCCCAAAGCTCCGTGTCACTGTCCTGCCGTCATGCCCATCTGGGTGGTGCCAGTAAGGATGCTGTGGTGTCCCCGAGTGCTCCATGTTGCTCATCCTGGTCTCACTCATCCCCATGGGCTCATCTCCCCGCACAGTGGGACAGCGATGTGAGCATAGGTGATGCCTGAGGTTGGGTGTCTTCCAAGCCCATGCTGCTTTTTGCAGGATTTGGGCATTGTCATGTTTTGGGCGATGCCTCCTCCTGGAGAGCCACGCAGTGCATCGCCCCATGTTCTGTTCCATGTGGGGCACAGGGAACCCCCAGGGTCGGCGTTCAGGTGTGCAGGATGAGATTTGGGAGGCAGCCTTGGGAAGGCGTGGGGCTGGAGTTGGGTGAATCCAGGAGCAAAAGCATCACCCCCCACTCCCTGCAGCCCTGCGGCAGCACGGCCCCTTCTTGCGGTTTTGCTTTTTTCCTGCGCTCAGCACTTTGTAAAAGCATCCAGTGTGACCACAGAGCAATCTCCAACCCCATCCCAGCACCGCAGCCGCCATCGGCAGCCTGAGGGGAGGGGAGCTTCTGCATGTGGCACCACTTCCATGCACAGAAGCCAGGCAAGGGGGTTTTGCTGATGCATGGGTGCAACAAGCACACACCCCAACCCCTGCATCAGCTGTGCATCCTTCCCCAGGTGGCTCCTGGTCCCTACGCACATCTGAGCTCATGGTCACAGGTATTCCCAAAGAAGGTGAACAAATGAAATCAGAAAACCACTGAAGAACGGCTCTGATCCCTGTGTGAAGTTATCAGCTCTGCCAGAGCAAGAGATGAAATGTGTGGGGCGTGCACAGGGGACTGCCACCAAGGCTCAGCCAGGAAGACAAATGCCATTGGGACAGTGATGGGACAGCACTGTGTTACCTGAGGGTCCGCCCTAGGTGTCCCCACACTCAATATTCCCCCAAAGGGCCCTTTGTGTAAAGGGGACGAAGCAGAAGAACCAGCAAAGCCAGGGAAAGCAAGCAAGCGTGGGGTGACCTTGGGGACAAGTGCCAGAGCCACAGGATGAAATTTCATAGGGCTGAGAGAAGGTTGTGCCTTTGGGGACAACCTGGAGTCTCAGCTGGAAAAATCCTGGGAATGCAACTGAGACCAGGGAGCTAGAAACCAGCAAGCCACAGGGCCCAGTCACAGCCCTTTGGTATTTGGATGGAGATGAGCTACAGCTGCACCATGGGCAGGGCCAGGCTTTAAAAGGCATCAGCTGGGAGAAGGTTTGGGGATGTTGGGCTGTTTGGTTTTGGGAGGCAAGGGTTTGGGATGTGGTACAGGAGCCAGCCCTGGTGAATGAGCGGGTGTGAGCTGGCTGAGGTCAGGGTGGGTTTTCTTCTGTTCCCTGGTTCTGGTGTGAGCAAGTTGTTAATGCAGTCTAATGGTACAGGGGGGTGGGAGGGGACTTTCATTGTGCTTTTCAGGAGGAATTGCAGCAGGGTGAGGGAGGTGCTGTAATGAAAGCACTCCATCATTGTCTCACTTGGCTGAAACCTGGGGGGGAACTCTGGGGAGGACAAATGATGCCTGGGGGTGAATGCTCAAGGGGATGAAGGTGACCAGGGGTGGTCAGAGCCAGAAGCATAGTAGAACTCAGAGGAACCCATCCTGACCCTGTGGCTGGGGACAGTTTATGGCTGTGTCCCCAAGTTGGGGACATGGGGTCACTGTCCCAATTTCTGTGGATTTTGGAGATGTTGGAGGAGCCCTTGGGTTCTCTCCAGCTCCTCCCTCAGCAGGAGATATTTTTTACCCTCTTCCAGGTAACGCTTTTGCGGGGGAGGAGGATGAGGGATGCTATAATTAACTGTGACATCAGCCCCCGTGGCAGCATGCGCCGGGATGCCACCGCTGTGCCCCCAGCCTGGGGAACGGGGTTGCTCGGTGCCATTGTGTCCCCCACAGCAGTGGGACCGTGGCAGCAGAGCGGTGTTTCCTGGCTCCGTCGCGGTTTCTGCCCTCTGTCCGATCCCGCAGCGCCGGCACGGGCCGGGAGCACCGAGGTTCCCCGGAGCAAGGGAGCACGGAGGCGGCGGGGAAGGAGGGAGGCGGATGGGGGATTTGACAGCAGCGGCAGCAGCGCATTTCACAGCCTGTCACGCTTTAATGGCAGAGGAGATCAAAGCCGGGATGGAGTTATTCATAGAGATAAACCAATCCCCGAGGAGGCGAGGAGAAAACAACATTGTGAGCTCTGTTATCCCAGGCATGCAAACCGCAGCCTGGCCCCAGGAGGTGCCGCGGGTTCGCCTGGTTCCGTATCCAGGCGCTGGGGTTCGATGGGACGCATTGCAACCCCGTAGCTGCCGGGAGCAGGAGAGGGAAGGGATATTTGGTGGGGCAGAAGGGCTGCCCTGCACCTGCATTACGCAGCAAGGGGGAGAAAAGCAGCTTTGCGACGCGCCCCGGTGCCCGGGGTGGCTCTGCCCCACCACAAGGCGGAGATGGGGGAAATCTCCGTCTCTCAGAGGTGGAGGAGTGGGGTGGGATGCGGGGATCCTGCGGCACTAATCCCACCGCCTTTATCAGATGCTACCACCTTGCCTCTGCTCGCTCTACCGGCCAAGCTGGGCGTACTGGTGTTATCCGCCCCTTTATCCCCCAGATTAGACGCTTCACAGTGGATTAGCATGTCACATTCTAATGCAGAAAAAAACGGTTATTTAAATGAAATTTTAAAAAAAAAAAAAAAGTTTTTGTCCATCTGTATGGTTCCCCACTGCTGTCTTTTGTCCCCGTGGGTACAGCTGTGGGAAATGGAGCTGGTGGGTGATGCAGGATTGCTGCTCCAGACTCAGGGGACAAAGGATGGGGACAAAAGGCTGCTGTGGGGATGGCAGTCTGTCCCAATGGCCCTATGCCACCCCCCCCCGGGGCTGTTGGCTGCAGACCCACGTCCACAGCACAGGACTTTAATAAGAAACACATTATAGTGAGTAACGCACTAAGTGGACTTCATTACAGACCTGGGGCCTCCCTGGCTGTTCCGTGTGATTTCCTATCAGACGAGCCTTATCTTCTCTCCAAACGTTCCCATTTAAACTCCATTAATCTTTCAAAACCTCCTCATCTCGGTGCTTCCCAGCCTGGTGCAGGCGCTGGCAGCACTGCAGGGCTCTGCAGCCCCACTGCTGAGGAGGGTCTGTGAGCAAGCCCCCATAGCTGTGCTCCTTCATGCACCCGCTGCCGTACCCTAAGATCTGAGCACCGATTTCTCCTCCTGTGCCCAAAAGCATCTGTAATATCGAGATATTTCTGCGTGACTTTTTCTCCATGTGCAGCACAGGTTTTGCATTGTGGGGGTCAGTGCTGAGGTGCAGGGGGTGCTGTGAATTCCAGCCTTACTCCATGCAGATGCTTGTCCAAAAGCCTTTCTGTAGCTCCTGCTGCTTGCAAGTTGCCTGTAAGCTGAGTTGTGATTTCTTTCTGACATCCTTCACAATTGCTTCGATGCTTGGTGCAAACCAATCCAAACTGACGGTTTTATTGGTGGGGGAATGGGGGGGAAATTGTATTCCCATCCGGCTCCCTTGCTGTGTGCTGGGTGGTTTTCACATCTAATCTAATCCAAGCAAGGTGGATTGCTCTCATGGCCTCGCTCTGCAGCTGCTCCAGGTGCTGCAACCCCCACAAAGCAAAGGGATGGGGGGCTCTGCCCTGGCTCGGTCCTTAGGGAGACTGCCTGGATGCAGCGGGGAAGAAAAACAAATGATTTGAAATAATAATGGTAATTTAAAACCAAGAATTGTAACATCCATTTGTGAAGGCCAGTATATGTACAGAAAGCCTGAGATGGTGAGGAGCATCTCGAGTCACGGCTGTTTCAGGAGTTGCAGTGCAGCTCGGAGGGCTCTGACCAAACTCTGCAGATGATAAAACAGTGGCAGCTACAAAAAGGCAGAGAAATTAAACCTGAGGCGAAGGGCTGTGGGATGGTTCTTTTCTCTCCCTCTGCACGCTCAGCGTGCCCCTCTGCCCCGGCTCCTGGCTCAGTGCTGGGGGTCAAAGGGGGAATTGCACCAATTGTGCATTTCTTCCAAATTGCTGCTGTTGCCCATCACGCTGTGTGCTGGTGCTGCTGCTCCAATGGGGCCTCTGATCAATATGGAAAGGAGATAAAGGGGAAATCCTTTGCATGAATTCCCATTTCCTGGCGGTGTTTCGGTGCTGCATTCCCAGCCTGCAGCTTCCCCTGGAGCCGGTGCCCAAAGCTCTGTGGTTGTGGACTCCTCACCTCCATCTGCACACCCTCCTCATCTCTTTCAGCAGCTGAAGATACCATTTAACCTTATTAATAATAATTAATAATTCATTTGTTAATGGTTTTGTGTGCAAAAGCATCTCAAGAGGAACAGTAACAGCCCTGCAGGGCCCCAGCGTGCATCTGAGCTGCTCTGAGCTCTTGGCACAACACCTCTGGGTGTGCAATGTGCTTTTGGGTGTGCAAAGCTCTTGGGGCATGCATGCCACCTCTGGGTGTGCATGGTGGATTGGGGTGTGCAAAGAGCTTTGGATGTGTACAACACCCACAGGTGTGCACTGAGTGTGCAAAGTGCATTAGGTGTACGAGATGCATGAAGGTGTGCAGTGTGTTGGATGTGCACAGCACCTGCAGGTGTGCACAATGCATTGGTGTGTGCAAAGTGCATTAGTCGTACAAGGCTTTTTGGGGTGTGCAAAGCATGTGCTTTGGGTGTGCACGGTACCTGCAGGTGTGCATGGTGCATTGGGGTGTGCAGAGTGCATGAGGTGAGCACAACACCTCTGAGTGTGCACAGTTGTACATGCCTCAGTGGCTGTGCAAGACATCTCTGGGCATGCAAAGTGCTTTAGATGTACAAACACCTCTGTGTGTGCAAAGTGCTTGGAGTGTGCACCAACACCTCCAGGTGTGTCAAGAATTTTGTGTGTACAAAATGCACTGGAATACACAAAGTGCTCTGGGTGGATTTGACATCTCCAGGTGAGCAAAAGTACTTAGAGTTCACAATGCAGGTGAGTGTGACACCTCTGGGTGTGCATTGTTGCCACACTTGCACAGTGCACACACGTGTGCAGCAGCTCCAGGCGTGCTGTTGGGGTGGGCTGCATCACCAGGATGGGGACTCAGTGCCCTGTGCTGCTCCTGCTGCTGCTGCTTGTCCTCCTCTCTGCCTCCTCCCTCCTGGTGGGATGGTGCTGCTCCATGCCCGCAGCTTCCAGGTGCTAAGTGATGCGGCTGCTCCATGACAGAGCTGCTGGTGAAGCAGCTGCAGGGTGCAGACACATATGAACCCCTGCTGTGCTGTGCCCAGTGCTGGTGCTCCCGATGCTCCTCTGCTGCTTTTGGCTCTGCCAAAATCCCTCTGGGTTCAGTGGCATCGCTCCCATGCAGGAATAGGAATGGTGAAACCAGGTGAAATGCAACAGGCTTCGAGCAAACAGCACGGAGTGAGCAGAGCTGTGCATGGCTGAGGGATCCCAAACTCTGTACCCTGAGGGCATCCACTGGAAAAGCCCCAGCAAAGCCAAGGAGATGCGGAGCAGAGCTCCTGGTGCCTCTGCTCTGTGCCCAAGGGCTGCATGGCTCAACGGCTTCTTTGCTTTGAGCAAAACACCAACATGCAGAAATCCTCTAAGTGGGCAGAGCCGGGTTGTTCCCAACCCACCTGCGGCCGCTCCTCTGCTCCATCACCTCCAATTACTCCGCGCAGCTCAGTCGGATCCCATGTGATTCGCTTGGAAAATGCTGCAAGCTCTGGGGTCAATGGAACCACAGCTCAACAGAATAACTGTGGGGGCAGCCAGGCCTCGCGGTGCTGCTGGGGGGGGAGGACAACCGCCGGAGGTGCAACACAGCATGGAGATCATAGCGACACTCAAACGGTTTCAAGTGCTGATGAGTTATTTAGGAGCCTGCTTTTAGGAGCCATTTATGTGTGTCGCTCGCGTGTTTTACACCATTTATAAACGTGGTGCTCTGCTCCATCAGGTCCCCAGGTTGGTTTTGCAGAGTGTGAATGGAGCCATGTGGTTTTTGTTTAGGAACTCCGGGCGCTCTCGGCTGTGTCGGAGATGCTCCACACTCTGTGGTTATCCGTGGGCACTTTGCTGTGGGCACACTGAGCTCACTGCAGGGCTCTGGGCTCACGATGCCGGTGTCCATCAGTGGGTGCTGGGGGGCTCAGAGGGGCTGGAGGGACAGCAAAGTGTTCCTGATCCGTTCTCTGTTACAGCAGCTCCAGAGATGGGAGGAAGAAAAGGAGGAGCGTGGTGTGGGTGCACACCAGAGCCTTCCTGCTCCCTCCCTTCTCATCCTCCCTGAGCTCTTTGCTTCCAGGGCAGAAGACACACGAGGCAGTGCCATGATCCCTGCATCAGACTCAATTCTCTCCAGTGCCAGCTCAGCCCTGGAGCCTGATGGGAGTGTTCCAGAGGTCTCAACCCTCTGCAGTGATCCACGGTGCCCCCATGTGCTGCCCAGAGGCTGCTGAGCCCCAAAGCACAACGGGGATGGGGACATGTGGACATGGCTCTCCCTCAGGACGGGCTGCAGAGATGCAAGAAGGAAAACTGCAAACGTATCATAATGGACATGGCAGCATCATCTCAGCAGCACTGTGCCCAAAAGGGACTTTGCAGAGCCAAGCACACAGCATTGCCCCCAGCTTTAAGAGTGGTTTGCATGGCACAGCCCCACTTCCCATCCCAAATCCCAGGGTGCAGAGGATGTTTCTCCTCCTTTTCCTTGGGATGCAAAGAAAATTAATGGGCTCTGGAGCCCTGCTTAGAGATGGGACTCCTGGGCCTTTCTCTTGCTGGGTGAGGAGCGGATTCATGGGGTGTGAGTGAGGTTCCTGGGGCTGTGGTGTGGGAAGAGAGTGGAAACGCAAGCAAGGATCCAATGGGGCCACACAGGGGAGGTCCAACTTATAAATTATGAGGCAGCAGGCAAGAAACTGATTTCTGCTGCTAGTGAGTACAGCCCCAGAATAGAGGCAGTGGGGAGGGAGAATCCCCTGTTCCCATAAAGGAGCCCTTGGAGCACCAAATAGGGATGATAAAGCATCACGTGGGCACATGAAGCATTACATAAGGAACAATGTGTTGGCTATGGGCACAGCCCTGGTGATGAGGATGCCCTCACCCCATGTTCCACAGGACTAGGGTCCACGGGAGAACAGGATTTGTTCCACACTTTATGGCTGCCCAAAGGCTATGCTGGGATTTTGGGGCTGGGGGAGGAGGTGGTTGCAGCTCCCTACACATCCCCAGCCCAGAATGCTGTGGGGGGTTGGAGCTTCATGGACCACAGGCACCCACCTGGTGCTGGAGAGGCTGTGAAGAGCCAGAGGAGGGATTGGTGCCCCCATGCTGCATCCCCAGATCTCTTTAAAGGCTTTGGTGCTCAAACAGGACCAAAGTTAGATGGTTGCAAAAGTGATGGAGGCAGAAGGGACCAATCTCCATCCCCACCTGTACACAGGCAGCTTCCTTCCAGCACATGGAGCCTGGGCAGCCCTAAAATCCCCCTAACAGTGCTCCTGGATACAGCATCTCCTCTGTATCAGTCAGAGGAGGGGGCAGCACTGTCTGTGATAGTGTCTGCCAAGGCATCCCTCCTGCCTGAACTGTGTTAGGAGCCCCAGAACGCAGAGGGGAGCACAGGGCAGTGGGACCAGTAGTGAGACAATGCAGGCTGGGGGATGTGGTGCGTCATGTAGGGATGTGGAGCATCAAGGAGGGACATGGAGCATCACATTGAAACATGGAGCATCACAAAGGGACATGGATCATTGCCTGGGGACACAGAGCATTGCACAGAGGTGATGGAACATTATACAGGCACATGGAGCATCACACAGGGACATAGAACATTGCATAGGGGTGATGGAGCAACACATAGGGATGTGGAGCATTGCATAAGGACATGGAGCATCACACGGGTAATGGAACATTACATGGGGACAATGGGACATCACATGGGGACGTAGAACGTGATGTAGGGATGCAGAGCATTGCTCAGGGATGGTCCCACTGCTGCCCTGGCACCCATTGGTTGCAGTTAGTGCCATTGGACCCAGAGCAGCACAGAGGAGCTCAGCATGGACAGACGCAGGAGGGAGTGGTGAAGAGGAAGGAATGAACCTTTGGGTCAAACCAAAAGCTGCTGCCAAACTCACAAGGGGACAGGGCCAAGGTTTCCCAAACAACACCATCCCCATCCCCAGCACACACAGCTCTGCCGGCGCACGACTGCAAGGGGAATCCAGCGAGCAACATAAATACAGCACTGAGCCAGCTTTTTCTAATCAAATCCATTAAATCATCCAAACCTGCTTGCAAAGAATAATCCAGGCAGTAATAATAAACCAGCTGCACGTCTATTTTGCTTCTCCCGCTTCGAGCAGAGGGGGAAGGAGGGTGCTTAGATCCTAACGGCGGATGTAAGGACACAGCGGGAGGGTCCCTGAGGATGCTCTGGTGCAGAAAACACTGGGGAGCACCAAGCATCAAAGCTGGTGGTGGCACACGTGGGCTGGGACCTGACCCTGCTGAGGAGGATCCAGCCCCCTCGCCTCCATTTAACAACCAAACAACAGAGGAGCTCTCTATCCCAAGAGCCTGCCAAGGGAATTTAGTGCTGGAGATTAAAATCCCTCATATAGCACTGGGATGTGTGCAGCAGCCCTGGGGACACCCAGCCGGTGCCTGGGCACGTGCTGCAGCTTTGTTGTGGGAGGTGAGCAGGATGTCCCCAAGGCCACAATGGGGACAGGGATGGGGACCCCAGAGCTGTGTGCTCTACACCAGAGCCAAACAGACAAGGCAGCTGATGGGGAGAGGCAGCCATGGGGCACAAAGGCGTTATTGTGCACTGGAGCCACGCGTCAGTGTGAAATGCAGCCTCTGTGCTGCACTGCTGGGACCCGCTGTCCCCAAGGGCTCACAGGGCTTCCCCTGCTCCCTGCTGGCCATCGCCAGGCCTCTCCCTGCTGTGCCACCAACACATGTGAAGAAATCACCAGCTTCCAGATAGCCACAGTGAGAGGCAACCATCCATCCCTCCATCCATCCCTCCATCCATCAGTCCGTGTGCATTGGTTTCCAGCTCAAATATCCAGCCCAGCACGTACAACCCTGCATAACCCCGAATGCTAAGCCCCAGCAGCATCCCCTGGAACCCCCTCAGCAGTGCTGCTGCCCCTTCTTTGGGATTCAAAAGGAGGGAGGAATGGTGGTAGGCAGACCAACGCCCTCCTTGCATGGAATTCACAGCCTGGGGAGGGGGCTGTGGGGGCACTCACCACTTTGAAGTCTTCGGGGCTGCACTGCTCCCCACGGAAGAAGCAGGAGAGCAGCATCTCCCGGATGTCGTGGCCGGCACGGTCATAAAACTCCAACATATTGAAAGGTTTGGGCTTGAAGTTTCGGAAGTTTGCCTTATCCTGCAGGATTTCCAGCTGCTTCTCATCAGCTGTCTGCGTGTCCGGGATCTCGTACCTTCGGGGAAAGAGCAGGCAGAGGCTTAGGCCTGGCTGTGGTGGCTTCACATGAGCGGCTCTTATCCCAACCCAAGGAGCAAAAGCACATGGCATCTTTAGGGCTCTCAGCAACACAGCTTGGATGGGCAAAGAGGTGTCCCATGCATTCAGCCATCAGCATCTTCCTAAAGGGTCACCACAGCCCCTTAGACAGCACCAAACCCAGACCAACCGCTCCACAATCAGACCTGCAGATGTCCCAGCTCAGGGCAGCCTGGCATATGCCCTATGCACCAAAATACGCACAGGCAGAGACTGCTGCTTGGCCCAGGAACATAAGGGTGGCTCGGCAGCACCAAAGAGCTGCTACAGGCATGGAGATGGGCTGGGTAGGGTGGGTGAGGGGTGTCACTCTGGCTACAGCACCGTGGGGTCCTGCACCCCAAGGGATGGCTGCAGTGTAATGGTAGCATGCAGGAGTTTCACCTGCTGGCCTTACAGCATGGAGCCATGTTCTGAGGCTGGAATCACATGTGCTGGGTCCAAGCACAGGGACTGGAACCACGTGTGCTGGGATCCATGCACTGGGGCTAGAACAGGGTGTGCTGAGACACATGCACTGGGGCTGGAACAGGGTGTTCTGGACTCCCAGGGACAACTCCATGCCCAGGAGCAGGTGCAGGACCTGGGGGACGCCCTCCATGTAGGGCTGTGCATGCTTGCACCCAAGTGCAAAGCCGAGCTGTCTCAGGATGCACTTCCTTCCAGAGATGAAGGCATTGCACAGCAGTGCAGCAGGGCACATGGTGACATGCTGAGCTGGGGACAGAGGTGTCAGCAGGGGCCACTTCAGGACACCCACCTGTTATTGAGCAGGGCGAGAAGCTCACCGGCGTGGTACAGGTCATTCTTGGTCACCCGGCTGAAGCGGAATTCGTTGAGGTTACAGAAGGTGACAGCGGGGAAGGTGAGCCTGGTGGCAGCCACCTCATCCAGCTTGGTGACATGAGGGTAGAGGAAGTAGTACTGGATGCGGTTGGTGCAGACGAGGGCGAGCAGCGCCAGTGAACCCATGAAGCAGAGCGCCCAGACCACGCGCTTCAGCGACAGCCGCTCGTAGGAAAAGATGTGTGAGATCCCGTGCAGGGTGGAGCTGCTGGCGAAGGCCTGGATGCTCACCGGCTGCCCGCTGTCCACCTCCTCCTCGTCCACCTTCAGGTCCATCATGGTCCGCGCCGGCAGCCCGGGGGGGCCACTCTGTGGGGAAAGGGACCCCTGGGTGCCCAGTGCCACCTTCTGGGGGTCACCGCTGCCTGATGCGTTCCGGTGAGGGAATGCTGGGGTGCACCTCTGAGCACTGCCATCCCCACTGCTGGGGGTGCACTCTGGCATGGGGCAGCGCTTTGCTGTGCCCCTCTCTCCCCCCGCACCCTCTCTATTCTATCTCTGCATTTATTGGAGTGCAGCATCTTGCATCTCCCCCTCTTCCACCTCCTCACTGCCCTCCCCATCCCACAGCACGACTGAGGTGTTGTGTCCCCCAGGCACCCCCGCAGCACGCATCCCCTCCGCCTCCCCCCAATGGCACCAACGCACTGACAAAGAGACGAAGGAGGGGAGGATGCAAACCTGGAGTCAGGGCCGCTGCGACGCGGGTGCCGGGGATGGGGCCGACCTCCCTCCGCCGGGGTGGGAAGACGAAGCCGGGAGCGGGGATGGAGGGTGCGAGCGGCACCGAGCCCGGCAGCGGCGGGCGAACCGGAAAAGAAAAGGAGCGGGGGGGGGGAATAAAAATAGCCTCGGCGGTACCTTTGGTGCAAGCGTGGGAGCGGGGATGCGTCGGGGCCTCGCTCAGCGCCGCGCAGGGGGACCGGAGGCGACCATTGCCGGAGAGAAGGCGACCGATGGGTGCGAGGAGAGGAGCGGGAGGCGAGCGGGAGGCTGCTGCCCTGCCAACCACATGGAGCGATGGATGGAGGAATGGATGGATGGATGGATGGATGGATGCCTCCCCCTGTGGCTATCTGGGAGCTGGTGATTTCTTCAGATGCATAATCCGCATGAAGTCATTGTCTGTGCGCTGGTGGGGCCGGAGGCCGCCGAGGGGTGCCGCAGGCCGGTGGGCAGCGAGGAGGAGAAGGAGGAGGAGGAGGAGGAGAAGGAGGAGGAGGGAGAGGCGGAGGAGCCGGGAGCTTCAGTGATTGCAGGCTGCTGGCAGGGGCTGTTGGTGCTGCTGCCGTGTGCGTGTGGGGATGTGTGTGTGCGCGTGCATGCGTGTGCCGCTCCCATCCCCCAGCGCCTCGCAGCAGGGCTGCAGCTCCCCGCACCCCCCCGGTTCCCCCTGCGCCCCCCACACCGCCCTGACCCTGCTCTGCTCGGGCCGCGGCCTCTGCTGCCCTCTGGGTTTCACCCGCGGGCAGCCCGATCCCACCTGATGGCTCCGTCTGCTTTGGAGCAGCAGTGTAGCAGTCACTTTTGGACGCAACCCCGGCATGATGCTCGCTGCAGTGGGGACCTGACCCTGCAGGCTGCTGTCCCTTCCCCTCTCGTGGCTGTGCACCTTTGGCTGTTTCTGAAGCTGTCAGAATGGTGCTGTTGTCCCCTGGGTGCTTCCCTGCAGGGTGCTGGGTGTTCTCCTCCTCCCCAGATCAGCGCAGGAGGGCTCAGGATTCTCCCAGCACTGCAGCATCCCTGACACCCTTCCCCTCTTTCTCCCCACCATGAAGCTGGGGGACCCCCATTCAGCCCCAGGCATGCAGCAAGCACCTGTCTGCCGTGCCCAGGAAGGTGGCTGCAGTCAGATGGAAGAGAGCACTTCAACATTCCAGTGTGATGTTGGGAGGACAGCCTGGGCCAAAAGTGTCACCTGGCCCAAAGGTGCCCCCCCAGCACATCCTCACTGTTTGCCCTGCGCCTCATGGGAATGCGGGGAATTCAGGGTACAGCGAGGTCAGGCACATGCACCCTGTCCCCAGATCTCATGTCTTGGACATGCTTGGTTTGATCCTACTCTGGAACACATTGTCCCAGTCTTGGACCTCACCCTTCCCTTGCTGGAGCAGAAATCTGCTGCTTTGCTGTGGGTCCCTATAGGGACATCACCCCTACAGGGACAGAAATGGGTTGAGTCTGTGTCCCCCTTACTTGCCCTGTTAGCGAGCTATGAGGCCAACACCTCCTCCTGACAGCCTCCTCTCCACTGGGGCTGCCAATGGAAACCCGGTGAAGGATGAGCTCCTTGTCTAAGGGATCAGAACCTTTACAAAGGGGTTGTTTCTCCCACACCCTGTTTTGTTGTTTTTTTTTTCCAGATGACAGCTCATTCTCTGCAGTGGTTTTATTGACAGTAAATGCACCGGCAGTAGCAGCGATGGGGTTTCAGGTTGGAGCAGGCGCACCACACGTAGTTGCTCTTGCAAACCTTTGCTTTCCACCATGTCAGAAACCCCAGCAAAGCTGCTCTGCACCTCCAAATGGAAATTGCATTTCCTGGGGGGGGGGCTGACGGGGCCCCCAAATGTTCCAGGGCCACCTCCTGCAGGAGCTGGGGAGGAGGTGAACAGCGGGAGGAAACTTCCTCACCGCTGGCCCCCAGCCAGGAAGGATGCAGCTGCATCCTTGGAGAGGAGTGGAGCGTGGGGAGCACGAGCATTTCCGTGTTATTTTTTGGGAGAGGCACGTGATGACTGAGTTGGTTTCCTGCTGAGAGAGACAGGGAGACCGACCCAGGGCTGTGGGACTGGTGAGGAGTTAACGATTAGCCCCAGGCGTTAATTGATAGCAGCAAGACAGCAGGCACGAAGGCTTGAAGGTCGGGGCTGGGAGCTGAGCGCAGAGGGTGTGAAGGGGGAAAGCTGCTGTGGCTGCATCCTTTTGTAGGGGCTGCTCAGCTCTTGTGGATGCTGAGCTCCCCTCGGCTGGCTGTGCGTCAGCTGTGCTCACTGATCTAATTAGCAGGAAAAATGTAATCAAGGGAAGGTGCTGCACTGCTGAGCCTCCCAGCGCAGCTTCCAGCGGGGGTGTCTGGAGTACACCTTGTGAACTGGGGCTGAGGGCTGGCTCCAACCTCGTAGGTTTTTTTCCACTTCCAAGCAATGCTTGTCTCCATTCCACCATGCAGATCTTTGTTAAGGAAACAAACTTCTATTCTGTTTCTTGGAAGAGCATCCCCAGGGCAAAATCACTCCCAGGGCAAAGCTGGGTAAGCGATGCTCTCCCTCCCCATAGGACCGGGCTGCTTCCTTCTATTGCTCCCTTGGATCAGGCAAATTGCTTCTTTATCTACACCTGCCACCCAGCTGTGCCATGGGAGGCAATTTAATTCCTAGCAGTCTATTAAACACCACGTGAGCTGGAGAAGCTGGATGCTGCTGCTTGCTTTCCTGGGGTTGAAACACCCTTGGGGTGACCAGCCCTTCAATCTCCATGTATTTAAAGTGGGAGTTTGATTTAAAATATGGCTTGCCACAGAGACCTTGCTCCAAGGCATTGGAGGCAGCGCTGTGGCGTTGACTGCTCTGCAGTGAGATGGTGCCATTGCTTGCTCCATGCTCTGCCACTGCTCCAAGGCTTGGGGCTGTTCCATCTGCATGGGGATGGGCACCACTTCTCCCCATCCCCATTGGGTTGGCATTGCTTTGTTCCACCTTTGAACCTCTAGCAGCATCTGTGCCTGCACAGAGGTCTTGGTGGAGCTCCAGGGCTTCCTAATTGCTGAGCATACTGTTAATTATCTACCGAAAGGCAAAGCTTCAGAGGGACTAACAAGGATGTGAACAGAGCTGCTCCTTGACCTCTGGTGTTGCCATCATGGCTTGGGCAGATGGCAGCAGGGATAAACCTCACATTTCTTCTCTTGGCACTCAATTGCTCCTGTTATTTCAACGACACCTGCCCATTTGAGAGACCTTTCCATCGGAAATACCCACATCTAAATCCTCAGAAATGAGGCCCAAGCATGCACTATTCGGTGATGCTGAGGGATGCCTGAATTCAGCGCGTCCCCATTGCCTGAGCAGCACAGCTGAAAAGGGTCGGGGTGCACACCTGGAGCTGCTGCTTGCAGAGCTGTGCTGGGGTTACCCTGAGGAAGATGCAATCCCCGCAGGCAGCTCCCAGCTGGGGTCATTCACCCCTGTGCAGTGTTGATTTATGCCATGCCGTGCTCCTGCTCGCACCCGCTTGGCTCTCCCGGCGCGAGGAGCAGCCAGTCCATTAAACACTGAGTCATCCTCAGCGGCATTTAATTCGGTGAGGGGCAGCAGTTTGGATAATTAAAGGCCTCCGTGGCCAAAGCTGGCAGCAGGGCTGGAGGGGAAAGCGAGGACACCCGGCACTATTGGTGAATGGTGGCAGCTCCCCTGCGCTCTCTCCTCTCTCCTGCTTGGATTTAAGGGTGGATTTTAACCCTGTCCTCCCCCCAGGTGAGGACTTCCTCAGCCCGGCGAGCGCAGCGATGCTCTGTGCTATTTCTGCCTGGATTAACTACGTCCTGATGGGATCTCCCATAGGCAGAGCTGCTATCTGGAGGCCTTGGCTTATTAAAAGGACAAGCTGTTCGGGGAGCCGGTAATAAAGCCATGAAAGCTTTTACGTACCAGAGTTGAAGGCACTAATATCGCTGTGCTCTGCGTGGGTGAGAAATTAGACAAGAGTTCCTCCATGCTGATGGTTTTTTTTTTCTTCCCCTCCCCCCTGTTCATCTTTCTCAACAATTATCTTTTATTTTGATATCTTCCTATTTAAACCTTCAGCACCGCACTTGGGATAAGGAGGCTGAGTCGCTTAACAACCAGCACAGGGACCTGGAGGTGCTTGGGGCTGTGCCTGGGACTGTGGGATCTGACCCCAAAGGGTAGAATATAACTCCCCAGGGCCATCTTCTGCATGTGAAGCCTTTGCTGGTAACCTTGGGATTAGCCATGCACCTGCATCTGTATTGCACCTGCATCACATACCTGGGGTATGTCAAAAATCACATTTGGGATTCCCCCCTCATTTTGCTGCTCATCACCCCCAGATCCGGGTGCCCTTTGCCTGCTCTGGCTTTGCTGTGTTTTTCTTCTGGTCCCTTCAATGCTCTCACTGCTTTTCTGCCATTCTGGATATCTTGTGATCGATCAGCTGCAGCTTTCCAGAGCTGTGGCCGACACGTTGCAGGCTGGAAGAGGATGGAAACACTGTGCAAAGTTGCTGAGCTGAACGTGCAGCCTCATTCACCTGAACCATTAGTGTGAGGTGATGCAAAACCACTGTGCAAGGACCGTCCTGGAAAGCTTTCCCTGTGCACCGTCTCCACCTTGGCTACCTCCTATCATCCTCACTTGTTTTATTCTATGTCCAGAGAGGCCTCTTCCTCTGGGATACGTACAGTATGGGGGCTGTTCCCCTGGACCAGAGGCTCTGAACATGCTCAGAATGGATCCACATCTGGAAACATGAGACCGAGGCCCATTGATCTCATTTTGTATGGTTCCATGTTGAACAGGGGATGTGTGGTTGCCTGCAGTCCTGCAGCACTGCTTGAGGCCATCCCTCCCGGCTCCTCACCCTCTTTGTTGCTATGATTTCCCCATCAAAAGCTGTTCTGGAGCAACACAAGTAGGAACACCCTATGCTGTCAGCAGCCATGCCATAACTCCTGTGGATGTGCTCAGGACATCACTGCAGCCCCAGACCACAAGTGGGTACCAGCAGTAGCTGTGTGTGTGCATAGAGGTGAAACATGGGGTGTGTGCAGGACAGTGGGACCCCCCAGCTCCTCCCTGGGTGCAGACCCAGCCTGCTCCCCCCAGTGCTGCCCTGCTTTTCCAATACCACTTGTCCACAGCTTTGCTAGTGGCTCTTTGTCCCCATGCCCTTGTCACTGCCACAGTGCCCATGCAGATCACATCTTCCCTTATTCCCCCTGACACCGGTTGCAGCCACAGCAAAACTCATCTCGTTAAGGAAACGCTGAGGGTAGATGGGAGATGGACCCCCCAACTGCTGCACGCCAGCAGCACAGAGCTGTGATGGAGAAGGCAAGCACCACGCTCCAATAGATTGCACAGGAACTGAAGAGTTAACGCTGCCGGCACGCCAGCATCCTCCAAACAGCACCGATGGGAGCAGAGCTCCTCCGCTCCCCGAATGCTGGCAAACAAATGAAAGTGATGTTGCTACGAGCGTTTTTCTTTGCACTGCTCAAAGGCTGAGGACACAAAGGCAGTGCAATGGGTGCAGGGGGACCAGGGAGCACCACGTGCCCGTGAGCCGCTTTGCTGGCGGCGGAGCTGAGATTTGCTGCTTACAGCTCCGGAGCGACCTGAGGAGGGTTTGTGGGAGCCTGCAGGGAAGGGCTGCGGCTGACAGCTTTCTGCTGCTGCTGCTGCTGCTGCTGCTGCTGCTGCTGCTGCTGCTCAGCACAGTGCCCCAAAACCATTGCTCTGGGAGGAAATGGGTTGTGCAGGGAGGGGGTGTGGGTCTGTATCCCCCAGGTTTATGGATCAGCTCGTTGGCTTCCAAGCAGCTGTTCAGCATCTTCAGAAATGAGCTCCCATTTGGCTTCTTGTGCTCATATTTGCCTTGAAGACAAACTAAATGGAGAGATGCAAATCCCCTAAAATGATGCAATAGTGGTGGTGGCTCCAGCGAGGACACTGCTTGGCACAAGGTTGGTCCATGGCACCTGAAGGGCAGCTGCTGGTCCCTGCCATGGCCTGTCATTGTCCCCTGCTTCTGGAGATGACACTGTTTTCTTCTCTTGTTTTAAATGGAGGGGGGGCTGTTTGCTACCCAGCCCCTGACCACCAAGCCTGTGCATGGAGCAGATGGAGCCCATCTTGAACATGCAAGCTCAGCAGAAGCAAAGCCAATAAGTGAGTTAATTACCGCCGTGTTATGTGAGAGCTGGGGATTCCCAGGAGATGAAGCAGCCCTCTGCTTGCCATCCGTGGCCACAGGAGCTGGGGGAACCGGGTGTGCAGAAATTCAGTCTTAGAGCTCTGCAGGGATTGAGGGATCTGTCACTTCCCCTGCGGCTTTCCTGGTGCATTCATGGGGCAGCTGCAGAGTGCCATGCAGTGTCTGCCACTCACAAGGCGCTCCTGCCTCTGACTTTGGAGATGCGAGCACACCCGAGGGCACAGCACATTTTGCTTTTGTTTTACTGCTGAACAAAGCTGGGAGAGAAAGAAGAGCAGCTCCCAAACTCCCTGGTTTAAAAGTGAATTTTAATCGGAATTGCACAGATGCGTTTGGGGCAGATTTGCCACGTCCCCCTCCAGCTGTGCAATGCCATGAGGGCCTTCTGAGGATACAGCCATGTTGATTTGCCCTCAGTGCTTCCACTCTGCTCCCATCAGCTGAGCAAATAAGGTTAAGTCCACAAATGGTTTCCAGCTTGATTGCCCTGGGCTGCCTCGCAGCTCCCACATACCCCTCCCTTGGCGTGTCTGCCCCACAGATAAGGATGGCAATGAGAGGCTTTAATTCCTCACTTCTGTATCGGCTGCCAGCTCTCCTGCCCGCTTACCCTTGATAAATATTGCACAAAGATTTGGCTGCCAGCGTGCCGGAGATAAAGGTCCGGTCCCGACAGATCTCCTTCCTCGGTGCCTTTTGTCTTGTTATATGTCCAATTTGTTAAACAACCCACCTGCCGCAAGAGAGCCTCTTCCCATCTCCACTCCAGCTTCAGGTTAGCGCTCAGACTCCGAGGGAGCTCCCTCCTCTCCTTGCACAGCCTTGGATGGGAATTGAGGACTGTCATTTCCAGGCCTTGAATTGTCATTGATCGGGGGATCGATAGCAGAGCTGTGGCTCACTGCTCTCCTGAGGCTGGCAGGATCCTGTTCACCAGTGTCATGCAGAATGTGGGGATGCTCCTGTGCAGCAAACCTAGAGAATAGAGCTCTGAGTGCTTCGCCTGGGCTCAGCCTTGCTAAAAATCCTCTTTGCACAGCTGCAGCCAGCCTGGATGAATGCAGTTTGGATGCCAAGAGAAGGACTGATGTTGGGAGGCGTCACCAGGAGCTGCGTTTTGCCCTCCTGCTGCATATGGGTTTGCTGGAACTCTCCCCCCATTCCTGTAACCCTCCAGGTGATTTCAGAGCTAAAAGCTGCTCCCTGGCGATGCACAAAATGTCTGACACCAATGAGAGGTGCTGGGTTGTGCAGTGGGGAGCAATCCTGGTGTTCATAAGGAAGGATCCACAATGCTGGAGCTATGCAAGCACCGGTCCTGGTGCTGTGGTGCTGTGTGAGCATTGCTGCTGAACCCAGATTTATTGCTGTAGGTGAGAGGACAGGCAAATGCCATCAACTGGGGTGGGTGGGGAAAGTCCCAAGGAAGCTTGTGGCTGTGTACAGATCTACTTGGTAGCATCTCTCCCTTTTTGCATCCTCTTCAGCAGCCTGACGTGCTGCTATTCCAAGTGTTGTCTGCTTTAAGAAAATAAATCACAGAATAAAAGAGGTGAGTGACACAGATCTGGAGGTGTTTGAGCTCCAGTGTGGCTTCCCTGATGTGTGTGCCTGCTGTCCTGCTGCAGGGACAGCTTTGGATGCTGGTGAGCTTACAGGTGTCTGGGTTCCCTACTTCGGAGGTGCTCTAATAATGTGAGCTTTGTCACTCCTAACTCCATAAGAAATACCATCTAAAGTGCAACAAATAACCCTCTGATTATCTTCTGGATCCTAATGCTACTCCCCGGAGATAACAAGCTGCAATTTTCCCCCTGGGCCATACAATAATCGCCCCAATTATTCCTAAGCAGCGGTTATTAAACTCATGGCACTGCTTTCATTTGCAAAGCAAAAATAATTAAGCAGGTGTCTATGCTGGCTGTTTGGCTGGGAGTGACCAGGGTTATTTCTGCTTTGTTCTAGGAAAGAAGCTATCGGAGGCAATGGAAAACCTCCATGGCTTTCCTGCTCTGTGTGGCACAATTCTGTCAAACAAAAGAAGGTACAGAGCAGCCGCCGGATGATCGACCAAATGAATGCAGTTGGTGCCTGTTAATGCTGGGGGTGGTATCCCAAAGGAAGTAACCTCTACTCAACTATAACATCAGAGGGATTTTTGAGATAGCTCGGTTACCAGAGCTGAAATGTGATGGGCAGATGAAATCCCCCTTTAGCCTCCTGCAGAAGCTGATGTGCTGTGATGGTTTGGCTGTGTTGGTGTCGGTGTCTCCCAAACCAGCAGAGCACTGTGCTGCTACAGCTGAGGTCTGCACATCGCTGCTGTGTTTCTGGGCACACACCTGTGCTTACTCTCCTTCCTGCACCCACACGTAGCCTGGATGAGATGCACGGGTTTACGTGGACGGGGAAGCTGCCGGTTTCTGGAGGAGAGAAAACAGAAAGGGATGACCAGGACAGAGGGAGGCAGTGCTGGTGAATTATGCATGACACAGGGAGGAGAGCTGTTATCTGCATGGACAAGGGCCTGTGCCAAGCAGCCTGGCTCTCCGCTGTACCTGTGCCTTCCTTTCGCCCGTCCTTTATCTCCGCTCCCAGCTTGTAATTTAGCCCAAATATCAGAGGAAGCTGGAAGATTAATTTTCTCTGTTTGCATGGCAAAAGAGAGGGGCCGCGCTCTCCTCCAGACTCCCAGCTGCTTAATCCATCGCTGAACCCCGTCCAGGGAAAAGGCGCACGTTTATCAGCGCTGGAGAGTAGCGGTGCGAGGAGGTTGGGACCCGGTGGCTGTGCTGAGCCTGGGGCTGCACACCAGTGGGTTGCACACTCACAGCAGGGCTTGGTGTGCTCCATGTGTATGCAATTCGGGGGCGGGGGAGGCTAGGAAAACGCAAATCCTTCCTCCCATCTTAACCTAAGGACTGAAGAAATGTGTGGGGACTGGGAGAGTCCTTCCCTGCTGTGTCACCGAGCCGTGACCTTTGTGTTCTGCCAATTCGTGGCTGTGAGTTGCTCAAATATTTAAGAGATGACAACTGGATTAATACAAAAACTCCAGATAAAGATCCCTTGAGTTTAAAGCAGGAAGCATCAGCTCAGCTCTTATTTCCCAGCCCTCTCCCTTTAGCTTGCTCCCCGGCTTAAATGAAATCATAAATATCGTCCCACAAAGACCCTTTGTCACCACACGTAGCTCCTGGCGACAAGAGGTCATTCATTAAAAGCCAGATGAAGGCAATAAAAAGACTCCCATTGTTTTTTAACGAGTTCAAGATTAGGCCGTGCCTCCTCCACCGCCATCGATGCACCATTGCAGAAGGGATGGGCTGCGTGCTGCTGCAGGCACCAGATTGTTCTGATCTCATCCAAGTGCTCTTTACCCCATTGCTGGTCACTGCTGGAGGAATCGCACAGGCGGACGACCACAAGCAAACCCGGCTGCTTTGGCTTCATGGTGCAAGCTCTGCTCCTTTGGCACGCTCCTTGCAAGCTGCACGGGCAAAGCGCCGAGCAATATTTTGCACAGCTGAGTGGTGGCAAAGCCTGCTATCACCCAACAACATGAGCGTGATGCCATCTGCCGGCCTGCGGCTCGGGCAAGCTGTGAAAAATTAGGAATCCATACCCAAAAATGTCTGGCTGCCTCCAGCTGAACCCAGGCTGCCCTCCCTGCTCAGCCTGCCGGGTGTTCTCCAAATGCCACTGAATGCCTGAATTCTGACATCAGTGCTGAATCAAGAGAAATGCACCTAAGATAATTTGTTCTGCTTTTTGTTTTCCCCTAGAGAAAGATTGCTGGCTGAAAGTTTCAAGCTCTGCTTTTTTTGGGGTGGTTTTTCTTTCTTTGGATGACTGCTCATGAAGACCAGCGCGCTCTAACTGGTTTTGGATTAAGAAGAACTTAATAAAGGCTTCCCCTAAGCACAAAGCTGCACAAATGGGTTTGCAATTCCGGAGTTAATTAGGCAGGAGCCAGGCAGAGAGATTTGTGTGAAGCTCCACCAGAAGTCGAGGCTGGTGGGGAAGGTTTGTTGCTGCAGGGCTGCTTGCTAACATGGTGCTGTGCTGGGGCAGCTCCCTCTGCATCCTGCACCCGAAGGATGGAGGCACTTCTGCGCCCAAACATCCCAGGCATCTCCCAGCAAGCAAGAATCCAGTATCTGGATGAGAACGGGCGAGCAACCAAACCGAGTGAGATTGCAGGAGGAGCTCGAGGAGAATTTCAGCTGCCTGAAAATGTGGAGTGCTTCCGCCAGTAATCGCCGGAATCATCAAATTAGCATAAATTCTATTAACGGTTTCCCAGATGAGACGTTTCAAGGCTTCTCCCCCCATACTTGACACAAACAAAAGAGAGTATAATTGCTTTGCAATAAAGGCCCTCAATCCTCGTGCCTTGTCTTCTGCTTTGAAATAAAGTGAGATGTGAAGGGTGCATCTGGCCTGCCTGCTCTCACCATAGATTTGCCATGGAAGAGGAAAGGGAAATCTTACTGAGCTCCCCACAACCTGCTTGTCTGTCCTGTTGGCCACAGCAGAGCATCGTTGTTCACAAGGAGATTCCTGGAGGAGCTCCTATGGGGGATTCAGTTCCCAATGTCCTTCAAAACCTCACTGGTTTTAGAGGAAGAGCTGGAGACATGACGCCTGAAATTGCATGGAGGAAATGGAACGTGCATCAGGCTGAAAAACACACTGCCTAATGTGGCAGCTCACTACAAGTGCCATGTGGGCCATTACATAAAATGATGCGCCTTTTTATTGGCAAAAGACTTGTCATCCAAAATCTGGGAAGAAAACTCCAGCTGCGATATGGTGTTAGAAAGCGACGTTCCTTTATTCCTCACCATATGGACCGGATGACCTGACAACCAAATCTCTCAGAGCTCAGGTTCTACATTTTAACAGTTAGGACATACCTATGTATCCCAATGGCATACGTATTCTACTACCTAGGGTGGTCATACACGCACTTGCTTTCTCCCCATTCTTCCACCATCAGTTTCATCACTGAGCCTTTTTGGCTGACCTTGAGCTGTTTTTCCCCAATTTGGCCAATTTCTCACACTCGTTAGGCCATAATGAGCAACTTCCAAAACAATAACGTGTGAAATCCAAGGAAAATGTCCTTACCCCTGGTAAAGTACAAAGATCAGTAGTTTATTATGACTCTAGTGCTCTGAGAGGCAGAATTAAGAGAAAACAAGGCTGTTCACACACCAAGCAAATTGGAAATGGAAAATTTTGGATTTAGCACTCATTGATTCCTTTTGCTAAACCAATATATTGCTCCTTAAATGAATACACTGGTCCCTATTGCTAAACAAACCAGCCTGTATCAGACTGCAGGTGACTACTGAGAAGAGGGAGAATTTGCTTATGAGCAAAAGCCTCTTCAGCTCTTCAGAATGACACTAAAACAACTCACCTACCTATAAATACATTCAGCCAACAGAGATGTCTTAGCTTAGAAGATTTAATTATGGGCAGGAGCTGCAGGAGGCCCAGGGCTGCCGCTGAAATCACAAAATCTCCCCAGAAATGGGGGTACAAAATGCTTTGTGGGTGTACCAGAGGCTCTCAGCAGGTTTGGCCCTAACAACCAACCCTGGATTTGTTTTCTAGACTGGAGCAAATTGGGGTTCTGGATGATTTGCTTTGTGCCACAAGGTGAAATATCAAGGCTGGCATCTTCGTTTTGCTTTGCCATTGGCGCAGAGGATGAGGCATTTCTCCTCCAGGCCTCAGTTCTTCCGTAAATGTGGATAATTCTGACCACTGTTCCTCTCGATACCTCCTTGCTGTTTACTCTTCAGGGAACCTTAAAGCTTTTTGAAACCTATTATGAATTAATTATTAAGTTAAAGCAGACTATATAGCCCAAATAACACAGTCTTGACGAAGCATCTGGATCTTTGAGAGCAATCTGCTTTATGAACTTGCTTTCCCACTTAGCAATTTCAAGCATTTAGTTCCGCTTTCTAATTGCTAATATCCATTCTTCAATTACCCGCTGTTTTGTTTCAGGTTTCAAAGATTAAAGTGCACTGTTATTTTACGATGATGTGATTCCGTTTCTTGTAATTGTTGGGTTTTGGTTTGCATTTTATTTGCGTTAAAGGTCTGTAAATGGAGGAGGCACGAAATGGGGCTTTGCCTTTTGGCCCGTGGGGCGGTTGGCTCAGATGGAAGACAAAAGGCCATCATTCTTCTCAAGGGACAAACGGAACCAACGGCCTCCTGGAAAGCTTCAGTTCTCAGAAACAGCTCTGGGGCTCATTGAGCGTCTGATGTCACTCTGCAAAACCAATGCACCGTGGGCTCAGAACCCTGCCATGCTTTGTGCCATTGGTGTAGCATAAAGTCACAGTCACGGGGTTTGGCCTGAGAACAGCTTTTTTTTTTCCTCCAAAATACCCCTCTGCTGCCAATGGCTGCGCTCGGGGTCGCTGCAGAAGGAGCAGCCCAAGGGTTGGGGTTTCGGTCCCCGCCTCCATCTCCCGCCTGCTCTGTTGCTAAGCAGCACAGGCTAGAAGCAGCTGCCAATAGTAACGATGGCGCCTGGTCGGCTTCATCACCCGGGAGCCCTGCAATCAGCGGCGCGGAACAGCCTTGCCCTTAACAAACATGGCGCCATCTCGACTTCAGACTCACAACGAGAAGAACCAATCAGAA